>NC_090266.1:254857658-255217545 GCF_040414725.1 Anabrus simplex
GAATTAGAATGATGAATGTAGAACCCAATATGATAATAATTGCAGAGTGAGTGTTTATCACATGTTTCTTTAATAGTAAAGGATCTATATACCAATTATCACGACTCTTCAGTTTTTGAGATATGTGTCCTCATGAAAGTAATTCAACTCTTTTCCCTCCCGCCCCCCAAGATGATTTCCCCCCGAAACGCGTTTTTCTTTGTTTTTAAAGGAGATCCAAATACTTCACGTCTGTAACAACTTTAATTTTTATTAGATGCAACTATCCCCATACAATTAACTCAATTAATTCTTCAATTCTTTCACCCCCCGCCCCTTCATTGGATTTTTCGAGAATACGTGTTTATTTACTTTTGAAGCAGATTCCAAATACCGAATTTCACGTCTTTAACAACTTGTGTTTTTGAGATATCAGTATACTAATTAAAAGTATTCATCCCCATTTTCAGTCATTTTTGCCCCTCCCTCCAAGTGCTTTTTTTTTTTTTTTTTTAACGAAAAATACATGTTTCTTTATTTTTAATAGAGAGTAAAAAATACCATTTTTCACATCTGTAACATGTTAAGTGTTTGATATATACTGTAGGCTACAAATTCTCATTGTAAAATTTCACCCCATTTTCATTTCTCCTTAAGTGGAGTTTTCAAAAACAAATTACCTACGTGTCTTTACTTTTACAGGAGATTCCAAATAACAATTTTTACATCTGTAACATTTTACATTTCTGAGATATACCAGATGACCTCGCACGCATAGCAGGTTATATAGCATGGATCCTTTACGTTATGGCCTGGCCAGTGCTCATTGTCAGGCATGTGTTAAGCCGGGAAGCATACTGGCCTAGACAAGTGTTGAACACAACTACCCTGCAATCATTTCGACGTATCTCGACACAAGTGGTCTCTGTGACAGTGTACAACGATGCGACCCCACAAAGCATCGTGTACTACTCACCTGGGCTAGGCACAGCCTGGGCCCAGGCCTTCAGGACACCAACACGCATCAACGCAGCCGAGGTGGCAGCAGCCCTATACGGGGCCACGGCAGTGTTAGATGTAATTATTGACCGTAACTTAATGTGTGATAATTTAATTGTGTATATAGATTCTACTGTAGCATATTATACTCTCAAAACTGGGAGAGGACCATTACTGTATACTTATACCTCTGTATTACCACTCTATGTATGCCTTGTTAATAAAACAGCACGGAGAGGCAATTGCCTCTCGTGGCTGTGGGTCCCCTCTGCTGCGAACCTTGCTGACGCTCCCTCTCGGGCAGTGCTTTCCTCTCTACACGCGCTCGCCTAAAGTGTCACTCACCGAGCTCGATAGCTGCAGTCGCTTAAATGCGGCCAGTATCCAGTATTCGGGAGATAGTAGGTTCGAACCCCACTGTCGGCAGCCCTGAAAATGGTTTTCCGTGGTTTCCCATTTTCACACCAGGCAAATGCTGGGGCTGTACCTTAATTAAGGCCATGGCCGCTTCCTTCCCACTCCTAGCCCTTCCCTGTCCCATCGTCGCCATAAGACCTATCTGTGTCGGTGCGACGTAAAGCAACTAGCAAAAAAAAAAAAGTGTCACTCCTGTTTAACCCCCATTAATTGGATTTCCAAAAACCAAAACATGTTGTTTCTTTATTTTTAAAGGAGATCACAAATACCAGTTTTCAGGTCTGTAATATCTTCAGTTTCTGAGATATAAGTAGCCTCATTAAAGGCATTCAACCTTTAATTCATCAAAAAATAAGTGTTTCTTTATTTTTAAAGGGGATTCTAAATATCAAGTGCTACATCTGTAATCTTTTAAACTTTTGAGTTATTGAAACACTCATTTTAAAAATTCACCCCGCCCTTTTCACCCCCCCCCCCCAATTTGGATTTTCGAAAAACAAAAAGTATGTGTTTCTTTATTCTTAAAGGAGATCCCAAATACCATTTTTCACGTCTGTAATATCTTCAGTTTCTGAGATATAAGTATCCGCTTTAAAGGCATTCAACCCCAATTTTCACCCCTTTTCACCCCTCCTATTGGGATTTTCCGAAAACAAACAATTACGTGTTTCTTAATTTTTAAGGGAGATTCAAAATACCAATTTTTACATCTGTAAACTGTTAAAGTTTTGAGATATAGATACACACATTTTAAAAATTCACCCCTCTTTTCACCTTCCGTTATTTGGATTTTCCAAAAACAAAAAAAAAATACTTCTTTATTTTTAAAGGAGATCCCTAATACCAATTTTCAGGTCTGTAATATCTTCAGTTTCTGAAATATAAGTAGCATCATTAAAGGCATTCAACGCATTTTACACCCTTTTTCACCCCTCGTATTGGGATTTTCTGAAAACAAAAAAATGTGTGTTTCTTTATTTTTTAAGGAGATTCTAAATACCAATTTTTACGTCTGTAAATTTTTAAAGTTTTGAGATACAGATACTCATTTTAAAATTTCACCCCCTTTTGAACCCCCTTAGCGATGGTATATCCAAAAATCCTCCCTTAGCGAGCACCTACATTGTAATATAAATGTATCCTCAAAATTTCATTTCTTTATGTCCAGTAGTTTTGGCTCGGCGATGATGAGTCAGTCAGTCAGTCAGTCAGTCAGTCAGTCAGGACATGTTCTTTTACATAATTATATAGATGTACAGAAAAATAGATACATATTGCTTTTAAAAGAAGTATTATTTACCTAATTACAAATTTATATTAACATGTTAATTAAATTTCATTAAAAAAATTGAATTAAATTTTTTTAAATCCATTTTTTTAAGAAAAACTATTAATTGTGTATGAAGGAAATGTTCATGATATCTCTACTTTTATGTAGGTGACATTAATATATGTTCCGAGAAAGGGAGATACCTTCTTCATATTCATAATTGTTACCACCCAGAGCTTGGTGTTTTTCACTGGATATTGCTGTTTTGTTTTTTTATGTCTATCTTTTCAGTCATTTTTGGAGAGTTATTTGTCCAAATTTATTACTTTTCTCTGTTATTCTATTCAGGGTAAGGAGAGAAAATCTAAACGGAATACTGAAATGAAAATATCACAGAGTGGATTGACATTCCCAGGGACTACATCTAAGACTGTTCCAGGTGTAGAAATAGCAAATCAGAAGAAAGATACACCAGAGCAGGTTGCTGCAGCTGAAAGGTAGGTGCCATCAGTTACATATATTCTTTTCTTGTTCCAGACTTGTTTGGGGGTTATATTTTCACATTTGTTGAACTCAGGAATGGGATTTATCCATAATTTGTACCTTGGCATAGATTAGAGGCTTACATCATTTTTACTCTCATTTATTAAGGAGTGATTTTATCATATTTCAGGCTGAATTTTTTCTCTCTTCTTTTGGTAGCATTGGAAACTGGCATTAAAGAAAGTATATATACACAGAATACTATGATACGTAGGAGCCTTGTTGTGTGGTATTTTTCTGTTTGATTCTTCTTTCCTTCTATTCATTTTTTTCTTCAGTAATAAGCTTGCTTATTTCCTGCACTGTTTACAGTTAGTCTCTTGTAGCTGGAGAATTTAGTAGGACATCCTGATGCGTTTGCTTTGTGGTTTTCTTATTTATGGTTATTACAAATTAAGTTCAGTAGACATTTGATAAGAAAGAAAATTTAATACATATATTAGAAAATTGCTAGAGAAACTGTTTGATAGAAGGTTACAATAAAAGATTTATTCTTGTGCTTACTTTCATAATCCAAAATTAACGGCCGAGAGGACTCCTCATGTTGGCCACATGACACCTCGTAATCTGCAGGCCTTCGGGCTGAGCAGAGGTCGCCATGGTCCTTTGGGGCTGTTGCGCCAATTGGAGGGGGGTATTTTTCATACCTTGATTAGATCCACATTCATAGTTACATATCAGATTATCCCAAAAATTATTCTGCTTGCAAACATACATCATTTGACAACTTCCTGCCTACCATGATGTTAGTAGTAGAGTTTGTAAATTCCTCAATATGGGTAAGGTATGTGATTTGAATAACTAAACATTGCATGATTTTCAGTGCTAGATGTCTTTTTCCTAAACATCAAACCTTTCTGTTACATAATTTACTTTGTGTGGAGAGATGTAAAAACTTACAACATATCACTTGCCTGAAGTGAGGTAAGCTTACTGAACATCAGTGGAATGATCACAAAGAATTACACCAATTTCAGTACTGTTTTTAATAGTAAAAAATGACATAGTTGGAGTTCTTTCAACTACAGAGAAATGGCTGTCCTCAGGTTTTGGTCAGCGAAAAAAAGGAAGATTTTCAGGTTTTGGTCAGAAAAAAAAAAAAAAAAAGGAAGATTTTATGACTTACTGAGAAGCATCTCTCGTAGTTTTATTTTAATACACTACCTACAAAAAATAGGGTTGCCGCTTTCTTCACAAAAAGAAGGATGATGGACATATTTTTTAATGACTCATGCATTCATATTTTTATTAAATGCCGTTTTTGATCAAAAACCACTCACATTTACGTTTTAGACCCTATTGTTTCATTTCACCTTCGTATTTTGAAACTGATTTAGCTTTATCTAGGAATCTAATGTCGATAACTAGGGTATAAAACTCTTCGCAGGACATGTCAAAATTTATTGCAATTTGAAGCTCTGACTTTATGAGTTCTGGTGAACACCTGTTCCTAACATCAGTCCACTTGTTCATCATCATCATCATCGAAAACACTCATTCCACAAAAGCATTTGAACCTGGTATGCTTAGTATAAAACATATGAGCAGAGAGATATTTGTCACTTTTTGTTGAGGCACTAGTGTGAAGAATTTCATCCACCTAGACACATCATCACCATCCTTAGTGATACAGTCGGTAAAGTTATCTTTCACCTCACAAAATTCTTCATATAGCTGGTCCAGGTTGACTTGATCTTGTAGATTTAGTATTTCACCTGCAAGTTCAAAGTCACAATATTGTATTTCCCCATTCAAAGAAAGAGGTTCCAACCTTGCATACTTATTCCTAGCTGAGAAGTCGGAATGGTTTTCGAGATATTTCAGCAATGTGTCATAGAAACGATCAAATTCACATGAAATCTTCTTAAGGGATGTTGATGACATCTCTCTCATTAATTTCTTAGTTTCACTCCCATAGAATTTATGGTTCTTTCTTTGTGTGATCTTGTTATAGATCATGCACAGACTGTTATGAGATTCAATAATACTTAGCTCCCTTTTTTCCAGGTATCTGGATACTGATTGCATTTGACACAAAATGCAAGTATATTTCAGGAATAATTTCCTTCTCTGGGTCTTCAGCTAAAAATACTGATGCAAGTTGCTTTGGACAGGCATCAGTGCTCTTGAAATAGCTCTTTATAGCTGGCCAGTATTCAATCAATCTCTTAATGGCAGGAGTTAAGGAGAGCCATGTTGTGGGCACATGCCTTAATATTTCAGACCACTCAAAATCCATAAATTCAAAAAATGATTTCAATTCCTCATGCCTTTTAGCTGATACAGAGAAATGATTATAGATCTTCAAAACAAGATTTTATACATCCATTTCCAGCTCTTCCATGGCATGCTTTATTGCATTATGAACCATGTGATTTGAACTGGCTTTCTGCAGGTTGGGATTGTTGGAAAGCAACAATTGATAAACAGATTTTTCCTGCCAACATTTACATTAGCATTGTCAGCACTATATGCTGTTAAATTATGAATATTTAGTGAATGGCTCTCCAGACTATCAACGATTAATTTTGCCACTGCATTTGAAGATTCATCAGACTGTTCAATAAATGTCAACAGTTTGTTCCAGGGGGGGTCTCTTCCCGCATTGTGCTCACTTGTTTCTCTCCCTGGCCGCCTTCTGCGTGACGTCATGTGATATGAGACAGTGCTCGCCCGTCCTGCTGACACGTATTACCACTAGAGTCTAAAATGGTCATAACTTCTGAACCATTCATGCAAATAATGTCCTGACAAGGTTATTGCAATCCTTAAAAAATACTGGAGGAGGTCAAACAATTTATTTTGATGAGGAACTCGAGGATAATATCGAAATATTTATTTAATTTTAAGGAGTTATATTTTTTACCGCGGACTATAGAATAAAATCGCTTCTAGAGGGTAGCCGGTTGGAAATAGGTATGTGCCATTGCAGACTTTTTTGTAGAGGTTTCTATGCTCTACAATTCGTACGCGTACACTTGGGGTGTATCGTTGATGGTTCACGCACCATAAGCCAAAAAAGCAAGTGTCCGACTGACCGACCAACATTTTTGTCTCATTCTACGTATTTACTGTGTATCGGATCACTGATACATAATAATTCTATAGTGGTTCACTACGTGAACAGTGTTCGTGTTGTCAGTATCTGAAGTAGAACCACTGTACTGATTAAAATGCAGTCAACATATTATGGAAACGTGTGTGGCGCTATAAATTGTCGGCATGTAAAAGAACTCCCGTGGGACAAAATTACAGCACCTCGAGTCTCAGAAAACCGTAAATGTTGTTAGTGAGATGTAACACAAATAACATTATTATTATTTTGCATATTTTAAAGACAATAACAACAATAACCATCATAGCCAGTTTACTACTATGATGGCATAACAATACTTCCTCGTCATCAATGCTTGGTTGTTGAAACACTTTGTAATAAAGTCTTGAATATCTCCATTATTACAACTTATACGGTAATGAAATGAAATGTCGTATGGCTTTTAGTGCAGGGATATCCCAGGACAGGTTCGGCTCGCCAGGTGCAGGTCTTTCTATTTGACGCCCGTAGGCGACCTGTGCGTCGTGATGAGGATGAAATGATGATGAAGACAACACATACACCCAGCCCCCGTGCCATTGGAATTAACCAATTAAGGTTAAAATCCTCAACCCGGCCAGGAATCGAACCCGGGGCCCTCTAAACCGAAGGCCAATACGCTGACCGTTCAGCCAACGAGTCGGACAGCTCGTACGGTAAAAAGGTGTCAGATATAAATGACTGAATGAAAATCACATTTTCTATAATTATTGTTATGTGCTAATAGCCGGGCTGAGTAGCAACTCAGGTAGTAGAGCGCTGGCCTTCTTAGCCCAACCTGTCATGTTCGGTCCTGTTTCAGTCCGGCAGTAAAGGTGCTTAAATACATAGTTAGTGGGACGTAAAATCCAATAACATTAACATAATTATGTGCTAATAACTTATATTTCTGAATATATTTCGAAGCTCGTGAAATAATACATTATCCGTGATCTGATATACAGTAAATATGAAGAAAGAGACAAAAATATTGTGCGAGAAGAGACCTGTTACTGGATCTTGGTAATTTCAAAAGGGGTCACACATCTCGGTCATGAGTGGTTAAAAAACATAGCCCAGTTCAAAATTTAATTTGGAGTAAGACGGTAAGACTGTATCCAGATGCAAAAACGTAATGAAAACTCTTATTTCTATTATTAAGTCAAAATTTCCAGTATTCCATGACAAAATAATTTGTCTCTACGTAAGGACCAGGACATTTATTAGGATATGGCATTTGAATGCAAAGAGTAAGGAGCTAGCACTGAGAAAATATGCCAATAAGAAGGCTAAGCTTTGGGCTGGTTCATCAAGTAGTTAAGTCTCCTGACACGTACGTTTTAATAATTTAATATAATTCCATAAAGATGTCGATATGATATATATTATTCTACGCCATTTGATATAAATATTTACTTCATCAGGAAATAAATTAATTATTTTGAGTTGCATGGCAATATTTTATTTCTTATCGTATTATATGTCATGTATTTGATAGTTGATGTTTTACCTGCTCAGCATGTGACGAAATTTAACGCATTTTCACGTTTTTAAATCTATTGGAAGTGCCGTTACTTATCGAATCAGACTAAACCAGACTATTATTTGATGAAAGATTGAGAAGAAGTTTCACAGGCACGAGAACTCGCAGGCTTGCTGTACTGTGACTGTGTACCTTACTCGCTATCGTTCATATCGCGTGACGTCATAGAGCTCCAGCCAATGGAAGCTTCAACTGCCGGAGTAGCCTACCTTTTATTCTAGTTACCTCGAGTTTGTTCTGTATGCCTTCTAACGGTTCAAAGTATCTTATAAAAATGGGGAACATCTTTTTGTTGCTTCTGTAGGAAGCATCTGTTGTTACTGAGAGAAACTTACTACTTTCAGGAGATTTTAGAATATTAACAAAATCACTGACACTTTTAGGTGCTAATGTGTTTTTCACTAACATTTCTGCCTTCGTCTTGCCACAGGAAAGTTTTACAGCTGTTTCTGAATCTGAGAATATGCATGGCATCAATTTATTGCTGCAGTCCAAACTTGCATAACTCAGGTTATATTTGACTGTGTGATACGAAAGTCCTAACCCACAAGCTGTGACAACATTGGCTTCAGATTTCTTAGTGTTCACTAAATATTTATACACTTTCGTGGTTTGACTACTTGCTTTCTCCTTTAACTGATGTCCTTTGTACTGGGCATGTTGCTTGAGATCAGACTGTCCACCATGCGAAAAAATGTACAAAAAGTATGCTTATCACCTGAACCAGGTCTAACCCACATGAAAGTATCTTCCCATTTCTTCAAGTACACTTGACTGTACTGCTGTTGCTTGTAGCTTTCCTTCTTCGCTGGTGAATTAATTACGATTCTCGAACAAAACTAGGGGAACTGTATGGATTCAATAAATTACCACTGCAATGAAGTTTACAAACATGTGTAAAATAGCTAATTAGAAATGAATTATATCAACAACACTATTGATTATGCGATCGAGTGATCTTCAGAAGTACCAACCTAAACATAGACTACCGTAAAATCTATATCCGAACGGTAATAATAACAAATATAATCAAATTAATGTGCATTTTTGTTATATGCATATTAAGGGGGAGTATTGTGCTGGGTTCTACAATAAGCCAGAACCAAATATTAAAAAATGGAAGAAAGTGTTGTACGGGGAAACAAGGCTAAATTAACAGTAAAAGAACGTAAGAATATGGGAAAAACGTACAACCTGGCAACCCTATCAGCAGTTGAGACCTGAGAGAGGAACACTGGATGTCTCATATCTGCTATGAACATTGCAGTTTGAAAGATTGTTTGGTTTGATGTGGAATTTGAATTGTGTCTTGGTCATTGAGAATATTAGTTGTTTAAGATAGGCCTCTACAGTAGATCTTGGATAATTTGAATCTAAAAATAAAAAAATAAAAACATGAATTCAAATTAAACAATATCACACTCTGCACTTACACAAATCCTCTGTGATCTGTACCTTTTTTTAAATCATGGGCTGATGACCTAGGTGTTAGGCTCCTTTAAACAATGAGTAAGAATAATAAGCATCTTTAAATCCTTTTCCACTTTATTTATAACTTCGACTTTTGGAGCTAGAATCTGAGTTTCGTGCTCGCCATGTTTCCTTCATCAGTCATCAATGATATGCATTTAGGGCTGTCGCCCAGATGGCAGATTCCCTATCAATTGTTTACCAAGCTTTTTCTTAAACTTTTTCAAAGAAACTTGGAAATTTATCAAATATTTCCCTTGATAACTTATTTCATTCCCTTACTCCAAATCTTATAAATGAAGTTTGGCTCCAATTTGTCCTCTTGAATTTCAGCTTAACCTTCAAATTATGAACTTTCCTACGTCTAAAAGCTCCGCTCAGGATTATTTGTGTACTAATGTCATTCCACGCCTTCTCTCCACTGACAGCTCAAAACATTCCACAAGAATGCAATAAAAGTGAGAATTTCCACCTTTTGGTACTGTGTATTTGCTTAAAACAAGCTAACTAGTAGTACAAGTTTTATTCTTTGGGAACATCCTCATCTACTTTTTGCTTGCTTAGGTGAATACATTTTTTTTTTACAAAAATTATATTCTTCATTAAAAGCCTTCTTAAAATAGTACTTTAATTGTGCTTAAAATGAATCTATTGAGGGGGAGGGGGGTTAATGTGGCAGGGGGGTTGAATGGGAAACTGCAGATTGGGTAAAGGAAGATTTATTAAATTTATCTTCTAACTTAATTTAAAACACTTCCTAATTGCTTAATTAGGTCTTAAAGTTACCATACCACTCTTTGGTTCTTTTAAAACTTTATGTTTCTTAAGTCACTTAATTGTCCTTTTAAGAAAAAACCTTTTGTAATCTTGTTCTGTCAATGTTATGTCTTGGCTTTAGGAATGCTTCCGCATCTGCTCTTCTTTGTTAAAATAAGTTACTAGAACAGTTAACAGTAAAATTGAAAATCTTGGTTATAAGTTGTTTAGAGACCGCTCCAAAGCACAGAAGCGGACAGCGATTTGCTCTCCAGAGAAGCAAATACAGTGAGTTCGTCATTTTGAATCACGCACCCGGAAGCAACAAAATTAACCATAGACATGATATGGCGTTTGGGTTTATGCTGTGTCAAGAAAATCATGTTAAATTTTTTACGTTTCGCAGAGAACTGTGCTCTGTGTCTTCTGAAACGTAAAGAATTTCACCTTATTTTTTTTGACACGGCGTTAAGCCCTTAAAGCCTATATCATGTCTATAACCACGGGCCGTGAAAGCATCAACGGGAACAAAATTAACCATTTTTTTTTTAAACAGAAAATTTTCTCCACCAATCCTATTGTGCTACCGTACTTTGCATAACACGAAGAACCTTTAGCTAAAGTAACGGTATCTGAAAGTCACTTTACAATACCTCCCCTCTGTAATCAGAAACGTTTCACCCATGAACAGGGAAGAGCCCTGTGTACAGGCATATCTTTGTATGTTAGTCGTGTTTGTCATGGTAGTACTGTATTTGTTCTCTCACTTGAGTAGAAGATTTTGTCTTAAAGTGGGAATTTTCCAGCGTTCTATCCTTCCTTACTGTATACATTTTCCCCTTATCCTTCCCAATGCTAATTCGTTTACATGCTGGATCCTTGCATATGGCTAGCTATTGTCCATTTACTCAACCCTTGGTCAGTATACTTAGATAAGATAACTGCAGTGAGCAACTTCCTCTTAACTTTCCACAGGCAGGATTTCAACAACAAGTGATCTTACTCTAGTCCATTCTCTAACAATATAATATCGCTTAAGTGCGGCCAGTATCCATTATTCGGGAGATAGTGGGTTCCAACCCCACTGTCGGCAGCCCTGAAGATGGTTTTCCGCGGTTTCCCATTTTCACACCAGGGACTGTACCTTAATTAAGGCCATGGCCATTTCCCTCCCAGTCCTAGACCTTTCCTGCCCCATCGTCACCATAAGACATATCTGTGTCGGTGCAACGTAAAGCCAATTGCAAAAAAAAATATATATATAATATATAGTTTATATTTTACATAATAATAATAATAATGTTATTTGCTTTATGTCCCACTAACTACTTTAAATACTGAGCTCAATAGCTGCAGTCGCTTAAGTGTGGCCAGTATCCAGTATTCGGGAGATAGTAGGTTCGAACCCCACTGTCGACAGCCCTGAAGATGGTTTTCTGTGGTTTCCCATTTTCACACCAGGCAAATGCTGGGGCTGTACCTTAATTAAGGCCATGGCCGCTTCCTTCCCACTCCTAGCCCTTTCCTGTCCCATCGTTGCCATAAGACCTGTCTGTGTCGGTGCGACGTAAAGCAATTAGAAAAAAAAACTACTTTAATGGTTTTCGGAGACGCAGAGATACCGGAATTTAGTCTCGCAGGAGTTCTTTTACGTGCCAGTAAATCTACAGACGCGAGGCTGATGTATTTGAGCACCTTTATATACCACCAGACTGAGCCAGGATCGAACCTGCCAAGTTGGCGTCAGAAGGCCAGTGTCTCAACTGTCTGAGCCACTCTGCCCGGAAAAACTAGATTAAATAGATCTGTTGGCTCTACAATTATGTCTCTGAATGTTTATTTATTTTATTGTGAGTTTCCATTTCTTTTCATAATCATTCAATTGGGGGCGGGGGGTGTGTCTAAACCCCAGTAACCCTCACCTGGCTATGCCCCTGAACTACTACTATAGTAAAAACAACAACAAAAACAACTACTGCTGCTACTACTACCACGACCACCACTACCACGACCACCACCATCCAAGTTTTCATTCCATCCACAATGGGGACGGCAGGCCTCCTTGACGGTAACACCGTCTCTCAGACCAGGGATATTTTATCCGGTGAAGGAGTTGTTCGGTGAAGGTGAGGGGGTTGGTGGCCGTTACGTATACTAGGAGCTGTTCCGACATTCGTCTTAATGCAGGGAAATGGCAAACAACGAAAAAGCATTTTCAGGGCTACCGACGGTGGGGAACAGTGCAAGAGAATAAAGTTGTGTCCAATAACGATGAGGACAGGAGCCAAACAGTTTCTGAAATTGGTTCCACCAGACGTACACTCATCCAGCAAAAGGCTGCGAGATTTGGGTTACGTAGCTAACTGCTTGGTATCTGTAATACCACCAAATAATTCAAGTATTAATTTAATGGAGGTGTGTAGTTTCATGCAGTACCGGTGATAAGCGATAAGTTATAAATTTCCTGTAAAAATGCCCGTTCATTTTTCCCGTACCAAGTTTGAACTACGCGCTTGTCATTCAATCGGAGGTTCTCTGGAGGCACCAATTGAAAGTGCCCAGAGTCTCCACTCTGTAAACAACTACTCCATTAACAATGCTACCCAGCATGCCTGGTGACCTAGTGCACACCATTAATACTCGAATTTCAATGGTCAATTCTGTCAATCTTTGGCAATTCATTGATCAACAGGACATGAATTGGGGCCGATGACCTTAGATGTTAGGCCCCTTTAAACAAAAAGCATCATCATCATCAGGACATGAATTGAGTTTCAACACACAAGTTCTTATAATACAAAATAAAACACAACAGCATAATTCAAACAAGGAACCAGTTACAAGTAACTAATCTCATTTTGTTCCTTATTGAAGATAATAAGTAAAATTCTTTCAAGAATAAAATTTACTGTGTCCACCTATTCAATACAGTTATGGTATATTATACAGTTGTGTTCGTTCAAAGGTGGTTTTGGTCACCTATGTCGTCAGTATACTGTTACAAAACCGGAACCGTGGTATAATGCCGATCTTGTTGGGTTTGAATATTCCTTTAGAAAGAAGCATGTTTGGAGGGTAATATTTTATAGGCTAAAACGTGCATGTTGGAACATATTGTTAATATCATTCAGTAGTCAGGTGCTTATCCGATATAACGTTTCTTGGAATTTTGTGCCATTCTTATCGGATTAATGTTCCTGTTGGTGCATTGTTCAACCTTTGGGAGGATTTATGAGTATCGTTTGTAAATGAATAAGAGAAAAAAAAAGGAATTTAGAATGATGAATGTAGAATCCACATAATAATTGTAAAGATGAAAGTGTTATACCCCATAAAAGTGGACGGAGATAGTGGGTTCGAACCCCACTGTCGGCAGCCCTGAAGATGGTTTTCCGTGGTTTCTCATTTTCACACTAGGCAAATGCTGGGGCTGTACCTTAATTAAGGTCACGGCCGCTTCCTTCCCACTCCTAGCCCTTTCCTGTCCCATCGTCGCCATAAGACCTATCTGTGTCGATGCGACGTAAAGCAGCTAGCAAAAGAAAAAAAAGAAGTGGACGAACTCACTTGTCCAGTCAGATGTTAGCTGGATCCACTTGTTCCGGTTGTATCTTAACGACAAACCTTGTTACTTCTAGTGAAGTATTGATGCGGTAACGGAGGGGTGGAGCATAGAGCGGAAAGGGGAGTGAGTTTTAACTTGTGCGCCTGTGTTATTGCCAGAGAGGCATTACTCGAATTGGATTGGGTGGGCCCAGCAGTAGGCGTGGCAATTGGAGCGCATGCGTGCTGTGACTGAAACGTACTGGGGACTTTATTCTGATTTACAGTTAACCTTGGAGTTGCCTCATATTTCGGATTTTTGTTGTCAGTGACGTTGTTAAGATTATTATTTATATTATAAGTTTGCTCCAAAAATGTACAAGTTTTCCGTCTCATTCGATAACTTCCTCTCAACTAGGCTTCTAACGATCGTCAAATCTTTCTCCATTGAGGTGAATTTATGTCCCGTTTCACTCGTATGCTGGCTCATGGCTGAATACTTGTTATGTTTGGAAGCATTGTAATGAAGAATATTTTTCACAATAAAAAATAATGTTAGACAAGTTGTAATAAATAAAAATTAGATATTCTCATAATATCATAGCAATATGCCATAAAGAAATAAAGGAGTGTATTCTGCAACAAAAAGTAAATAAATAAAATAAATGTTTCCAGCACATGAAAATAATTATATTTATATAGAATAAAAAGTAGAATATAATCTTAAACACTGCACTAATTTTCCAAAAAATGTATAGCCATTCAAATAATTGAAGGAAACTAATCATGGAAAAATGGAAACAGTGGTTCTTCATTATTTTGTTAATAGGAAAGGCTTCTGGCTTCTAAAATAGCTGGCTGGCCCTCTAGTTGCCTTCTTAGGTTGTCCTGAATTTCTGCGAGTTTTAAGGCCCTCCATGCCCTCTCCCGACATCTTCCTATCTAAAACCATAATGTGTTAAAAATAAATTTGATAGAAAGGAAGGTCTTAAAAGTAGGACTGTTAGGCAATACAATATGGCTGATAAAACAGGAATGAGGGAGTTTTTAAAATGTAACTATCATCGGTAGAAAATGGTAAATAAAAATGAAAATCAATGAATGAATCAATCAATCAATACTGATCTGCATTTAGGGCAGTCACCCAGGTGGCAGATTCCCTATCTGTTGTTTTCCTAGCCTTTTCCTAAATGATTTCAAAGAAATTGGAAATTTATTGAACGTCTCCCTTGGTAAGTTATTCCAATCCCTAACTCCCCTTCCTATAAATGAATATTTGCCCCAATTTGTCCTCTTGAATTCCAACTTTATCTTCATATTGTGATGTTTCCTACTTTTATAAACACCACTCAAACTTATTCGTCTACTAATGTCATTCCACGCCATCTCTCCGCTGACAGCTCGGAACATACCATGTAAACAGACTCGGGAATGTTGTGGAATGTGAAAACAGGTTTGTACCTTCGAAGGTGGTAAGGAATGGTAAAGACCTACTATATTATAACAGAGCAGTAAAGAGACTAAGAAGGAGGTGCAGACTGGAAAGAAATAGTTAGAAATGGTTGTGGAAGTAAGGAGAAATTGAAGGAACATACTAGGAAATTGAATCTAGCAAAGAAGTCGGCTAAGGATAACATGACGGCAAGCATGACTGACAGTCAAACAAATTTTAGTGAAAAGTGGAAGAGTACCAGAAACCAGTTCCAAGAAAGACATTCCTCGAATCATTAATGAACAAGGGGAGGGTGTATGCGAGGATCTTCAAGAGGCAGAAGTATTCAGTCAGCAGTACGTAAAGATTGTTGGTTACAAGGATAATTGGGCGGTGTTATGCATCAACCGGCTAAGCGACAATTTTCCAAAAACGGAATACTGGCACCATCTACCGCCTAAGGGATCGAACTAACTGCTCGAATACTCACAGAGCTCTGTTTGAACTTAAACAGATGTAACGGAAGAAAAACGTAAGCGCCACTATCATAATGCGGGGTTACAAGTTATGCATCAACCGTCTATGCGCCTTATTGAAAGCTCTGATTCGGCAAGTGGTATATGGCGTTTTGTAACATCCGGCTAAACGACATCACACACAGTTTTACTCTCCCAAAATATTAGCTGGCAAGCTGATTTTAGTAGCCTATGTTGGAAACACTGTTTGTTTATTAAGAATTGGCGGGCTGTCTCTAGAATTTTTGTGGTGTGGTGTGCTCGTCACTCTTAATCTCGCATGATGACAACGAGAACGCAAAAAAATACTTGCGTTATTGTCCGTGGAACAGTTGGAGGAGATTGAAAGTAGAACTACAGGGACATGTCCTATATATCACAGGTATGAAGTACGAGTTATTGTTATACAGTGCATTATCATGAGTGCTTGCTAGTTTTTACTGGACCGGGCGAGTTGGCCGTGCGCGTAGAGGCGCGCGGCTGTGGGCTTGCATCCGGGAGATCGTGGGTTCGAGCCCCACTGTCGGCAGCCCTGAAGATGGTTTTCCGTGGTTTCCCATTTTCACACCAGGCAAATGCTGGGGCTGTACCTTAATTAAGGCCACGGCCGCTTCCTTCCCACTCCTAGCCCTTCCCTGTCCTATCGTCGCCATAAGACCTATCTGTGTCGGTGCGACGTAAAGCAGCTAGCAAAAAAAAAAAAAAAAAAAAGTTTTTACTGGATATAAGTGTACAGTTGCCTGTTTTGATTTATGTAACTTAATTTCACAAAGCAGTTTAGTAATACGTACAGCATGGTCATAAGCTTTCATTAAGTTAGTAATTAATTAAGTCGCCCGCTAAGGCCTTGAAGTAGATGCGTTAGCACAGGTGGTAATGGTGTGCCTAGAAGGATGTGGGTTCGATTCCTCATCAGTTAGTCAGCATTTCTTTTTCTGCTATTTGTATTACGACTTCATCATTTATTTGCTCTTTTCCTCGAAGGATGGGTTATGGGGCGAGTGAGTCGTTTTCAACTGATATTGTGGTCTTCTCCCTCGAGTATGTGTACATTTAATCATTTCCTTTGATATACGCGTTCACGTTGCAGAATATTAGACGATTAGATTATTAGAATTCTTTATATCTTACGTAAAGCCTTGGGGAAGTAACGTATTATGTTGTTGCAGGTAGCAACAAGCCGCATGGCTGGAGAAAACGAGGATACTCTGTCGCCTGCAGCAAGCTGCGCTGTAGAAAGAAGCCAATGGGAATCATTTTCAAGTGACCCTGCTGAACTTACCCCTCTGTTACCTGCTGCATACGATAATTGCGATATTTTATTCCAGTGTGGTGAGGATGTACTCGCACCTACATCAAAAAATGACTTTTTCAGTGTGCAAGATACCGAAAATTCTCGCACGTATGATCCAAATTTACGAAACAACGATAATGATTCAGTACAGGAAAGTAATGTAACAGACCAACATGCCACCGTAGAGAACTGTCAAGCCACGTCTGAAGTGAGGTTTAGTAATAATAATTGTGTTTCGGAAATCGTCAACTCTGTTCATAATGTGAAAGCTGGAAATGAAAGTGTCAACGATTCCATAGCGATCGCTGATTCGCCTTCATTAAATTCAGGAAATTTGATCACAGCCCGTATATCTGAAGGGAGACCAAGAAGGGGACGAAAAAGAAAAGTATCTGATCAGAGCAGGGACGACAGAAAAAAGAAATGCCAGCTAAACGAGTCATATGTTAGCCAACGTGGGAAGGTTGTCGATGCTAAAGAATTTCGAGACTTCCATTGCCAGGATAAATGCCATGAAAAAGTAGGTGTAGAAGAAAGAAGGAAGGAATTCAATAATTTCTGGAGTTTGGAGTCTTACGAAGCTAAGGTTTTGTTCATTTCTAGCAAAGTATCCATGGTCGAGGTAAAGAGAAAGAGAGTCAAGGGAACAAGCAGAAGAACCTGCACTAGAATTTACACTTTGGCAGGTGTGCGAGTGTGCAAACGAATTTTTACTCAAACTCTTAGAATGTCTGGGGACAGGATCGATGCATATATGAAAAAAACAAGAAATTTCGAAGTGATTAAAGATGGTAGGGGGAAAGCTAACGCTGTAAATAGATTACACGAAGGTAAGGTGGCCGAAGTAATCAGCCACATAAACCAATTCCCTAGGTATAAGTCACACTATTGCAGGGCAGAGACTAGTAGTGACTTCCTCCCATCACATGTCACTATTCCGGTCATGTACGGCCTGTACAGAAACGAATATTCGGAGCCTGTGTCAATGTCCTCCTACAAGAAAATATTTTATACTAAATTCAATCTGAGGCGCAAAGCACTTAAGAAAGACACCTGCAGTGTTTGCGAGTCTCTGAATGCTCAACTGAAAAGTCATGAGGATTCGCTTGACCTAAGGCAACAACTGGAGATCCATCAAGAGCTAGCGGAAAGGGCGCGTTCCGAAATGAACAATGATATGAAGCGTGCTGCTACGATCGAAGATTTAGCGGTTCTGACATTCGACCTCCAGCGGACTCTACCTTTGCCAAAAATCTCCACTAATATAGTATTCTACAAACGCGTATTGTGGCTGTACAACTGTGGAGTTCATGATGGAGGGTCAAATAAAGGCTACTGCTATGTCTGGGTAGAAGGGCAAGCTGGCCGTGGAGCACAAGAGATAGGGTCTTGTCTCAGACAACATCTCATGGAAAATTTAGACGAGGGAAAGAAACATCTAATATTGTGGTCAGATTCTTGTGGGGGACAGAACAGGAACATAAAGCTTGTTCTTATGTTGAAGAGTATCCTGGCTTCACATCCAACATTAGAAACCATTCGAATGAAATGTCTAATACCTGGGCACAGTTTCTTGCCCAATGATGATGACTTCGGAGACATAGAGTGCTCCTTAAAGTTTCAGCAGCGGCTGTACACTCCTGATGATTACATACAAGTCATGAAGCAATGCCGTAGAAAAAAACAAATTTATGGTAAAAGAGATGAAGAAAGAAGACTTCGTGGGATCTGCTTGTTTAGAAAAGAAGGTAATGAACAGGAAGAAAGACGTTGAAGGTAAGACTGTCAGTTGGCTGAAAACCAGGGAAATTGAAATCGAAAAGAAAAAACCATATTCACTTATTTTGAAAACGTCTTTCAATAGCAGTGAAGGTCAGGAAATTTGCTTGAAAAGAAAAAGCTCATCACGTCTGAGTGATCACGACGTATTTCGGGATGACAGTCTAGAACTTCTATGGCCTAATGGGAAGCCAATATCAGAACCCAAACTGAAAGACTTGAAGAGTATCATGCATCTCATTCCAAGTGACTGTAGAGGTTTCTATGAAAAACTGTATTCAAATGGCGGAACTGACGATATAGATGGTTTTGACGAAAACCTTGATTTTACACTGCAAACTGAGAGTGTGTGAGAAATGAAAATGAAAAACTAATGTATGTGATTCAAATGTGTCCTTTGTATTTCTGTAACTAGATTTATATTTTGTTACCTAGTAACCTAGTAAACACTTTCTACTATTCACATAGTCCTATTAATGTATGTTTCTGTAAAATTTTGATATAATAAAATAAAAATAGGTATTGAAAATCCAATATTTTATTGCTGGTTCTTTTATATTTTGCTTTAAACTGTAACTGTTCACTAACCTAGTAAACACTTTCCACTATTCACATAGTCCTATTAATGTATGTTTTTGTAAAATTCTTATACAATACAATAGTAATAGGTATTGAAAATCCAATATTTTATTGCTGGTTCTTTTATATTTTGCTTTAAACTGTAACTGTTCACTAACCTAGTAAACACTTTCCACTATTCACATAGTCCTATTAATGTATGTTTTTGTAAAATTCTTATACAATACAATAGTAATAGGTATTGAAAATCCAATATTTTATTGCTGGTTCTTGGTTATTAACAACAAAATCTCACATAGTGGCGCTTAACTTGTTGTTGCATAACTACAAGTTCCGTAACCCTGAGCATCACAACGTTAACCACCGCAGTTTGGTGCTTAGCCGCTTGATGCATATCTTCAACCCGTAAACTGCAAATACGGCTAAGTTAAATTTTAGGAAAACAAAAACAATATTGCTCTGAATGAATTTTCGTGTGAATATTAGCATTACGTGCATTTCATTACGTACCTGTACAAAATATTGATTTATTTCGTCTAAAATATCTCTTCTAAGATGGTTTTAAATGTGAAAACTTTTGAACGCGTTTTGCTCAAAACTAAGATTTGACGCTTAGCCGGTTGATTCATAACACCGTCCAATTATAAGAACAAATTGACAAGAAAATTAAACAAATCATGTGATAACTAAAACATATGTAAACCAGACAAAGACAATGTTGTATGAATAATTATAACATTAAAATATATATAATAACAAAAAATAAGGTTATGATCTTCTTGTCACAATATGATGTCTTTAAGTTGACTTAGGACTTAAGGCAAAGAAGTAAATCTGGAAATGATAGCCAGAATTAGGAATGAATAAATATATAGAAAAGAAATTAAAGGAGAAAAATTATGTATGAGACTCGCCTATAATGTCAGATGTAGAAGAAGCACTGACTTGCTGGAGAAAGCACGCAGGCCATATAATCAAAGGAGTGGCTAGGGAACCAGCACTGACTTGCTGTAGGAAGGAGGCAATGTGAACAAAGGAGTAGTTAGAGAGAGGAGTAGAGGGGGTAAAGAAAAGAGGGTTAGGAAGAGGGAGGGGGAGGGCTGGGGGTGGGAGGGGAGGGGAGGAGAGAAGGGGTGTCTGAGGTGGGGCTGAAGGATGAGGAAAGAAAGACTACTGCTGAGAAGGGAATTCAAAGGGATTATAAAACAAAGAATTTTTTTTTTTTTTTTATCTGAGGCATGATAACTAAAGATAGGAATTAAAAGGTCAAATAAAATATTTGCTGTTTATGAACTTTCATTTAGATTGAAGTTAGAATTGAAAAACTGTTTCAAATGGATAAAGCAATTTTCCATAATATTGAGCAGGGGCCTTTTTGTATAACTTTGAGAATTTTCAAAAATCAAATCTATAGCTTATAATATTAAATACAAGGATAATGTTGTGATAGAGAAGGAGACTAATACTAAAGGAGTATTAAAATTTACCTGTGATAACGACATCATTTACAATAAGATAAAAAATATGAAAACTAGAAAAGCAGCTGGAATACATAAGATTTTGGGGGATATACTAAACACAATGGGTTGGGATAGAATACCATATCTGAAGTACTTATTTGATTATTGTTTGCATGAAGGAGCTATACCAAATGATTTGAGAGTTGCTATAGCATGTATAAAGGAAAGGGTGATAGACATAAAGTTGAAAATTACAGGTCAATGAGTTTGACATGCATTGCATGTAAGCTTTGGTGAAGCATGCATTCTGATTATATTAGACATGTTTGCAAAATTAGTAACTGTTTCAATAGACAGCAGTTCGGGTTTAGGAAAGGTTATTCCACTGAAGCTCAACTTGTAGGATTCCAGCGAGATATAGCAGATATCCTGGATTCAGGAGGTCAAATGGACTGTATTGCGATTGACTTATCTAAGGCATTTGATAAGGTGGATCATGGGAGACTATTGGCATAAATTAGTGCAATTGGACTAGACAAAAGAGTGACTGAATGGGTTGCTATATTTCTAGAAAACAGAACTCAGAGAAATAGAGTAGGCGAAGCTTTATCTAACCCTGTAATAT
The DNA here is from genome assembly GCF_040414725.1 of Anabrus simplex. Taxonomy (NCBI): domain Eukaryota; kingdom Metazoa; phylum Arthropoda; class Insecta; order Orthoptera; family Tettigoniidae; genus Anabrus; species Anabrus simplex. Next base: position 254,878,936 of record NC_090266.1, read on the forward strand.
TAAGAGGGGAATTCCTCAAGGCATCATTATTGGACCTTTATGTTTTCTTATATATATATATATATATATATATATGATATGAGTAAAGAAGTGGAATAAGAGATAAGGTTTTCTGCAGATGATGTTATTCTGTATAGAGTTATAAATAAGGTACAAGATTGTGAGCAACTGCAAATTACCTCGATAATGTGAGATGGACAGTAGGCAATGGTATGATGACAGAGTTAAATGTCAGGTATTGAGTTTCACTAGCCATGCGTCTTGGTAGGTGTCCTATTTACCAACTGATGAGCCCAACTTAGTACACTGGGACGAAACGCTGGCAACCAGGAATGAGTTGGCTGGAAAATTTATAATGTCCAATAACGGACCAACTATATTGTTATTAAATTTACTCATTCAGAACATATATTTTAGGTTCCCTATGGGAATCAACATCTTTATCATAAGGGGTATGTTCCGAGCTGTCAGTGGGGAGATGGCGTGGAATGAAATTAGTAGATGAATAAGTTTGAGTGGTGTCTTTAAAAGTAGGGAAGATGACAATATGAAGATAAAGTTGGAATTCAAGAGGACAAATTAGGGCAGTAGTTGGCAGATTCCCTATCTGTTGTTTTCCTAGCCTTTTCTTAAATGATTTCAAAGAAATGGGAAATTTATTGAACATCTCCCTTGGTAAATTATTCCAATCCCTAGCTCTCCTTCCTATAAATGAACATTTGCGCCAATTTTTCGTCTTGAATTCCAACTTTATCTTCATACTAGCTGATGTACCCGTGCTTCGCTACGGGATTCTCAGAAGGACTGACTTTGTGGTTTTCCTAACCTGAAATCAACATAGGTCATTACAAAAACGTAAGTATGAATGTAGCGATTAAAAGCAATGCTATCATATAAAATACTCGATCAAATGGAAAGCCGCACGTTTTATCACTTTTAACGAACAGTGCTGCGGTTAGATTGCGGTGCCAATCTAATAATCCAAAGTTCCAGAGCTGGGATGACCAGGCCGCAGATTGCCATGAACACTCATCTGCCATTATTCCGCTAAATATGCACATTGTTCATTCCAGTCAGTGCCTCAGAGTAGGGATTGAATAGCCCGAATGCTATGATGATCCAGTGTGTTGCGTACCAGTAATATCAGAAAATTTATAAACCAGGGGAATGGCATGCTAAAGAAGAAAGTTATCTAACTCCCCAGCTACTTCCCATCAATATTCAGGCAGGCTGTTACACTCTGTACGACTGGGCGAGTTGACCGTGTGGTTAGCAGTGCGCACCTGTGAGCTTGCATCAGAGAGATAGTGAATTCGAACCCCATTGTCGGCAGCGCTGAAGATGGTATTCCGTGGTTTCCCACTTTCACACCGGTCAAATGCTGGGCCTGTACCTTAATTAAGGCCTAAGGCATTCCTAGCCCTTTCCTATCCCATCGTCGCCATAAAACCTATCTATGTTGGTGCGACGTAAATCAAATAAAAATACTCCGTACGCAGCAGTAATCTTATCTACTGGAGATGAGGGGCAACAGAAGACACAAAGCACATCACGACAAACAATGGTCAATGTAATGTTATTGTTGATCAATGTTATGAGCTTTCTATATTGTAGGCCTTCACATTTAGTTTTCTTTCGATTCTGTGATTTGTAAAATATTTTATACCATAAACTGTAGTTTCTTATTCTCCGACTTTACATGCCGATTTTCATTAGATACTGTTTACCCATTTTCTCGTTATTCGGCGCTGATATGGATTTAGTAACAAAAATCAAAATTCATTAATATCTTTGTGATCATAGCCAGTACGGTAACAATGTATAAGACATGAATAATAGGAAATTTAACAATACTATAAAACCTTAGTTATGTAGCATTCATCGATTACACCTCTAATAAGAAATATTTGAGAATTACATTTTAGGCCTTCCCCTAAACTACCATTTCACTCAGCGTGAGTAAAATGATTTATAGTCTAGATTGTAGAGGCTCATCCCCCGACTTCACATACCGATTTTCATTAGACCACTAATAGCATAAATAGTTGAGAATTCAATTTTAGGCCTTCCCCTAAACTACCATTTCACTCAGCATGAGTAAAATGATTTATAGCCTAGATTGTAGAGGCTCATCCCCCGACTTCACATACCGATTTTCATTAAATTCGCTTCAACCGTTTTCTCGTGATGCGTGTACATACATACAGACAGACAGACAGACAGACAGACAGACAGAAATTACGGAAAAGTAAAAAGTGCATTTTCTTGTTACTATGGACATGACCGATACAGAAATGCCATTATTTTCAAATTCTGAGCAATGTACAGACAAAACTCTTATTTTATATATATAGATTGTTATCTTTCCTACTTTTAAAGACACCATTCAAACTTATTAGTCTACTAATGTCATGTAGGATGCTAATTAGTTTATTATGTCACCTATTCAATACATTAGAAATTTTAAACATTTAGGGATTTATCATTATTTCCATATGAGACATGTTTCGCTCTTCTTTGAAGGCATCATCAGTCATAGTACTACCTCAAGGCATAAATCAGATACCTGATTTGTAATTAAATTGGAAATACTAAGATATAATATTGGCATATTACAGTGGGAAAGTCAAGAGAAAAACAATGTTCAGTGATGATATACATAACAATATATCAGCTGTTGGCTGTAAATTATCAGTTGTAAAGAATAACAGCGTCAGAATGTTAGGGTATGTCCTACAAAGGATGACTTAACATACTAACATGGGGCAGTTTAAGGGAAAGATAAGTGACTTGCACTAATAGGTAGACCACAGGGTATTTGACAGGGTCCAGCAGCAGTGGTCCTTATGAAGTATTGATGTTACATTATCAGAAATGTTGGTAACTGTTACTAACATTTCATTGAGAAACAGTGTTCATTGATAAAACAATGTTCATTAATATATGGAGTTAAAAGTGGGTTGTATTAACTTATTTATAGTCCCAGTAGTTGGCACCAAGGTGTAAAACCATAGGGTATTTTAGCAGTGTCCAGCAGCGGTGGTCTGAAGAATCATTGACACTACTCTATTAGAAAATCATAGGAAATTATAAAGTTTATATGTATATGTGTATATATTTATTTATTTATTTATTTATTTATTTATTTATTTATTTATTTATTTACTTATTTATTTATTTATTTACATGGAAGCAGTTTGGGGAGTAAGGGTACAAAGTGTCTGGCACCAATGTTCATAACAGTAATTACTGCCATTGGTTGACGATCACAGTTTGACTGGGCAACTACACAGTAATATTTACATTATTCTACTGAACAGTTGGGAAATTACAAGCTTATAATACATATTTACAAGGAAGCAGTTTGGGGAGAAAGGATACATAATGTCTGGCACCATTGTGCATTACATTATTTCTGCCGTTGGTTGATGATTGCAGTATTAACAAGGCAACTACACAGTAATATGCAGTGTGGTTTGATCTCGGTTCACAATTATTGGAATGCTAGGGAAAATATTCCAACATTTTTTAAAATTGCCAAATGAGGTTCATTAGGTGATAGTCATACTGGAAGCTGTCTGGTTGAAGTCCAGGGTTCGTGAATATGGCTCCATAAGCAACAGTGAATTTGGCTGGTGTGGAAGGAAACTATTTCACTATTTCACTTATTTGGATGTCGTAATGCTTAGGCATAATTTCGGTGTAGTCGAAACGAAAGGTCATCGAGTATACGGTGCATTGTGAAATAGTTTCCTTCCACGCCAGCCAAATTCACTGTTGCTTATGGAGCCATATTCACGAACCCTGGACTTCAACCAGACAGCTTCCAGTATGACTATCACCTAATGAACCTCATTTGGCAATTTTTTTAAATGTTGGAATATTTTTCCTAGCATTCCAATAATTGTGAACTGAGGTCAAACCACACTGCGTAGTACTGTGTAGTTGCCTTGTTAATACTGCAATCATCAACCAACGGCAGAAATAATGTGATGCACAGTAGTGCCAGACATTTTGTATCCTTTCTCCCGAAACTGCTCCCTTGTAAATATGTATTATAAACTTGTAATTTCCCAACTGTTCAATAGAATAACATAAATATTACTGTGTAGTTGCCCTGTCAAACCGTGATCGTCAACCAACGGCAGTAATTATTGTTATGAACATTGGTGCCAGACACTTTGTACCCTTACTCCCCATACTGCTTCCATGTAAATATATATAAACTTTATAATTTCCTAAGATTTTCTAATAGAGTAGCGTCAATGATTCTTCAGACCACCACTGCTGGACACTGCTAAAATACCCTGTGGTTTTACGCTTTGGTGCCAACTACTGTGTCTATAAATAAGTTCATATAACCCCTTTTTAACTCCATATATTAATGAACATTGTTTTATCAATGAACACTGTTTCTCAATGAAATTTTAGTAACAGTTACCAACATTTCTGATAATGTAACATCAATACTTCCTATGGACCACTGCTGCTGGACACTGTCAAATACCCTGTGATCTACTTATTTGTGCAAGTCGCTTATCTTTCCCTTAAACTGCCCCATGTTAATATGTTAAGTCATCCTTTGTAGGACATACCCTAACATTTTGATGCTGTTATCCTTCACGACTGATAATTTACAGCCAACAGCTGATATATTGTTATGCATATCATCATTGAACATTGTTTTTCTCTTGACTTTCCCACTGTAATATGTCAATATTATATCTTAGTATTTACAATTTAATTACAAATCAGGTACCTGATTTATGCCTTGAGGTAGTACTATGACTGATGATGCCCTCAAAGAAGGGCAAGACATGTCTCATATGGAAATAATGATAAATTCATAATGTTTAAAATTTCTAATGTATTGAATAGGTGACATAATAAACTAATTAGCATCCTACATATAGTATCTTCAATACGGATCAATAACGATATTTATACTAATGTCATTCCACGCCATCTCTCCGCTGACAGCTCGGAACATACCACTTACTGTAATAGTTACAATTCTTGTTTTCATTTTCCACCTAATTCAATGTATGAAAATGTTTATTGTCTCTAAAAGGACATTTTATTACAATACAAACATTAACAGGGACATGTTTCGTTCGTTATATCGAGAATCTTCAGCCTTTTTAAATGATTATCTCAGGGTTGAATCTTTACATTTAACCTTCTTATAATTAATTTGTTCATTAAAATTGTTTTACATCCATAAAATATTACGACTAAATAACTCATAATTGAAAAGAATTAACAATTAAAATATATCTGTGATGGACTAGACATTACAATTTATTAAAACTTTTATCCACCTTATTCAATACATTAAAATGTTGTTAAGATAAAATTACATCATCTATTTTATCAGAACTAGTTTCAGCGCCTTTTTCTGCGTCATCATCAGCTGATATACATTTTAGGAAATATTGGCAAACAAATCTATTAAGAACTCTATAGAACTGGTTAATAAATTAAGCAGTTTCAAATTACAAGATCACCATACCTTACATTCATTTGATATTGGCAACATGTTTCCGAGTATTAGTATTAATAAGTTGCTTCCTATTGTTTTTAAGGATCTAAGATCCTACAGTCAGCTAAGTGAACTTGAAATACAAGATTTCATGAAATTGGTTAAGTTACTTGTAAACAATAACTACTTCGTCTTTGACAAGGTCATTTATAAACAGGATGGATTGGCAATGGGATCTCCGGTCTCGGGAATCTTGGCGGAGATTTATCTGGATTCTTTGGAAACATACATGATTGAGAATGACAAAGTTTTCGACAATATTCTGTTTTGGTCTAGATTTGTGGACGATACAATAGTAATTTTGGACGAACGTGTTAGAGATGCAAAGGCCACTCTAGTGGTACTTAATAACATTGACCCACAGATTAAGTTTACATTGGAGTCAGAAAGTAATAAATCAGTTAATTTTCTTGACCTAAAAATCAACAGATTGGGTTCTTCTTTTGCGTATAGTATTTTTAGAAAGCCTACACAAATGGCAGTCACTATTAGACAGGACTCAGAACACCCACAGAGTCAAAAAAGCTCTACATACAATAGTTTAGTAGATCCCTATGACAAAAGCTAATTTGAATAAAGAACTCAATATAATACGTTCAATAGCTAGGTTAATGGTTTCAGTGACTGCTTTATTATTAACAAGTTCAGATACCGCTTACAAACCACTTTGGTCAAGGACAAACCCAATCATAAGGCTTTCGCAACTTTTACTTATAATAAAGATATATATATAGGTTTACTAATGTTTTAAGAAACATAATGTGAAGGTTTCATTTCGTACTGATAATAATAATACAGTTGTATTGCACAATTCAACTTCAGTTAATAGATCGAACCCATATACCAAATCGGGAGTATATAGATTTAAATGTAACAACTGTGGGTGCACATATCTAGGTCAAACAGGACGAAGTTTTAAAATTAGATACACGGAACATACCAATGCAATAAAATATAACAGATGAGGTTTACTGGATGTTACGGAGGGCTGTTATATACACCTGGATCAGTATTTTAATCCAAACCTTAATTTAAATGAAATTTCCGAAAAATCAAATATTCTTTTTGATTTCCTTGTTGAGTCTTTTAAAAATGTACATATCCCGGACAATAAGATGATGTTTCACATCATGCGCAATAGCTTTGCTTGTTGCCTTTTACGATCACGCCCTCCGGAGCTCCAACAAGTTGCCGCCCCTCAGTTGCTCCTCCCTCTTTCCCCTAGTTCCCCTATTCAGCCCAAACCAACCTTGGACACTTGATTGCTAACACAACACGGCTCGCTAAGCTACTCGGTGCGTCGCAAGGACAACGATCTTTTGAGGTGAGTCACATAAATGTTTGCGTTATAAGACGTAAATTTCATATTCCTGCCTTTTCAGTTAAGCGATAGTTTACTAGATTCCTATTATTTCAGGTCCGCATTGAACTGGGAGTGAGACAATTGCTAACATCTTAAAGCACCGACTGCTCGTTCCCACCTTACTACGATTGCTCCATTATAACTGGCTCGAAGATTTTATTGAATTATTTTAATACGGTTGTACATCACGGTTAAAGAAGTGTTAAACTGAGCTAATGTTTTCTTTAAGAAGATTGTGTTTTCAGTGGTTGTTCTTGTTAAACCCACGTTAATTCATGAGGAAGCAAACCAACTTACATCGGACCTCATCAACTTAAAGTTTAATGCTCGCAAGTCTCAGATAATATGGACTTTGAAACAATATAATTTCAACATGGTTTTTAGATCATCAATATGTTTTTTTAAAATTTGTTTTATGTGACGTAGATAAACTTATGTGTTTGCCAATATTTCCTAAAATGTATATCAGCTGATGATGACGCAGAAAAAGGCGTTGAAACTAGTTCTGATAAAATAGATATTGTAATTTTATCTTAACAACATTTTAATGTATTGAATAAGGTGGATACAAATTTTAATAAATTGTAATCTTGGTTCAATACAGACGAATAATGAAATTTATTAACTTAACGGACTAGACATTGATCGCAAAATACTAATGTCAAAGTCATAGTAATGTTCTAAACAACTGTAAGATTTGGCTAAAAAAAAATATTTTTTTTGTAGGTCCCCAGTTTTTTCTAACACTAGTTAGTGCTCAGTTATTTTACTAAGTTGAATGTCCTATTTGAAATTAGTGATGTTAAAATATTAAACTTGTGATGTTTTTCTCCTTCATTGTATTTTCGTTTTAGTTGTGAAACCACATCATCATTAAAAGATTGCACATTGAAGGTTTGTGGTGTACTGGATACGTCATACAAGTAGTTTTCACTGACCTTCATCTGATTTGTGTTAGCCTAGTTTTACGCTGATGTGTTTGTTACTGAAGTGTGATTAAAAGGGACACTAAATTATACTTTGTTGAAGGTGTATTGATTTTACTGTAACTAAAGTGAAAATACAATGAAGGAGAAAAACATTGCAAGTTTAATCTAATAACATCATTAATTTCAAATAAGACATTTAATTTAGAAAAATAACCTTGCACTATAGAGTGTTAGAAAGAACTGGGAACCTACTAAAAAAAAGAGACCCGGGTCTCTTAAATACTAAGCATCTCAGACCAGTGTGTAATTTCAGCTGTTCACCAAACATTTCATGTGATGTGTGGTTGTAGTAGTCAACAAGTCTCACTTTTTTTTTTTTTTTTTTTTTAAGGTTCACATATTCTGGTTGATTGTGACAAAACCGTGCAACAAGTCTATGCCGAGTTGTGTAAACATACAACGATATTTTACTCAGATCCAAGAATATTCAAGTGCCAAGTGTATCGCATTGGTGTATAAACTTTCAATCATTAATTTCAACTGCGTTAATGCATTAGTTTCCAGCGGACAGAAGCAGGACCAGCAGTTCTATTCTGTGTTCTACGAACACATGACAATTTTTGAAACCAAAAACCAGAACTTTAAATACCAAGTAGTTTATCTTAAACATTCAATGTATATTTATTTCACTAGTTTAATCAGGGGAAGCAGGACAGTCAAACCCATAATCTTTCTAAGCTCCTAGTTCTCCTTGCCAAGTGTATGTTACATTTCTAGGTAATATCTATCAACTCAATGATGTATTTCCAAGCAACCACCTATAGGTGCATGGATTTTTCATTATGATGATTGTTATCAGTTTCCCCTTAAGTTAATTTTCACGAAGAACTGATGATGACTCCATGGAGTCGAAACCAGTCTTCTTATAATTGAATAAATTGTTGTAATGTGTTGAATGGTGGAACATCCCTCAAACTCTACATACCACTTAGTCGAGCAGCTCATCTTCTTTCTCCCAATTCTTCCCAGCCCAAACATTACAACATTTTTGTAACGCTATTCTTTTGTCGGAAATCACCCAGAACAAATCGAGCTGTTTTTCTTTGGATTTTTTCCAGTTCTTGAATCAAGTAATCCTGGTGAGGGTCCCATACACTTGAGCCATACTCAGTTGGGGTCTTACCAGAGACTTATATGCCCTCTCCTTTACATCCTTACTACAATCCCTAAACACCCTCATAACCATGTGCAGAGATCTGTACCCTTTATTTACAATCCCATTTATGTGATTACCGCAATGAAGGTCTTTCCTTATATTAACACCTAGAAACCTACAATTGTCCCCAAAAGGAACTTTCACCCCATCAATGCAGTAATTCAAACTGAGAGGACTTCTATTTGTGAAACTCACAACCTGACTTTTAACCCCGTTTATCATCATACCATCGCCTGCTGTCCATCTCGCAACATTATCAAGGTCATATTGCAGTTGCTCACAATCTTGTAACTTATTTATTACTCTATACAGAATAACATCATCTGCATAAAGCCTTACCTCTGATTCCACTTCTTTACTCATATCATTTATATATATAAGAAAACATAAAGGTCCAATAATATTGCCTTGAGGAATTTTCCTCTTAATTATTACAGGGTCAGATAAGGCTTTGCCTACTCTAATTCTCTGAGATCTGTTTTCTACAAATATAGCAACCCATTCAGTCACTCTTTTGTCTAATCCAATTGCACTCATTTTTTCCAGTAGTCTCCCATGATCCACCCTATCAAATGACTTAGATAGGTCAATTGCGATACAGTCCATTTGACCTCCTGAATCCAAGATATCTGCTATATCTTAATTAATACTTTATTAACGGCAATACCATTTTACATAACCGTAGAGAAGAATAAATAAAACAAAACACACTAAAAAGAAAGTTCAATGGAGTATAAGTAGAAAAATATGTACAGATATATGCACAGGTTATATTACAAGTAATCACAGGAAAGTAATAGTCAAATTTGGAGATTATGTAAGTGATTTCTCAATTTTGACAATGAGCCGTTAAATATATCAATATCCAGTTGGTTTAGAGATCTTGACATTTGTTCAGTTGGCCCATTGAATGTGTAGTTAGTTCTATGCCAATTTGTAGACAACGTATTCTTGAACCTTGTGCGTCTGTCTGGTACATATATGTTAATTTTTGCAAGTAGTTTTGGACAATTCACCAAGGAATGAAGCAATTTAAAATTGAAGAGTGTATCCAATAATTCACGGCGTTGTGACAGGCTATGCATATTTAAGGACTGTTGTAAGGATGTATAATCAACATTATCATATGAGAATCCTGCTCTAAATGAATATAAACGAAGAAATTTATGTTGTACTGAATCTAATCTATGGATAGAGGTCTGATGAGAAGGGTTTCAAACAGGTGTACAGTATTCTAGTATAGGGCGTACCATAGACACATACAGCAATCGATAGGTGGCTAAGTTTGAAAATTCTCTAGAATATCTAGTAATGCAACCCAATCTTTGAAATGCTTTCTTACAAATATTTTCAGTATGTTCATTAAACGATAGGTTATAACTGAATAAAACATCAAAGTCATTAACTTGTGAAACAGGAGTTAGAATGTTGTTATTACTAAATTTGTACTGAAATGATATTTTCTTCTTGTTTTTAAAAAACGATATTATTTTACATTTCTCATGATTAAGTTTCAACCCATTTTGAATGCAATACTTTTCCAGATGATGTAAATCTTCTTGAAGTTTTAAACAATCAAGTGGACAATTAATTTGCATAAAAATTTTTGCATCGTCAGCAAACAAAAGCAATTCAGAATTCTTAAGTATATTTTTAATGTCATTTATGTAGAGAGTAAAAAGTAAGGGCTCAAGGTGAGACCCTTGAGGAACTCCACTGGTAACAATAATAGGTGCAGAAAAATGATTCCTTATTTTAACAATCTGCAGGCGATTTTTAGGATACGATTCAAACCATGAGAGGAGAGGCCCATTAATTCCGTAGCCTGTTAGTTTTTGCAGCAAGATATCGTGGTCGACAGTGTCAAAAGCTTTTGAGAAGTCTGTATAAATGCAGTCCACTTGGGAGTGGTTCTCTATTGCATCCAAGAGGAACTGATAGAATAAAAGAAGATTGCTACAGGTTGACCGTCCTGAAAAGAATCCATGTTGCTCATCATTGATGATGTTTCTAAAGAGAGGTGTGATTTTTGTCAAGAATTATTGAGTCAAAAATTTTGGAAATATGAGAAGAAATTATAACTGGTCTGTATTGTTTTATGTCAGTTTTATCACCATTTTTGAAAACTGGACTAACAAATCCTTTCTTCCATTCCACTGGAAAAACGCCTTGGTTTAATGATAAGTTGAACAGATAAAAGAGTGCTTCACATAAAATAAATGAGCAGTACTTGAGCAGGTACGTTGAAACACCATCAGGTCCGACAGTTTTCTTTAATTCCAGAGATATCAGTTTGTTGTAAATTTCTGCCTTACTAATGTTTATAACTGATAGATTGACAGAGAAAGGATAATCATATGACATACTACTACTATTCTGATAAGAAGAATAAACGGATGAAAAGTGGTTAGCAAAATGACTGACAATATTTTCTCCAGTATCGGCTGTAACTTCATTAAGATGCATTGGTGAAGGAATATAATTACATGACCTTTTAGAACTTAGATATTGCCAGAATTTCTGTGGATTGGAAGTAATAGTTCGTTCACAGTTGGAGACATACATTGTATAGCAAGATTTAGATTCAGACTTGCATTCATTTTTTAATTTCGAGAAATGCTGATAATCACTATTGAGACCTGATATTTTGTATCGCTTGTGTGCTTACTTCTTTTCAATAATCAGGGAATTCAATTTATGATTAAACTACTTTGGGAATTTGGGAGTCTTAAAATTCCGTATAGGAATGTAAAGTTTCATGCCATAATGTAGTACTGAATAGAAGATTTCTACTGCTTTATCAATTGATACATTTTGAAACATCTCCTCCCAGCTGAACTGTGACAGATAATAATTTAGTCCATTATAGTCACCATTTAAAAAGTCAAAATAAAAACCTATCAGCAGGCAAGGAATTGTATAGCTCATTTATAGGTAAAGAAATCTCTAATGCTCGGTGGTGTCTATCGAGGGGGACAATGCTTTCATTACTAGATTTTAATTCAATGGAACTGGAGTTACTGAAAACCAAATCAAGAAAGTTGAGCTTTGGTGGAATAACCTTTCCTAAAACCAAACTGCCTTCTATCAAACCAGTTGGTAATTTTGCAAACATGTCTAATATAATCAGAAAGAATGCCTTCCCAAAGCTTACATGCAATGTATGTCAAACTTACTGGCCTGTAATTTTCAGCTTTATGTCTATCACCCTTTCCTTTATACACATGGGCTACTACAGCAACTCTCCATTCATTTGGTGTAGCTGCATCAACCAAACAATAATCAAATAAGTACTTCAGATATGGTACTATATCCCAACCCATTGTCTTTAGTATATCCCCAGAAATCTGATCAATTCCAGCTGCTTTTCTAGTTTTCAACTTTTGTATCATATTTGTAAATGTCATTGTTATCATATGTAAATTTTAATACTTCCCTAGCATTAGTCATCTCCTCTATCTGGACATTATCCTTGTAACCAACAATCATTACATACTGCTGTCCGGCTCCATGGCTAAATGGTTAGCGTGCTGGCCTTTGGTCGAGAGGGTCCCGGGTTCGATTCCCGACTGGGTCGGGGATTTTAACCTTCATTGGTTAATTCCAATGGCTCGGGGGTTGGGCGCGTGTGTCATTTTCAGCATTACAATTCATCACAGGTAAGGCCCCATTCTCATAGACGCGCAGATCGCCTATACGGCGTCAACTCGAAAGACCTGCACTCGGCCTATTCGGAGGCCATACGCCATTATTATTACATACTGCTGACTGAATATTTCTGCCTTTTGAAGATCCTCACATACACACTCCCCTTTTTCATTAATTATTCCTGGAATGTCCTTCTTTGAACCTGTTTCTGCCTAAAAGTACCTATACATACCCTTCCATTTCTCACTAAAATTTGTATGACTGCCTTTCCGTGGTTTCCCATTTTCACACCAGGCAAATGCTGGGGCTGTACCTTAATTAAGGCCACGGCCGCTTCCTTCCCACTCCTAGCCCTTCCCTGTCCCATCGTCGCCATAAGACCTATCTGTGTCGGTGGGACGTAAAGCAAGTAGCAAAAAAAAAAATAAATAAATAAAGTGTATGACTGCCAATTCACTACGTAACAAAAAATTGTTTCATGTTTATTTCTTTGTGTTTATTGTATAAAACCAACATGCTGAATGCAAATATGCTGTTAGTTTTTTTTCAAATTTCGATACTTTTTGACATTTTTATGGTTTGTGAAAAATTGTGAATTTACGACTTTTTCTGGCCGTCGTAGTTGTTCAAGGTGATCACCACTAGATCGCTTTAATGTGATGTTCCATCAGGATTGGTATACATCTGGAAAGGTTCAATATATCAACTTCTTTAAATAGCCAACTGTATGTATCGATATATATCGATATTTTTCACAAAATGTCTTCCTGTCGTTTGTTGAATGTAGATCAGTTCTGTGGTTATAAGTAACATTGAATTGTTGTCTTTTAACGAATAATGTCAACATCCAGACGTCTTAAATTGCCAGCAGATGCGTTTTGTTATGTTTGTGGACATTACATTAGATCTAAACAAGTGAAACATAAAATTGTGTTCAGTACGAAGTTCTGTGAGGCGAACCGCGTTTATTTCAGTGTGCATGTTCGAGACCAACATGTTTCGTGGGCCCCCATGTTGCTTGTGGCAGCTGTTGGTCTACTTTAGAGGGTTGGCTACGTGGAACAAGAAAATATATGCCATTTGTAATTCCCCGAATATGGTGAGAGCCTACAGACCATCACAACAACTGTTATTATTGTATGGTGGATATTACACATTACAAAAGTACAAAGAGCAGGAAAAATTTTCCATATCCTAGCATACCGTCATCTATTGCTCCAGTACCACATAGTGAAGAGCTGCCAATTCCATCACCACCAAAACAGAATACATGTGAAAAGGACGTAGAGACAAATTCAAGTGATGGCAGTGATTTCAATTTTAGTGATGACAGCAATTTGGAACCACAGCTCTTTACTCAGCCAAAATTGGATGACCTTCAATCAATCAATCAAGCAATCAATCAATCAGTCACTACTGATCTGCATTTAGGGCAGTCGCCCAGGTGGCAGATTCCCTATCTGTTGTTTTCCTAGCCTTTTCTTAAATGATCGCAAAGAAATTGAAAAATTATTTAACATTTCCCTTGGTAAGTTATTCCAATCCCTAACTCCCCTTCCTATAAACGAATATTTGCCCCACTTTGTCCTCTTGAATTCCAACTTTATCTTCATATTGTGATCTTTCCTAATTTTAAAGACACCACTCAAACTTATTCGTCTACTGATGTCCTCCCACGCCATCTCTCCTCTGACAGCTCGGAACATACCATTTATTGCAGGTTATAAATTTCATCTTCTCTGTCCGTATTGAAGATCTACTTGTGATACAAATTCTTATAATTTTGTTAATTACCACCTATTCAATACAATAAAAACAGTACAAACTTACATATTTATTAAGATGTTTATATGGTACATGTTTCGCTCCTTTTTCGTGAGCATCATCAGCCAACTATCATTCACTTAAGGTTGTATAAGATCATGAAACAATTCTTTTGGATCAAGATTATTCCTATAAAACTAATTGACAAATCTTATAAAATTTAAAAGTCACACAACAATAAAATTATGTCTTTAAGTTAAAACTTTGTGTCTAAAATCTATCTAAGTCTAACATTTTATTGACGAAACTCATCTGGTGAACATCTTTTAAATTGTTTAAAAAATAAAAAATAAATAAAATATAAAAAACTTTTGAGATCTGGCTAATTGTATTGATTCATGTTGCTTAACTTGTATGATTGTCGTTAAAACTTCGTAAACTATATTGACAATTTTCTGCAGTTGATAATTGTCTATGTTATGGACATTTGACTTGTTCTTGTTGCTGGAGTATCATATATACAAATGTATTGGCATTAATTTTATATTGTCAATAGGATAATATTGTTCGTGAACAAACTTGTTGATGAAACACTTTCTAATGTGATATTGGATTTAAAATGTTCTCGTACGTTCCAGAATGGCTTGTTGGTATATTTTTCTTTCTGCTGCATAATTGTTTGGTGTTACTCCTAGCCTCTTGAGAACTTCTCTCAGGAGGGAGGCTAGGAGTAACACCAAACAATTATGCAGCAGAAAGAAAAATATACCAACAAGCCATTATGGAACGTACGAGAACATTTTAAATCCAATATCACATTAGAAAGTGTTTCATCAACAAGTTTGTTCACGAACAATATTATCCTATTGACAATATAAGATTAATGCCAATACATTTGTATATATGATACTCCAGCAATGAGAACAAGTCAAATGTCCATAACATAGACAATTATCAACTGCAGAAAATTGTCAATATAGTTTACGAAGTTTTAACGACAATCATGCAGGTTAAGCAACATGAATCAATACAATTAGCCAGATCTCAAAAGTTTTTTATTTTTTTATTTATTTTTTATTTTTTAAACAATTTAAAAGATGTTCACCAGATGAGTTTATACAATAAAATATTAGACTTAGATAGATTTTAGACAAAAAGTTTTAACTTAAAGACATAATTTTATTGTTGTGTGACTTTTAAAATGTTATAAGATTTGTCAATTAGTTTTATAGGAATAATCTTGATCCAAAAGAATTGTTTCATGATCTTATACAACCTTAAGTGAATGATAGTTGGCTGATGATGCTCACGAAAAAGGAGCGAAACATGTACCATATAAACATCTTAATAAATATGTAAGTTTGTACTATGTTTTTATTGTATTGAATAGGTGGTAAGTAACAAAATTATAAGAATTTGTATCACATACCATTTAATCGAGCAGCTCGTCTCCTTTATCCCAGATTTTCCCAGCCCAAACTTTGCAACATTTTTGTAATGCTACTCTTTTGTCAGAAATCACCCAGAACAAATCGAGCTGCTTTTCTTTGCGTTTTTTCCAGTTCTTGAATCAAGTAATCCTGGTGAGGGCCCCATACACTGGAACCATACTCTAGTTGGGGTCTTACCAGAGACTTAAATGCCCTCTCCTTTACATCCTTACTACAACCCCTAAATACCCTCATAACCATGTGCAGAGATATGTACCCTCTATTTACAATCCCATTTATGTGATTACCCCAATGAAGATCTTTCCGTATATTAACACTCAGATACCTACAATGATCCCCAAAAGGAACTTTTACCCCATCAACGCAGTAATTAAAACTGAGAGGACTTTTCCTATTTGTGAAACTCACAACCTGACTTTTAACCCCGTTTATCATCATACCATTGTCCACCGTCCATCTCACAACACTATCGAGGTCACCCTGCAGCCGCTCACAATCTTGTAACTTATTTATTACTCTGTACAGAATAACATCATCTGCGAACAGCCTTATCTCTGATTCCACTTCTTTACACATATCATTGATAAATGTAAGAAAACATAAAGGTCCAATAATACTGCCTTGAGGAATTCCCCTCTTAATTATTACAGGGTTAGATAAAGCTTCGCCTACTCTAATTCTCTGAGTTCTATTTTCTAGAAATATAGCCACCCATTCAGTCACTCTTTTGTCTAATTCAATTGCACTCATTTTTGCCAGTAGTCTCCCATGATCTACCCTATCAAATGCCTTAGATAGGTCAATCGCAATACAGTCCATTTGGCCTCCTGAATCCAGGATATCTGCTATATCTTGCTGAAATCCTACAAGCTGAGCTTCAGTGGAATAACCTTTCCTAAACCCAAAGTGCCTTCTGTCAAACCAGTTATTAATTTCGCAAACATGTCTAATATAATCAGAAATTAAATTGATATAGTCCAAAAGGAGTGGCAAAAGCCATGAATTCGTGGCAACTAGGGTCGAGGGGAATCTGAAAATAGGCGGAATTGAAGAAAAAATCAGAGTAGAACTGGGCTTTTCCGAAAGACTGTAGAGCAGATTCGATGGTGGGAAGAGGAAAACTGTCAAATACAACATGATGATTTAAAGATCTGTAATCGACCCCAAGACACGGTTGACCCTCTTTCTTGGGGATCAGGAAAGCGGGACTGCTAAAAGAGGATTTTGATGGGCTTATGACACCTTTTTCTAATAATTCATTGATACATTTTCTCATGGCAGTGAGTTTGGGTGGAGAACAACTGAAAGGAGAATGTCTGACAGGTGTACGGTCTTTCAGTTCTATGCAGCAAGAGAACTCTTTGGCGCACCCCAGTTTTGCAGTAAGCACATCGGGAAACTCTTTAAGATTGTTGAGCATGAAGGCTTGATTGTCAGATAGATCAGACTGATCGATAAGGGGATTTTAGTTTGATAGAAGACATAACGGTTTATTTCCAGAAGGATTTTGAAACGGGAAGCTTTCATTGGATCTAAAACGAAAGGCAAAGGTCTGACTGATGGAACCAGTAGATAACCCGGTGGCTAACATAAAATCAGAACCAAAGATGAGAGGAACAGTCAACTCTGGGACAACATTGAAATTCCAGTCCCAGGAGAAATTAGGAATTTTCATGTGAATTCTGACACCTTTTACAGGGCGTACGTGATGACCATCATCTGATATGTAAGTGGTGGGACAATCACGATCTCGAAGATCCTTTTAATTCATTCCCTCTGCCAAAGACTGATTTATGAAAGAACCGCAGGATCCAGTGTTGAGTAGGGCATATATTGAACGTGAACCAGAAAGAACTTTGGCCCAAGGCGAGGTGAAAGGGAATCCTCAAATTGTGCGATCTGAAAAGTTTCTGGGTACTAACGGCAGGCCGTTACGTTGGTGCAAAGTCAGTTTCCCTGTTTTCCATTACATCGTGAACAGATATTTCGGAACACACCAGTTAGGTCGCATTGACTGCATTTTATAGAGGACTTTGAGTTAGAGTGCCGAAAGAGATGCCCAACTTTTCCACAGTTCCAACACTTGACAGCATTTGTCGTCTTACGGTGAGATACATTCGGATTTAGAAGAGCACCAGCTACGCGATCAGAAGAATGAGAAGGCTCAAAGCGGTCGGCAGTTCTATCGGCGCGTGGCGTACGGGTGGGTGACTTTGCAAAAGAGACAGATTTAGATACAAACCGGCAAGCAGTGTCACGGAAAGAGCAATCAGTAGGAGGAGGAGGAGAGGTTGGTAGAGGTTGTTTAATTGAAGAGTTGACTCGTATTCATGACCTAGATTGACTATATCATCTACACAATTTACCTTGGACATTGTTATGAAGAGCTTATACCTACTGTCGGATATTTTATTATGGACACTCGAGTTTAGGCTTCTATTACAAATGAACTAATAGGCCTATTGCAATACTATAATCTATTAGTTTCATGATCCGTATTGATAGTTCATGTACAAGTATGAAGGATGAGTTCTCCACCTAATCAATACTTTATTTTACATACTGTCAATATTATTTACATAAAAAGACAGTACCGGTTTCGACCCATAAATAGGTCATCTTCAGCTGCTAGAGAACCTACTTAATAGCGACTGTACAGAATAAATACTACTAAAATTAAAATTAAACAAGGTTGCCAATAAATAAACATGATACCACTATTCTAAAATTACTTAATGTTAAGATATATACATATGGTACAGTTTTGGGGTTAAGGGACTATTTTCAAAAATTACATTTACTGAGGTTGGAATTGGATACAGTTCTGAGAGTTTATCAAGAATCATTGACATTCAGGTGTTGAGTTATCTGTGTTAAATGCCCTATTATGTCCAACGGTTTATGAGATGTTTAAAGTGCATTGTTGTGCCGAAAATATGCGGGGGCGTCGTGTTCATTAGAATAAGAGGTTTAGTAACCTGTTTACGGATACATAGCTCTTTCTCAGTCTATATCAATGATAAAAAACAAGCTAGTTTATATTAGACTTCCTTATTGAGGTTTATGTTGCTGTGCGTGACATATTGAAATCAATGAAAGCTAGTTGTGGGTACTCCTCTCTTCATACTTGCATTCCCTCAGGTAATTTTTAAAAATCTGAGAAAGAAGAAAGGAAGGTAGGTATTAGAATAACTGATAGAGAGTGACTGTTAAAATAGGTTGTATAAACAGGGGGGGATGTTTTTTTTTTTTTTTTTTTTTTCATTTCCGTGTGAGCTGGATATATCCTTGAGCATAGTTGGGAGTGTGCTGCACATTGTTGCGTGTACGTCTTGTGGCTGTCGTAGCGTTGTGAAAGAGAGGTGGTGGAGAGGGGGTGGTGTTGAGTGGGGCGTGTATGGGCCCTTGTTTGCTGATTCTTTTTAAATATGTGTCTTTTAGAAAGGGTATGGCTGTGTTGAAAAGAATGTTTGTTTTATCTGCGACTTCGTTTAAGTTGGAGTTAGGATTAGCATATTGGTCCATGTTGATGTATACATCTTCCATTATATTGAGCAATGGGCCTGTGGGATTTATATTTAAAACTTCCATGTCATTCTCGATATTGGTGAATTTATGCTTGTGTTCCTCAACATGTTGCCCTACGGATGAAACGTGATTATATTTAGTGGTGTTGATGTGTTCGTTGTATCGGGTAGATAAACATTTGCCTGTGCACCTGATGTAGCTAGCTTCGCAGTCGTTGCATTTTATGCAGTATACTCCTGAGTAGCTGTATTTGTTATTTTCATTGGCCGATTCAGTGTTGTGTAAGACAGAAGCATTATTACGTGAGGTTCTGTAAAGTATTCTTAGATTGTGTTTCTTGAAAATATTGGTTCTGGGTTGGATGTGGGTGTTGTTAAATGTAAAAAGTGTGCAGTCTTTCTTAGTTTCACTGTTTCTGCTTAATTTAGATTTTGGCTGATGTTTTATTTTGTGAATGATATTGTTTATCATGTTTCTATTATATCCATTATGCTCCGCTATTTTGTAAATTATGTTCAGTTCTTTTTTCAATTCTTCTTGAGAGAGAGGTATGTTGAAAGCTCTGTAAATCTTGCTGTAGTATGCGGCTTTTTTGTGTGCGTTCGGGTGAATGGAATCAATTTTTATTGTGTTGGAAGTTTGTGTAGGTTTCCTGTAGATTGTGTATGTTAAGTGGTCTTCAGTTTTAGTGACAGATAAGTCAAGATAGTTCAAAGTGTGATCTTTCTCGGTTTTCATAGTAAATTTTATATGTGGATCTATTTTGTTTAGCTGTTCAAGTATGTTGTTTTCGTTTGTGGACCTGCGGTGTATAACAACAAAGATGACGTCTACAAATCTGCACCAGAATGATATATTGTTAATTTTGCTAATTTCTGAGTGTTCTAAGTGGTCTATGTAGATCTCGGCTAGTATTCCTGAGGCTGGTGAACCCATAGGAAGGCCTTGTTGTTTGTAGATAGTGTCGTGGAATCTAAAGTAATTATTGTTTAGGGCAAATTCTAGTAAATTAATGAATTCTTCTATTTCAAGGATGCTTAGATTACTGTGTTTTTTAAAAATTTGATTCTATTAGTCTTATAGTCTTCTGTGTGGGTATGTTAGGGTACGTGTTAATGATGTCATATGATACTAGGATGTGGTGTTGTTCGAAACACACCTAGAAGCTTCCCATGTATTACCACATACCTTTTGGGACACCTTCCAACTAATAACCCAGGATAAAATAACTAACATAGCAATCAGGAAACAGAACACGTTGAATAGAAAGCTTAAGTGGCGTATGCAATGTTGTTATTTAGTTAGATAGGTTGACAATATATTTCCAAAGTTTCATGATGATATTCAGCCTACAAGTGTGTCAAAAGTAATATTTTGTTTCAACGTGCATAAGGCCACGCCCCCTTCGTGGTAGTCATCATGACATAAACTGAAATATTTTGTCCATTTGGACAGGCAAAAGTTGAGACAATTCTTACTGCGCGATCAAGAAGGCTGTGACAACTTCCGCTGTATTGCCATGTGTGCATAGCCCACTTCCGCTGTAAACAGAGTTGCAAACTGTTGTTGTTGCCAGATTCTAAACCAATTTCTGAAGTGAGCGGAGTAAGTGAGTGAGTTGAAGATGGGAAACCACTTGGAGGCTTACACAGGCTCACAGATAAAGACATACACAGTCTGCAGGTTTACTATGGAAAGGCCATAAGAGACAATGTTGGAGATGTCAAAGCCATGCAAAAAGCAGTGTGGGCAATATTTTTTCACAAGCTCTCTACTGATGAACATGCAATACATACTCTTTGCAGCATAACCTGGTGCAAATATAAACAAGCACAGGCAGAAGGAAGATCATATAAACATAAACACAATCTTCCTGAAGCTGTAATGAATGCCATCAAGCCCATATTCCGGATTCTAGCACACCCAGATCTGTTAAAAAAATGCACCCATGGCAAAACTCAAAACACGAATGAGAGTTACAACCAGTTAATATGGAAAAGGTGTCCAAAAACAACATTTGCTGCTTCTGATGATGTTAAAATTGCTGCATATGATGCATGTTTGGTGATCAATGATGGAAATAACAGAAGAATCAAGGTCCTTGAAAGGCTTGGTTTTGATGCTGG
The DNA here is from genome assembly GCF_040414725.1 of Anabrus simplex. Taxonomy (NCBI): domain Eukaryota; kingdom Metazoa; phylum Arthropoda; class Insecta; order Orthoptera; family Tettigoniidae; genus Anabrus; species Anabrus simplex. Next base: position 254,900,503 of record NC_090266.1, read on the forward strand.
TGCTTACACGCGGACAATTCTGGGAAAGATAGACGACCAACGCATTGCTGCTTCAGAACTATCAGGGGAAATGCTCATCAAAGAGTCCAGGCAAATGAAGCAGGTGAAAAGGAGAGGTTTAGAAGAGTCACAAGAAGAAGAGGAATATGGTTATGGCCAGCATTAGTTGCTTGTTTTTGGTAAATAACATTTCAAATTTTCTTTCTTCATTTCCCGTAAATTACATATTGCAACATATACGGAACATTTTCTCCTAAACTAATAGGGCTATTCTACTGAAATTTGGTACAGTTATTTCAAATAACTAGGTCTACAATACCCTCGGACAGTTTTTTCCTAAATAAATTTGGAAAGAAATTATGCATTTATATATACCTATAAAAGAGGTCGATATTTTTTTTCTAGAATTGAGAATATAATTTATAAAAAGCAAAAACATTCTGACTAATTCTGTTTGAGAGAATTTTTCAACTGCTTTCTTACAGTTTATATTCAAAAGTTCAAGTTCATAGCAAAGACAGTTTTTGAGTAAATGTTCCTTACATCATGACAAAATTTTCAAATTTTGAATTTTCAGAATTTGAAAAATATTAAATATTATCTTTTCATATTGGTGGAGAACATTCCTCTGACACATATTTATGTGTATACAAAGTTTGGTAAAGTTAACTGTAAAATGCCCCGAGTTATAATAAAAATGCTGTTATACTGTAATATCGCATACGTCCCCCCTTAATGCACTAAAACAGTCACAAATCCAAAATAAACTAGTCAGTAATACCCCCTCCAAATGCAACAAAGAGAATGAACACACTTTTCACCCACCCATCATGAATTTAACAGACACGCACTTTGGTGAAGCAGAAACTAATATATTGAGCAAGGGACCTAAACACAATTGGGCAAACACATCGACCTTCCATAACTTCACAACCATCATCGCTGAAACGGAAAATGCCCTAAATAAAGTCCCCCATGATTTACGCAGTGAGATCAGACACGAGGTTAAGAAGAAATTACCACGATACATAAACAAGATTAACAACAACAACAACAACAACAACAACAACAACAACAACAACAACCCTAAAAGCAAAACTGATAACGCTCAGCTCAGGAAACTCAAAGACAAAATTAAGCAGAACAGTCTATTAATAACAAAGGCAGACAAAGGTAATATGACAGTCATCATCGACAGAAACGAATACATCTCTAAAACTAAACAATGTTTCCTAGACGACACCTTTCAAACCAAAAGAAAAGATCCAACTGCCAGTATCCAAAGAAATCTAAAAACATTGCTGAAAAACACCCACCTTCTCCTTAACGAGCAGGAAACTACGAAGCTAACCATAATGAATCCACAACTGCCGACTGCGAAACCCTTCCCATAAGATCCACAAAGATAGTGTACCCATGAGGCCGATCATAAATTATAGATCTAGCTTCATACAAATATTTCTCAAAAAACACTACACATTCTTAGCCAAGAAATCAGTACGAAACTCAATAGAATTCTGTAACATCACCAAAGAGCTGAAAATCGAACAACTCCACATCCTAGTATCATATGACATCATTAACATGTACCCTAACATACCCACACAGAAGACTATAAGACTAATAGAATCAAATTTTAAAAAACACAGTAATCTAAGCATCCTTGAAATAGAAGAATTCATTAATTTACTAGAATTTGCCCTAAACAATAATTACTTTAGATTCCACGACACTATCTACAAACAACAAGGCCTTCCCATGGGTTCACCAGCCTCATGAATACTAGCTGAGATCTACATAGACCACTTAGAACACTCAGAAATTAGCAAAATTAACAATATATCATTCTGGTGCAGATTTGTAGACAACATCTTTGTTGTTATAGACTGCAGGTCCACAAATGAAAACAACATACTTAAACAGCTAAACAAAATAGATCCACATATAAAATTTACTATGAAAACCGAGAAAGATCACCCTTTGAACTATCTTGACTTATCTGTCACTAAAACTGAAGACCACTTAACATACACAATCTACAGGAAACCTACACAAACCTCCAGCACACAAAAAAGTGGCATACTACAGCAAGATTTACAGAGCTTTCAACATACCTCTCTCTCAAGAAGAATTGAAAAAAGAACTGAACATAATTTACGAAATAGCGGAGCATAATGGATATAATAGAAACATGATAAACAATATCATTCACAAAATAAAACATCAGCCAAAATCTAAATTAAGCAGAAACAGTGAAACTAAGAAAGACTACGCACTTTTTACATTTAACAACAGCCACATCCACCCCATAACCAATATTTTCAAAAAACACAATCTAAGAATACTTTACAGAACCTCATGTAATAATGCTTCTGTCTTACACAACACTAAATCGGTCAATGAAAATAACAAATACAGCCACTCAGGAGTATACTGCATAAAATGCGATGACTGCGAAGATAGCTACATCAGGCGCACAGGCAGATGTTTATCTACCCGATACAATGAACACATCAACACCACTAAATATAATCACGTTTCATCCGTAGGGCAACATGTTGAGGAACACAAGCATAAATTCACCAATATCGAGAATGACATGGAAGTTTTAAATGTAAATCCCACAGGCCCATTGTTCAATATAATGGAAGATTTATACATCAACATGGACCAATATGCTAATCCTGACTCCAGCTTAAACGAAGTCGCAGATAGAACAAACATCCTTTTCAACACAGCCATACCCTTTCTAAAAGACACATATTTAAAAAGAATCAGCAAACAAGGGCCCATACACGCCCCACTCAACACCACCCCCTCTCCACCACCTCTCTTTCACAATGCTACGACAGGCACATGACACGACACACGCATCCACCCCCCCCTGTTTATACAACCTATTTTAACAGTCACTCTCTATCAGTTATTCTAATACCTACCTTCCTTTCTTCTTCTCAGATTTTTAAAAATTACCTGAGGGAACGCAAGTATGAAAAGAGGAGCACCCACAACTAGCTTTCATTGATTTCAATATGTCACGCACAGCAACATAAACCTCAATAAGGAAGTCTAATATAAACTAGCTTTTTTTTTTTTTTTATTATTATTATTACAACTTCCCCCATGCGGAGGCTGCCACAAGGACAAAGTATGTCGACTACACAGTATTTTGTCTTCTAAGTTACTGTTGACTTTGCTAGTGTGCCAGGTAGAAGAATGAACACGACGCCCCCGCATTTTTGCGGCCCAACAATGCACTTTGAATAACCGTTGGACATAGTACTGGCATCTAACATTAGATATCTGAGCCTGACACCAGTATGTCAATGATTCTTCATAAATTCTAAGAATTGTATCCAATTTCAACATCAGCAAATAGAACTTTTGTAATAAAAGTAGTAATTGTGGGGCCAGTGTAAAACCCTTCAACCCCAAAACTGTACCATATGTATATATCTTAATGTTTTTTTGGTTGCTGAACCTCTTATTCTAAGGAACACGACGCCCCCGCATATTTTCGGCACAATAGTGGCATTTAACACAGATAACTTGACACCTGAATGTCAGTGATTCTTGATAAACTCTAAGAACTGTATCTAATTCCAACCTCAATAAATGTAATTTTTGAAAATAGTCCCTTAACCCCAAAACTGTACCATATGTATATATCTTAACATTAAGTAATTTTAGAATAGTGGTATCATGTTTATTTATTGGCATCCTTGTTTAATTTTAATTTTAGTAGTATTTATTCTGTACAGTCGCTATTAAGTAGGTTCTCTAGCAGCTGAAAATGACCTATTTACGGGTCGAAACCGGTACTGTCTTTTTATGTAAATAATATTGACACTATGTAAAATAAAGTATTGATTAGGTGGAGAACTCATCTTTCATACTTGTACTTGGGCCTGTTGCAATGCGAGTTATACCAATATTTTCCTTGTTTAATTTCACATTAGCGTATATAAGACACATTGTTTTCGACTTTCATTAATTATTTTTTTATTTGTGGTGGTAATAAATATTGCCCGCGTTTTTGGCTTCTTCTCTAGGAAGCGCTCACTTAGGAATATATACAAGGAAAACTACTTGTCTGTTTGTAATGGAATTTTTATATGTTATAACCACATGTATTGGTAGTGTAATACTCAAGTTACAGTACAATGTTTTTCAGCCATGCCGAAAAAAGTTCTTATCATTTTTCTAAAGCAACTCTTTCTCAGCCCAGGATAAATGTACAGCAACAAACATGGGCTTGTTTTGAAGCACTCAGTCATGGTTATCAGAAACTACAACAACTGTAACCGTACAGTGTGATACCGAATTTATGAAGAGTAATATCAAAGGGAGGTTTTGTGTACGCCGGACCGTGCGATAAACAGCAAGCTGGTTGGTGCAGTCGGGTGCAGTGTTGCCGCGTTCAGTAGTATTCATGCGTGCAGCGAACACAGCTTTTTGTTTACTTTCAACCTTTAATTTTATTTCTTGTTATAAATTCCACTTCCCTTCAATGGCAGGTTTAAAAATGGTTGACTTTGACAACTATAATCTGTACAGAGGGGACATTCAGCAAATTTATGGATGGCGTGGAGGGTTCAAAACACCGTCTAGAGCTGGGAAACGCATCATAATTTTACACATCCTAAGTGAAAAAGGATTTCTTGATGGTGCAGAACTTTGTTTTATTGGCAAGAAAGGAAGTGGTGATTACCACAATGAGATGAACTCAACTCATTATGAAGAATGGTTCACGATAGTCCTGAGTTTATTGCCTCAAAGGTCGGCTGTCGTTATAGATCAAGCTCCATATCATACGATGGTCGATCCTTCATCTAAAAACCCGAACATGTCATGGCTGAAATCTGAAATTATATCTTGGATAACATCAAAGAATATTTTACTACCACCTGGAGTTGACGATTATAACAAATTAACTAAATCAGAGCTGATTGTCCTTGCTAGGCCTGATTTTCGAACACCGGTAAAGAAGCTGGAACAACTGACTAAACAACTTCGACCAGATGTACAGCTTGTTTGGTTACCAGTGGCCCGTTGCGAGCTTAATCCAATCGAGCTCATTTGAGCTTACGTAAAAGGGAAAATAGCAAATAGAAATATGGCTAACACATTAGAAAAGGGTAGAGGTACGGAAGCAATTAACGCTTTATGCCGAGATGCCTTACGTACTGTGACCCCTGAACTCTGGAAACAATGTATTAAACACGTTAAGAAAAGTGAAGACCACTACTGGGAAAAAGATGGACTGTTTGAAAATGTCCCTTATTTCGAGCCAGTCATAATCATGACCTTTATCCAGTATCCACACTAGATGACATATTCATATCCCATCTCCTAGGGCGAATGTGAATTACACAACATTAGTGTTAACGCAACATCGACACCAACACAAGCTCAGCCAATCATAACCATGAAGAAAACATAGTGTAGGGTCTCAATTCAGAACAACAGGCAAACACAAATAATTCACATAAAGCTATTTTCCGTTCCCACATATTGAATAATTTGTACGAAAAACACACACACACAAGAGGAGCAAATAAAACCTACAGGAAATGAAAATTTAAAATCCTGTAGAACAGGGTCTCAGTACATGAGATCAGCATAACTACGGCAAACCAAAAATCAAAGTAAATACCTTACATCCCGTAGAATAGAACAAGCAGATTCTATAAAATCAAAATCATTGACTCATTCATGAACAGCTTTCCCGGGGGTGTTTTCCAACAGGATAATGCATGCCCCCATGCCGCTGTTGTAACCCAACGTGCTGTAGAGAGTGTCGACGTACTGCCTTGACCTGCTCGATCCCCCAATGTGTCCCCAATCGAGCACGTATGGGGCATTATTGGACGACAACTCCAGCGTCATCCACAACCCGCATTAAACGTCCCTGTATTGACTAAGTGCAACAGGCATGGAACTCCATCCCACAAGCCGACATCCGGCACCTATACCACGCAATGCATGCACGTTTGCATGCCTGCATTCAACATTCAAGCGATTACACTGTTTATTAATAGACCAGCATGGCACATTTACGATGGCTTTCCTCGCACGGATATTAACCTGTAATCTTGTACCTTTAATCAATTGAATAGGTTACCTTGACAAATATATTGCCAAAATTTCCATATTCTACATTCCTTATTTCATGTTGTTCGGATATTTTTTTCGCCAGTGTGTTTGTCAGTTGTTTAAGTTTAGTTAAAAATTTATGGCTGTGATGGTAAATCCACTTAATTATTCTTTTAATCAGAAAGTATGCAGTTGATGTTTGCATGTATCTTTTTCACATGTTTGTGTATGGTTACATTTTGGTACTCTGTCTACTTCAACTAGCAAGCCAATCAGTTTTTTTATTTTCTAGTTCACTAGCTAATGATTTATGGTTTACAACACTTTATTTAGGGATGGATTGTATCACAGGTTCATCATCTTCATTGCTGTCATTAACCTTATCACTGTTCGTACATGGATTTATTTCTGCCGACCCTTGGCTATGATCACAATATCAACAGTCACGTAAATCTGCAAACTTCCTTTCTTTGTCCCTTTATTTCCACGGAAACTTCCTCCTAGTTCATCTTTGCCATAGTGTGGAAATGGCTGATATATTACAGATAGGGCACCCGCAACCTTAAAGGCCTCACAGAGTTAATAGAGTTCAAATCCATCTAGTCACTAGTAGAGTGAAACCCCGAATGATGCAAATAATTTCTGATTGTTTCTGGTTTAATTTCATTTAGTGTTAGTGCAGCTGATAGCTTTACCAACAATTACATACTTTCTCAGTTTATGCATTCTTGAACACCTTGAACAAAAAGCTCTCTGTATTACTACATGTATATTTTATATAATAATTATTATATATAATTTTATGCTAAAAAGTAATATAAGGCTGATGATTGGATGGTGTTTTTGCCATTTTACCATGCCTACGTTGTTCACCTTTTACAATTAATGTTTCATTTTGAGAGTACAGTGTAACTTCTGTCAACTTATAAATCAGTTTAACTGAAACATGTAACAGCATTTTTATAAAGAAATTTGGAAATTATGCTACAGTATGTACTGTGTTTGGAGAACAAAATCAGCTCATTGGCTTAGCTGCTTGCTTCCCACCCAGAAGGCTGAGGTTCGAATCCTGGTCGATACTCGGTTGAGATTTTTATCTCAAAAGTCATGTGACATCAGGGAAGGCTTCCAGCTTTACAGTACACCCCTGGCTAAAATCAAAATGAGTCTGGATGGCTCTTAGTTTTGCTAATTGCCACCTTTCCAATACAATAAAATTATATTACAAACTTACATATTTATTATGATGTTTACATGGTACATGTTTCGCTCCTTTTCGTGAGCATCATCAGCCAAACTGTCATTAATCTAAGATTGTATAAGATCATAAAACAATTCTTTTGGTTCAAGATTACTCCCGGGTCCGATGACCTTCGATGTTAGGCCCCTTTAAACAACAAGCATCATCAGATTACTCCTATAAAACTAATTGACAATCTTATAACAATTTAAAAATCACACAACAATAAAATTATGTCTTAAGTGAACTCTTTTTGTCTAAAATCTTCTTCAGTCCAAACATTTTATCGCCGAAACTCATCCGGTGAACATCTTTTAAAATTGTTTAAAAATAAGAATAAAAATAAAAAACTTTTGAAATCTGGCTAGTTGTGTTGATTCCTGTTGCTTAACTTGTATAATTGTCATAATTGTCATAATTGTGATAAGGGAACAGGGAACTGGAAATCAAGTAGGGAAGACATAAAATTGTTAGTGTTGAACTGTAGAAGTATTGTAAGGAAAGGAATGGAATTAAGTAATTTAATAGATATATATTTACCAGATATTGTAATAGGAGTTGAATCATGGCTGAGAAATGATATAATGGATGCAGAAATTTTCTCACGGCACTGGAGTGTGTATCATAGAGAGAGGATAGGAAGGGTGGGAGGGGGAGTGTTCATTCTGGTGAAAGAAGAATTTGTAAGCTACGAAAAAGTTAAAGATGAGACACATGAAATTCTAGGTGTAAGACTCATTTCTAAAGATAATAGGCAACTTGATATATTTGGAGTGTACAGATCGGGAAAGGGTAGCACTGATGCGGATTCGGAATTATTTGATAGGATAGTCAACTATGCGGGAAACGACATGGAAAGAAATGTGATTGTAGCGGGAGATCTGAATTTGCCAGATGTCAATTGGGAAGGACATGCGAATGACAGGAAGCATGACCAACAAATGGCAAATAAGTTAATATGGGAAGGACAGCTGATTCAGAAAGTGATGGAACCAACCAGAGGGAAAAATATCCTGGATGTCGTGCTGATAAAACCAGATGAGCTCTATAGGGAAACTGAAGTAATAGATGGTATTAGTGATCATGAAGCTGTTTTTGTGGTAGTTAAAAATAATTGTGATAGAAAGGAAGGTCTTAAAAGTAGGACTGTTAGGCAGTACCATATGGCTGATAAAGCAGGTATGAGGCAGTTTCTAAAATGTAATTATGATCGGTGGAAAACGGTAAATAAAAATGTAAACAGTCTCTGGGATGGGTTTAAAGAAATTGTTGAGGAATGCGAAAACAGGTTTGTACCATTAAGGGTGGTAAGGAATGGTAAAGACCCACCTTATTATAATAGAGAAATAAAGAGACTAAGAAGGAGGTGCAGACTGGAAAGAAATAGTTAGAAATGACTGTGGAAGTAAGGAGAAATTGAAGGAACTTACTAGAAAATTGAATCTAGCAAAGAAGGCAGCTGAAGATAACATGATGGCAAGCATAATTGACAGTCATACGAATTTTAGTGAAAAATGGAAGGGTATGTATAGCTATTTTAAGGCAGAAACAGGTTCCAAGAAGGACATTCCAGGAATAATTAATGAACAAGGGGAGTGTGTATGTGAGGATCTTCAAAAGGCAGAAGTATTCAGTCAGCAGTATGTAAAGATTGTTGGTTACAAGGATAATGTCGAGATAGAGGAGGAGACTAAGGCCAAAGAAGTAATAAAATTTACATATGATAACAATGACATTTACAATAAGATACAAAAGTTGAAAACTAGAAAAGCGGCTGGAATTGATCAGATTTCTGGGGATATAATAAAGACAATGGGTTGGGATATAGTACCATATCTGAAGTACTTATTTGATTATTGTTTGGTCGGAGGAGCTATACCAGATGAATGGAGAGTTGCTATAGTAGCCCCTGTGTATAAAGAAAAGGGTGATAGGCATAAAGCTGAAAATTACAGGCCAGTAAGTTTGACATGCATTATATGTAAGCTTTGGGAAGGCATTCTTTCTGATTATATTAGACATGTTTGTGAAATTAATAACTGGTTCGATAGAAGGCAATTCGGTTTTAGGAAAGGTTATTCCACTGAAGCTCAACTTGTAGGATTCCAGCAAGATATAGCAGATATCTTGGATTCTGGAGGTCAAATGGACTGTATCATGATTGACCTGTCTAAAGCATTTGATAGGGTGGATCATGGGAGACTACTGGCAAAAATGAGTGCAATTGGACTAGACAAAAGAGTGACTGAATGGGTTGCTATATTTCTAGAAAATAGATCTCAGAGAATTAGGGTAGGTGAAGCTTTATCTGACCCTGTAATAATTAAGAGGGGAATTCCTCAAGGCAGGATTATCGGACCTTTATGTTTTCTTATATATATAAATGATATGAGTAAAGGAGTGGAATCGGAGGTAAGGCTTTTTGCGGATGATGTTATTCTCTATAGAGTGATAAATAAGTTACAAGATTGTGAGCAACTGCAGCGTGACCTCGAAAATGTTGTGAGATGGACAGCAGGCAATGGTATGATGATAAACGGGGTTAAAAGTCAGGTTGTGAGTTTCACAAATAGGAAAAGTCCTCTCAGTTTTAATTACTGCGTTGATGGGGTGAAAGTTCCTTTTGGGGATCATTGTAAGTATCTAGGTGTTAATATAAGGAAAGATCTTCATTGGGGTAATCACATAAATGGGATTGTAAATAAAGGGTACAGATCTCTGCACATGGTTATGAGGGTGTTTAGGGGTTGTAGTAAGGATGTAAAGGAGAGGGCATATAAGTCTCTGGTAAGACCCCAACTAGAGTATGATTCCAGTGTATGGGACCCTCACCAGGATTACCTGATTCAAGAACTGGAAAAAATCCAAAGAAAAGCAGCTTGATTTGTTCTGGGTGATTTCCGACAAAAGAGTAGTGTTACAAAAATGTTGCAATGTTTGGGTTGGGAAGAATTGAGAGAAAGAAGAAGAGCTGCTCGACTAAGTGGTATGTATGTCTCAAGTATTATTACAATATTATAAGTCCACCTGTTCAATACAATACAATATGACCCACTATTTCATATGGTCAAATATTTTTTATACATAATACATAAAAGTCAAAGGTACATGTTTCACCCTCCTTACGGGCATCATCAGCCTATATCAATCTTAAAAATAATACATATACTTATAAATTATAGGTTAAAATGTTGAAAAATGGTTTCGTAAAACATTATACAATAACATCTAAAACAACGATAATGCACCAAAGTATGTTAAAAGAGAGTGAAATTAACAGTTTTGAAGATTAAAACGTGATTAAACATGAAATTTTGAGAGTCTAAAACTAAAATGGATCCATGTAAGTGGTATGTTCCGAGCTGTCAGCGGAGAGTTGGCGTGGAATGACATTAGTAGACGAATAAGTTTGAATGGCGTTTATAAAAGTAGGAAAGATCACAATATGAAGATAAAGTTGGAATTCAAGAGGACAAACTGGGGCAAATATTCATTTATAGGAAGGGGAGTTAGGGATTGGAATAACTTACCAAGGGAGACGTTCAATAAATTTCCAATTTCTTTGAAATCATTTAGGAAAAGGCTAGGAAAGCAACAGATAGGGAATCTGCCACCTGGGCGACTGCCCTAAATGCAGATCAGTATTGATTGATTGATTGATTGATTGTCATTAAAACTTCATAACAGTATTGAATATTTTCTGCAGTTGATAATTGTCATTATGGTCGATAGACTTGTTCTCGTTGCTGGAGTAACATTTATAAAATGTATTGGTATTAATTTATATTATCAATGGGGTAAAATTGTTCGTGAACAGACTTGTTGATGAAACAGTTTTTGATGTTATATTGGATTTAAAATGTTCTCGAACGTTCCATAATGGCTCGTTGAACTACTTGTTATCCTGTTTGCAACACAAGAAGTGCAAACAGGATAACAAGTAGTTCTCAAGAGACTAGGAGTTACACCAAACAATTACGCAGCAGAAAGGAAAATACACCAACGAGCCATTATGGAACGTTCGAGAACATTTAAAATCCAATATCACATCAAAAAGTGTTTCATCAACAAGTTTATTCACGAACAATTTTACCCCATTGATAATATAAATTAATACCAATACATTTTATAAATGTTACTCCAGCAACGAGAACAAGTCTATCGACCATAATGACAATTATCAACTGCAGAAAATATTCAATACTGTTATGAAGTTTTAATGACAATTATACAAGTTAAGCAACGGGAATCAACACAACTAGCCAGATTTCAAAAGTTTTTTATTTCTATTCTTATTTTTAAACAATTTTAAAAGATGTTCACCGGATGAGTTTCGGCGATAAAATGTTTGGACTGAAGAAGATTTTAGACAAAAAGAGTTAACTTAAGACATAATTTTATTGTTGTGTGATTTTTTAAATGTTATAAGGTTGTCAAATAATTTTATAGGAGTAATCTTGAACCAAAAGAATTGTTTTATGATCTTATACGATCTTAGATTAATGATAGTTTGGCTGATGATGCTCACGAAAAGGAGCGAAACATGTACCATGTAAACATCATAATAAATATGTAAGTTTGTAATATAATTTTATTGTATTGAAAAGGTGGCAATTGGCAAAACTAAAGGAATTGTATCCCAAGTAGGTCTTCAATACGGACAAGGAAAATGAAGTTTATAACCTGCAACATACCACTTAGTCGAGCAGCTCGTCTCCTTTCTCCCAAGTCTTCCCAGCCCAAACTTTGCAACATTTTTGTAACGCTACTCTTTTGTCAGAAATCGCCCAGAACAAATCAAGCTACTTTTCTTTGGATTATTTCCAGTTCCTGAATCAAGTAATCCTGGTAAGGGTCCCATACACTGGAACCATACTCTAGTTGGGGTCTCACCAGAGACAAATATGCTGTCTCCTTTACATCCTTACTACAACCCCTAAATACTCTCATAACCATGTGCAGAGATTTATTTATTTATTTATTTATTTATTTATTTATTTATTTATTTATTTATTTATTTATTTATTTATTTACAATCATATTTATGTGATGACCCCAATGAAGATCTTTCCTTATATTAATACCTAGGTATTTACAATGAATTCCAAAGGGAACTTTCACCCCATCAACGCAGTAATTAAAACTGAGAGGACTTTTCCTATTTGTGAAACTCACAACCTGACTTTTATCCCCGTTCATCATCATACCATTGCCTACGGTCCATCTCACAACATTATCGAGGTCATTTTGCAGTTGCTCACAATCTTGTAACTTATTTATTACTCTGTACAGAATAACATCATCTGCGAAAAGCCTTATCTCTGATTCCACATCTTTACACATATCATTGATATATATAAGAAAACATAAGTCCAATAATACTGCCTTGAGGAATTCCCCTCTTAATTTTTACAGGGACAGATAAAGCCTCACCTACTCTAATTCTCTGAGTTCTATTTTCTAGAAACAGAGCCACCCATTCAGTCACACTTTTGTCAAGTCCAGTTGCACTCATTTTTGCCAGTAGTCTCCCATGATCTACCCTATCAAATGCCTTAGATAAGTCAATCACAATATAGTCCAATTGACCTCCTGAATCCAGGATATCTGCTATGTCTTGCTGGAATCCTACAAGTTGGGCTTCAGTGGAATAACCTTTCCTAAACCCAAATTGCCTTCTATCAAACCATTTATGAATTTCGCAAACATGTCTTATATAATCAGAAAGAATGCTTTCCCAAAGCTTACATACAATGCATGTAAAACTGACTGGCCTGTAATTTTCAGCTTTATATCTTATCACCCTTTCCTTTATATACAGGGGCTACTATTGCAACTCTCCATTCATTTGGTAAAGTTCCTTCATGCAAACAAAAATCAAACAAGTACTTCAGATATGGTACTATATCCCAACCCATTGTCTTTAGTATATCCCCCGAAACCTTATCAATTCAAGCTGCTTTTCTAGTTTTCAACTTTTGTATCTTACTGTAAATGTCATTGCTGTCATAGGTAAATTTTAATACTTCTTTAGTATTAGTCACCTCCTCTATCTGGACATTATCCTTGTAACCAACAATCTTCATATACTGCTTTCCATACATATTGCCTAAAATCGGCACTAGTGAAAGAAAGGCGAAGGTTTCAGCAGTGCCTCTCCCATGTAAATTGTGGAAAACACTCGTTCAGAAAGTTTGTGGTTTTTATTGTATTGTATTAGGGTGTCCATTTGCTCCATTTTTCAAAGGGCAGTTCTATTTTTTGGCAAAATGTCTCACTGTCCCGAAGTTTCTCTGCGGACACTCAAATGTCCTGCTTTATTTGTAACGACACTGCCAATGTATTTTATGCTGGGTGGTGGTTTGTGTTTTAGCTTGCTGGTAGTTTATTATCCAGATATCTGGTAGATTATCAGCTCAGAGGCTGCTTGGAACTTCAAATAGCACCACCAAAGGTTTTGTGGTTATAGGGAAACCTGTAAAAACGAATGGCAGCACCAAAATGAGGCATACTAGGCAAGATGAATGAGGTAGTTTGCTATTGCTTTCCTCATTGGACCAGAAAGAGTTACTGCAACCCGACTGACCCTATGAGAAACACCTTTCATAAAAACCAGATGCACTGCTCGTGTTCCGAATGACATTACTTAGCACCACCCATACTCCAGCATCTTCCATATTGTTCAAAGCAACACTTGCTGGACACACAGAATTGCTTGGTCTGTTATCTTTGCATATTTTGTTGTAAGTTTTCAGCAGTTGAGCATTGGTATGCATACATTTTTCAGTTTTGTATCCAGTGTTTTAAATTGTAAAGCATCCTGTTCATTCTTCTGGTAGCTGTAGACAGTGTATGGATACGTGAATAATTACATTGAGAAACTTTTTAAATCTATGCATTCACTGTTTCAAGGTGCCAAAATGAAGCTGGTGTTTTGATAGCAAGGTGAACAATGAGTTTCATTTTATCACCAGTAGCAGAGAAACTGTAGAACAGTGGACAGTATGCAGTCAAATGATAAAAACTGAAGGTTGAAAAAGTCAAGGTTTTGCTCGTTGTCAAAACAATTTGAATGAAGTATCATGTACTGACTTTTGTGAGAAAGTCTCAAAAGAAAAATCACTTCTTGATAAAGTACACAAAACAGAAAAGTACAGTGGCCTCTGTTGAATAAATGAAGAAGAAGAAGAACAAACGTCATTTGGGGTCATTGCAGTTCAAAAGACAAAGGTAAATGTGAATGTTCTATAGAAGTTTTGTTGATAAAATTTCTGTCCCTTTATTTTAATATCCCAGGGTTTCCCTTAAACCTTTTGTGTGTACCGAGCTCGATAGATGCAGTCGCTTAAGTGCGGCCGGTATCCAGTATTCGGGAGATAGTGGGTTTGAACCCCTCTATCGACAGCCCTGAAGATGGTTTTCCGTGGTTTCCCATTTCCACACCAGGCAAATGCTGGGGCTGTACCTTAATTAAGGCCACGGACGCTTCCTTCCTACTCCTAGCCCTTTCCTATCCCATCATCGCCCTAAGACCTCTCTGTGCTGGTGCGACGTAAAGCAGCTAGCAAAACAAAACCTTTTGTGAAAGCTCCCCCCTTTTTTTTTTCCATAAAAACAATATGCAGACCATATATTGTATATAGGCTGTATAGAACATGAAAAAAAAAATGCATGTTTTACATGAAAAACAGCAAAAATACACTCAACCTGGACTGACAAACACACAGTCCTGATCATAGAATACCGATTCCATAAAGAAATTAAATACAATTTTTGTTTCAGTTTACAAACTATTTCATTAAGATATAATAAACCATTTACCAGTTAAATTAATTAGTTGTACAAATGTATATTTTTGATGTAATTCATTTAAACAGTGAGGAGCAACATTAAGTGTAGTAAGAAAGAAAAAAATTCTGCCACTGTGGTTCCACCCAGATTCTGGCACCTTAGCCAAATGCCTGCCTCATCTGTACAGGTACATGGACGCTGCTTGAAATGCATTGTTGTTACGTGCATGAAATCTGTTGAACCAGCCATTACTAGAATCAAATTTCATATGCCGGGATTAGAAGGGAGTTGCCATGTCTTTTTCTTGTGATGTGGATCCTCTTATAGGCATTCTTCCTGCACATACATGATTAAACTATTCTTACATAGCTCTGTTCATATTTTCACATGGTTGTCACAGTTTTTCCCTTTTTTTTAAACAATTTTACCTCTCACTCTTTAATGTAGCATTCTTTGTTAGCTAGAATGCTGCCTTTTTGGCTACCATTGATCATCATTGATCTGTATTTAGGGCTGTCACCCAAGTGGCAGATACCCTATCACTTGTTTACCTAGTCCTTTCTTTTATAATTTCAAAGAACTTTCAAATATATCAAACATTTTGCATGGTAAATTAGTCCAATCCATAATTCCTTTTCCTATAAATTAATATTTGCCCCAATTTGTCCTCTTGAATTCCAGCTTTATCTTCATACTATGGACTTTCTTAAATTAAAAGCTCCACTCAGGCTTATTCACCTACTATTGACATAATTCCATGCCGTCTCTCCACTGACTGCTCGGAACATCCCGCTTAGGGGAGCAGCTCATCTTCTTACTCCAAAGTCTTCCCAGTCTAAAGTTTGCAGTATTTTTGTAACGCTACACTTTTGTTGGAAATTACTCAGAACAAATTGTGCTGCTTTCCTTTGATATTTTGCAGTTCTTACACTTAAGAAAATGGAAATTACAACACCATGAAGGCATTGATCGTTTGTGTTGATTTTCAAGATATGGAACGATGCCATGTAGGTATGTAAACCATCAAAGTTTCAGACCCATTGGATTGTTGCTACAGGTCTCCCCACGTGATTGGTCAAGGAGGAATCAACTCCAGTATACGGACTCTGGTGTAGCGTAGTTGACTTGCAGTCTGTGCAGTGAAGTGTTCCCCGTCAAACATGCCTCGACATCAGAGAAGAGCACGCTATCAACAACTGTTGCCGTTTGAGAGGGCTCGGATAATTGGGCTGCGTGAGGCTGGATTATCGCTAAGGACTGTCGCTGCACGTGTTGGCCGACAGGCATCTACGGTACAACGCGTATGGCAGCAGTGGTCAAATGAAGGTACCCACACTCGTAGACCTGGCACAGGCCCAGCGCAATAGACAACTGTGAGAGAGGATCGCCGCATCATTCGGATAGCCCAGATGGAACCCCATGCAACAGCAGCGCAAATTCGTGCAGCTGTGGCACCCCACGTTACACAACAAACAGTTGGTAATTGCCTGCGTGCAGCTGGCTTACGAGCCCGTGTCCTTGCAGAAGGTGTTCCATTGACCCCACAACAGCGACGTGTAAGGCTGGCCTGTTGTCGAGAAAGATCAACGTGGGTCGACGAATGGCATAGGGTCGTCTTTAGTGATGAATCGCGCTTCTGTCTTGCCTGCAGCGATTGCCGGAATCGTGTGCGTCGACGTACCGGGGAGAGGGGCCGCCCAGATCTTATTGTCGAGAGGCACACAGGGCCAACACCAAGCATTATGGTCTGGGGAGCTATTAGCTTTAATGTGAAATCACAATTAGTGCTTGTTGAGGGCACTATGACTGATTGACAGTATGTTGATAGGGTACTCAATCCAGTGGTTTGCCCTATGATGGTGAACATTGTTAACGGGATGTTTCAGCAGGACAATGCCCGGGTTCACACTGCACGCATCTCCAGAGAAGCTCTCCACGACATCACAACCTTAGAGTGGCCCGCCAGATCCCCGGACCTCAGTCCTATTGAGCATGTGTGGGACATGATGGGTCGACAACTGCCCAACCGTCCTCAGCCACCCACAACTCTGGAACAACTGACCCGTGCAGTGCAACCAGCATGGGCCACAATTCCTCAGGAAGCGATCCAGGGCCTTATTGACTCCATGCCTCGATGAATTCATCAGTGTATTGCAGCTCGTGGTGGGCACATCCTGTATTAATTGTTGTCCAAACTTACAGTCAGAGGGCACATCCTGTATTAATTGTTGTCCAAACTTACAGTCAGAGGGACCTGAAAGTGTAATCATCGAATCACAACCAAACACTCGTCCTGCATGTTCAATTGCAGCAATGTAGCACCACTCCTTCTGGGTGTTGCAATTTCCATTTTCTTCAGTGTATATCAAGTAATCCTGGTGTGGGTCCCCTGTACTGGAACCGTATTTTTATTGGGGTCTTACCATAAACTTATATGCCCTCTCCTTTACATCTGTACAACCCCTGAATACCCCATAACCATATGAAGAGATCTGTAACCTTTATTTACAATCCCATAATGTGATGACCCCAAGGTACCTAGGTACTTACAGTGATCCCCATGAGGTATTTTCATTCCATCAACTGATTAATTAAAACTACTGGGTGAGCCGTGCGGTTAGGGGCGCGCAGCTGTGAGCTTGGATCCGGGAGATAGTGGGTTCGAACCCCACAGTCAGCAGCCCTGAAGATGGTTTTCCGTGGTTTCCTATTTTCACACCAGACAAATGCTGGGGCTGTACCATAATTTAGGCTATGGCCGCTTCCTTCCCACACTCCTAGCCCTTTCCTGTCCCATCGTCGCTATAAGACCTATCTGTGTCGATACGACGTTAAGCCAGTTGTAAAAAATAAAAAAAAAAGAAAGTAATAACAACTTGAGACGACTTCCCCTCTTCATGAAACCTACAACATGACTTTTCACATCTCAACATTGTTGAGGTCTTTTGGTAGTCTCTCACAATCGGTAACTTATTTACTACTCTGTACAGTATAACATCACCTGTAAAAGATCTTATCTGTGATTATTCTAGCTCTTTACTAATATCATTTATATGTACATAAGAAAACATGAAGGTCCAACAATACTGCCTTACGGGACAACCCCTCCCCGTCCCCAAATTTAAATCATTACAGGATCAGAAAATTCTTCACGCACTCTAATTACCTGAGTTCTCGTATCTAGAAATTTAGACCCTCATTCATCCACTCTCGTTTTGTTTAGTCCAATAGTCCTCATTTTCATCAGTAGTCCTATGTACTCTGTCTATATCCCATTTGAACAAATTTCTGCAGAAATGATTTTATCACACCATCATATGTATCATAACAACTCATCTTCCTTTTTCTGCTGCTTTTCCCACACACTGGCAGAGTTGCAGGTGCAAACTGTGGTACACACGTGGACTTGGCTCTGTTTTATGGCCAGATGTCCTTGATGCCAGTCCTGTATGGATGGATGGATTCTCTCTAGTGTGTTTCTGCAGTAGTTTGTAGTTGTGTTTATATATGAAGAGATGTGTACTGAAACAAACACGGACACACAGTCCTTGACAAGAATTAACCAGATGTGTCTAAAATTTCTGACCTATCTGGGAATTGAACCCAGGACCTCTGAACCAAAAGCCATGAAGCTGATCGTTCAGCCACAGAGCTGGACTTCATGGCATCTGGTGTATCACAGCAAAAACTATGTTGTGCAGATTCTGCTGAGGTGTTCATAGAATACTTGTTCATGCAGTAAAATTTCTGCCAAATCAGGTTACTTCTATTATTTGGTTTCTTCCTTATACACATGACATAGACTTTATCCGCTCTTCAGCTTAGGGATGCAAATTACTCCATTTTACACCTACTTTCATAACATTTAAACAAGATGATTGGGGTCTGTCTAACCATGTCCTCCAGGAACTCTTTGGTTGTAGAGGTCAGTGCAGGATAACTGCCATCAAGTGCTCATGTGTTCCTACTGCTTTTCTTTGTTTTCTTTTCTTTTCAACAGGAAGCAGATAAGCTTAGCAGGAGTAAAGCAGAAAATTATACATCTTATGAGTTATCATTGATGGGTAAAGATATTCAGACCTTTGTGTTCTCCTGGGGTTTCCGATCTGTGAGCATAGAGTAGGAATCACTAGACTCCATCTGAGTCTGGATTTGCATGCACGTACTTTTGCCAGGCTAGTGTTTTTCTTTTACGTTTTCTAGCTGACCTCCCCTGGTCAACTCTTGTTCTTGTCCTAACCTGGTTATATTAGGTTGGGAAGACCTAAGATGTCTTTCGTTTTCCTGCCTTTCATGGCCCATACTTTCCTTTTGCCAATACCTCAGACCTCTTCCTCCTCCCCCATATCATTAGTATTAAGAGCAGTAGATAACCACTGCTTTGTCTCATTAAACATAAGTCGCGAACACCAATTAATAAATTATTCGTGCGCGCATGTACCTGGTGGAGGATCTTCTCTGAATAATTAAAACTGGCCATGTTTCTCTCATCCACATCAGGTATAAGAAGACCTCTTTACCTTATTGGCAGTTTCTTAACCTTCCTTATATTATTGACAGTTTCTTAACCTCACTTGGATTATTAATGTTTCTGTTATGTTTTAAATGTTTTCTATAAGCTTTAAAAGCATACATGAAATAAGTTTATACAAAAATGTTAGCACTGAACTAATATTTCACATCAGTATGGGTAGATGTATATTTAAATATGATTATAGTTAAATGAAGCACTATGCTGCAATATAATTCTTCCTTTTTTTCTTTTTTTCTGAAGTAATCAGCAGTAAGCTGTTTTCCGTACTCATTCTGCACACTTTGTGTTGCAGGTCACTTGAACACCCATCCACTACAGTGAGGAACACAGAAGTCCTTGACAACAGCTATTCACCTCTAGATTCATTCCTAGATCAAAGAATTGAAATTATCAATAATGAAATGAAAGAAGCATCCTACTTTCAAGATGTGATACCTGAAAGTATGGATAATGGTAATGAGAATCTGCAGTGTTACTCGATCTATGTGAAAACAGACAATGATACTGAATATCATCTGTGTGATGTAAAGGAGGTAGAGAATGCTCTACAGATAAGTGAAAGTGACCCATTGTTATATAATGAAATAGGTGAGGAAATTTTATCAAATAAATCTGGAGAAAAAGAACAGAATCTTGTAGATGATACTTTTGTGAACTCTGAATTAACTGACCATAATTATGTTCAGTTAAGCAGTAGTGCAAACTCCACATTGGGTTCAGCTAATGTTGAAGGTAGTACTGGTGTGTCAGCAGCAAAAGCTGCTGCTTACTTTGCTAGGCGTTTCTCAGGAATGTTGTCTTTGCCTTGGGGAGTTGTGCTTCCTAAACCTGTATCAAGTCCTAAACTTGTTTTGTGTAAATTTTGTAAAAAAGCTTTCAGAAGTGAAGCCGTATTACAGACTCACACACGGATACATACCGGTGTTACTCCTTTCTTTTGTAAATATTGTGGCAGAAGCTTTCGGCTCTCGTTGTCCTTAAAACAGCACTACATGGTCTGTAATCAGACAGCAATTAGTAGTAATGAATTCTCTCATCCATTAACTAAAGGTCATAATAATCTTTATGCATGTACGTTATGTGGCAAGAAGTACAAGTTAAAACCTAGCTTGAAGGAACATTTGAGAGCTCACATGGGGAAAGCTAGATTGAAACTGAAATGTGAGGTTTGTGGTCAAAAGTTCCTTAAAAAGGCAGAACTTCTGGAACATGCAAAGACACATGAAAATCTGGAATTATATTCTTGCTCAACTTGTGATAAAGGGTTCATAAGTGAGAGAGATTTACAAGATCATAGTATTAGTCATTCTGATGTACGACCTTATCATTGCTTGATATGTAATGCAACATACAAAAGGAAATCCCATTTGACAAGGCATGTTCTTAACCATCCTTCAGTTCAAAAGCCAGTCAGAGCTCCGCAGATTCGCCGTAAACCAGGGGAGGAATATAAATGTGAAATTTGTAACAAAGTGTCCACAACTAAACGTCTTTTAATGTTGCACATGGTCAGCCATTCAGGTGAGCGTAATCATGTTTGTCCACAATGTGGAAAAAGGTTTGCTCAGTCTGGAGCCATGTCCCGGCACATGCACACAGTCCATGGAGGAGCCAAGGATTACAGTTGCGAGATATGCCACCAGAGTTTTACCGCAAAGGCCACAAAGGAGAATCATCTACGAATCCACACAGGCGAGAAGCCATACCAGTGCGTGACGTGTGGCAAAACATTCCGTACTCAGCAGCAACATCGTGTACATGAAAAGATCCACTCCGATGCTCGACCGTACCCTTGTCCATACTGTCTCAAATGTTTCAGGAGGCGACCACATCTTGTCGTGCACATCCGTACTCACACTGGAGAAAAGCCGTATGTCTGTCCTATTTGTGGAAGAGGCTTTGCCCAAAAGAATGACATGACAAAACATCTTAACATCCATAATAGATCATTATGTGGGTTAAGTGGGAGGTGAGCCGCAAAGGCAGTGTATTAAGTTCCGTCCAACATGTGCAGTGGTAGGGAAGCTTCGTTCAGCACCTAAGAAGACTGCAGTCATCAATGGATTCTTGTTGCAGCTCATACCAGGATGTGTTGTTTTCTACTGTCCGGAACCTTCACAGAATATTTCACCACAAGAATGACTGATCTTCTCAATAGATATGTTACAAAGACACCAAGAGGCTTGATCATATTTGTTTCTTTCATTCATCTGTCTCAGTCTCATCATTGGCTTTGACAGTATATGAAAGTGACTGAGGTATGACATACTAGAAATGAGGTACAGCTGATGCTAGAAATGCCATTTTTTATGCAGCCAGTTCCTTTTATGAATGGTGTGAAAATGTTGCTTATAGGGTTGGTCGGTGTGTGCATTTCTGTGGGCTGGGTAGACTGATACATTATACCAATTTCTAACTTGGTGAGGAAAGCAACGGGAAACTATATTGCTCCTCATTTTCCTTCTATGCCTCTTCAGTGGTGCCTAGGCCATCTAGGACAGCTGATGGCAGAGCTGTTCAGGATCCAACCAGACTTTGGGCTGAGTACTCAACATATGTACATACATAGTTACATAAAAGTAGCTTATGAAGGTTTAGGGTGCAGGTAGACATTACATGAGCAAATGAGTAATAAGTAGCATATTGGCTGTGGGAGAGAGGCACTATTTGCAACAGAACACTTTACGCAACTTCCTTTGTTTTTACTGACTTAGTCATGATGACAGCCTGGATCAGATCAAGTGGCAAACCTTCATGCTTCTGCATGATATTTACTGAAAAACATCCAAATTGATGCTACTTAAAATAAGTCTTATTTGAGAAGCAAATTAGGTGGAATGGTTTATTATTATAGTACTATGAAATATGATTAGTACAGTTTGTAGGCAGGTTAAATTTCATGAACATAGTTTTGGAATGACTTGGTACAAAAAGTTGTCACTTTTAATTTTCATGATCTGTTGAGAAAGCTGGATGTTTTTAAATCCTTTTATAATTTATAATCTTTTTGTGGCAAGTTTACTGCAGCATTATTCTCTCTATGAATTCACTTTTATGAAAGCCTTTGCAAGTGACTCTCTGTCACTCTAACTTACAGTATTTGCAAAGATATAAACTTCATTGTGTTTCCTTATTGAACTGGGATCACAGAAAAATTTTTAATAAGGTTCAACCTTTTCAATACAAATTGCAAGTTTTATAAGATGTTATCTACAACATTTATTCAATAGTGGTACTGGTACCGGTTTCGACATATACAAATGTCATCATCAGCCTAAATCACACAAATTGAGCAAGTACATATTAATTAAAATTGCCGTGGTGACATATAGGGATACACAACATCATACACTATTTTTCACCAGATAAATACATTGATTAAAAGTTTTAACATGCTTTAGCTGTACCATCAACCTTCTTTAATCTTTTTTCTTTTACACTCTGAACATGTGAAAGTCTTTAAAAGTTTCTTTTTACTGTGTGTTAAAATGAAAGTGATATGCTCATAGCAATTACATAATAATCTGATCTTGCTGATCTGTTTGCATACAAATACTCAAATCATCACACGTCATTTTACATTTGCAAATAAACTCTTTTAGTGATTATCTGTAAATTCATTAAAAAATACTTGTTTTTCAAATGTCATCTAAGTAAGAACAGAACAGTTGATAACACATTGCTCGTGTAATGGACCTTGTGGAAGTATGCGTTTGTATATCTCATAAAACACGTTCTCTTTGAAAGGCTTGTTACACTTGTTAAAATCGGGCAAGTTGGCCGTGCGGTGAGGGGCGCGCAGCTGTGAGCTCACATCCGGGAGATAGTGGGTTCGAATCCCACTGTCGGCAGCCCTGAAGATTGTTTTCGATGGTTTCCCGTTTTCACACCAGGCAAATGCTGGGGCTGTACCTTAATTAAGGCCACAGCCACTTCCTTCCTACTTCCAGGCCTTTCCTGTCCCATCATCGCCATAAGACCTATCTGTGTCGATGCGACATAAGCAAATAGCAAAGAAAAAAATAGAAAAAAAACACTTGTTAAAATTAACACTGAGACATATATAAAATTATTAGTATAAAATTGTATTTTTTAAATGTGGTTGTTTTTGTCCTTCTGTTCTTCTCTTTGGGCATAATACAGGTGATCTAAAATTTCTCAGTCCAATCGGGAAGATTTAAAGAAGCCTAAAGAGAAATCAAAGCAAAAGAGGATTAAGTATTAAGTTTTAATGGGCTTGGACAAGCTAATGATGTATGTGAATACGGTATATGTGGCTCACCTTGGACAGCATGCTGAGAAGTATAGTGAGGCAGATTTTGGGTTGGAGAGGAAGTGGGAAGGATAGGTGGGAGGAGGGGCAGAGATTAAGGCGGGTCTTGTGAACAGTGACGTCGAGAACAGGGCCTTTGTTTACATTCATGAGAACCTCTAAATCCTGCTTTATGCTGCTGAAGCTATGATTTGAATCTTGAATATACTGTCCGACTGCTGAATATCTATTATATTTTATAGTGGCTATCTGTGTTGGCTTCCTGTAGATTTTATATTCTATAGAAGAAGGAAGTCTGTTTAACGTGAAATCCAGAAAATTTATGCTTCCATTTGATTTGGATTCCAGAGTGAACTTTATCTGTGAATCAATATTATTTATATTATTAAGAGTGGAGACTGCATCAGTAATTCTTTCATCGAGGATATCGAGAGTATCATCCACATACCTGGCCCAGAATTGTATGTTTGCGAAGACACTGTTGTTATTAATTGTCATATGCTCCAAATAGTCAATATATATCTCTGCCAATACCGCCTGAGACCAGCGACCCCATAGCCAAACCATCTTGCTGGTATATGCCATTATTAAAAGAGAAGAAATTATTCTTGACTACTAGTTTCAAAATTACCATGAAATCTTGAATCTCAAGCTCACTGAGGCTGCTATATGTATTTAGATTGTTCTGGATAATAGGAAAAAGTTTCTTAATATTGAACTTAATATTGAAACTTTTAAAGACTTTCACACATTCAGAGTGTAAAAAATAGATTTAAAAAGGTTGATGGTAGAGCTAAAGCATGTTAAAACTTTAATCAATGTATTTATCTGGTGAAAAATAGTGTATGATGTTGTGTATTCCTATATGTCACCACGACAATTTTAATTAATATGTACTTGCTCAATATGTGTAATTTAGGCTGACGATGACATTTGTATATGTCAAAACTGGTCCCACTATTGAATAAATGTTGTAAATAACTTCTTATACAACTTGCAATTTGTATTGAAAAGGTTGAATCTTACTAAAACTTATCTCTGTTACCGTATTTGCTCGCACGTAACTCGCAGCCGCATATATCTAGCACTCCATTTTTAACATTTGGAATTGCAGGGCAAAATTCCCCACACATAACTTGCATTAATGTCTGACGTTGTCATAAAAACATACGGTACATACACTAAATAACGTTTGAGTATTCTTTGGACGTGCCTACATTAAATACCGGGACTGTACCAGTTGCTGTTGCGGTACTTTGTATGTAGCAGTACAAGAAGAAGCTGCATTTCTCTAACGTGCAGAACAGTTGAGGATTTTCCGTGGTTTCCCATTTTCACACCAGGCAAATGCCGGGGCTGTACCTTAATTAAGGCCACGGTCGCTTCCTTCCACTTCCTAGGCCTTTCCTATCCCATCGTCACCGTAAGACATATCTGTGTCAGTGCGACGTAAAGCAAATAGGTAAAAAAAAAAACAGTTGAGGCTAGCTGTTGTAACAGAAATACTTCACTCGCAAACCTCTGCCCCAAGGCCACATTCCTAGCCAGTCACACTCAGCTATCCGTTCACTTTCCTGTCTTTGTCAGTATGCTTATTGCTACCCATCTGGCAGAGCTGATCATGTGAACTGGGAGTGTTTCCCTGTCCAGGCAAACAAGTGATCACGGTATTAGGTATCGTCCATCTGTTGTATTGTTGACAAGTACCAGTATTCTGTCTTCACGTTTCAATGTTGTTTCTCAGTTGTTAAGTTTTCTTGTGCAGGTTGATCTTTAAGTTATGGAGAAATGTGGGAGTTACACGGCTGGGTTTAAACGCAAAGTGATAAAATATGCTGAAGAACATGGTAACAGAGCTGCTGGTTGAGAATTCAGTGTGACTGAGTTTAATGTTCACTACTGGTGTAAAGAGAAAGCTGCGCTAGAAACCACCAACCGAACACGTAAAACATTCAGAGGGCTGAAAACTGGTAAGTTTCCTGAGCTGAATGACGAGTTGCTTCATTACATTACAGAGTTGTGAAATGATAGCTTTAGTATCTTGCACGAGATGTTGCATTTCAAAGCGCATGAACTAGCAATTAAAGGAGGCATCAGCTGTTCGGTTGTGAAAGTGAGCCGGGTTGGATCCATAGATTCATGATGCAAAAGAGATTATGTTTGCGAAAGCAAACATCTCTCTGTCAGAGAATGCCTAGCGATTTCAGCGACAAAATCATAGATTCTCATTGCCATGCAGTAGCAATGTGGAAGAAAAACAATTACTTCTTATCTTAACAAACTGGCAATGCAGATCTATACCACTATAAATGGTCCGTTGTTGGACATAATAAATTTTTCAATGCAGATCAAACCAAATAAACTTCGACATGCCACGCAACACCACCATCAACAAGAAGGGAGAATCGAGCATGCTTGTACGTACGACTGGGTGTGAAGAACACCATTGCACTGTCATGCTAGCAATAACTGCAGACAGAAGAAAATTGCCACCATACATTATTTTCAGAAGAAAAACAGTGCCTAAAGCCAAGTTTCCCAAAGGCATTCATGTATGGGTTAAAGAGATAGGATGGATGGATACAGCTCTTGTCCAGGACTGGGTCGATATGGTATGGGGAGCATGGCTAGGGTACTGCTTCGATGCCCAGCAATGCTAGTGTGGGGCAGTTTCCGCGGGCACTTGGTGGAAGACACAAAGGAACGTCTTCAGGAAGTGAAAACTGATCTCTTTGTAATTCCTGGTGGACTCGCACATTGTCTACAGCCCTTAGATGTTTCCATCAAGAAGCCCTTCAAGGACAACATACGTAAATTGTATGCCGAATGGATGGCAGGAGGGGAGCATGAGCTGATGCCAGCGGCAAAATAAAGAGGCCATCAGTTGAACTCGTGTGTCATTGGGTTATGTGGGCAAGGGTTATGGTGTCGACAGACATTATTGTGAAGAGTTTCTTGAAGACGGGCATCACAGATGCGTTGTACATAAGTCAGGATTATGCAGTATCGGATGGTGACCAGAATGATGCACGTGAGAATAGCTTGGAGATTGAAGGCAGTGACAATGAACAGGGTAAGTATGCCAGTTGTCTTGTTTCAATAGCCTAATGCAATTTTTTTTTTTTTAATACAATCTTTTGCACACAAATCCCCACATATATCACACACCAAAAATGTTTGCACCTATTTTTTGTAAAAAATAAAAAATAAAAAAAAAAGGTGCCAATTATATGCGAGCAAATACGGTAATTTTATTGCACATGTGGAAACTAATCCAACATATCTCGTAGAAATGGAGCAAGTGATTGTTATGGTACCCTGCGAATTCCTTGCATGTCATTGCATGCTTTTTTGTAGCTGGTATTTATTGCTTTGAGATTCAAGCTCTAGCCTCTGAAATATTCATCTAAAAGGAGTCTGTTACATTGGATCCATGGAGTATTTGTGTAAAACATAACATTTCACTGGATAGAGCCAGCACAGGTTAAGGAGATGCACAAAGTGGGTGCCATTGATTTCCAGAGCTGTTATTATTATTATTAGTGTATGGTAACGTACACAAAACAATACAAAGATTAAATACACAGCACAAAATATTATATACATAATTACAAGATAAACACATAACATTGAAAACAATCGTGCAAGCAAAAGGGTTCAAAGAGTTAGATCTAAGTTCTCTAGCCATTGTATGGCCTCAGAAGAAGCCACCACAAAGTCCTCGCTGGATCCAGCGAATGCCCTTCCAATGCATTCGGTGACAATATGGTTGATGGTCTGCTTAACTGCACCACAGTCACAGGCTGGAGATGATCTCATACCCCATTTAAACAACATTGATCCACATCTCCCGTGGTTAGTACGTACTCG
This sequence comes from Anabrus simplex, assembly GCF_040414725.1. Lineage (NCBI taxonomy): Eukaryota > Metazoa > Arthropoda > Insecta > Orthoptera > Tettigoniidae > Anabrus > Anabrus simplex. The sequence goes on from NC_090266.1 coordinate 254,928,307, forward strand.
ATTGAGGGCTACCCATGTCTTGCGGGGCAAATCAAAGCCAGCTGGAAGATTCTTATAATTGAACAGTGTCTGCCATTGAATCGGAGCTACACTGTTCCACTCTTGTTGCCAATCAGTTTTTGGATTGAAATCCCTCCTAACAAGTTCCTGTGCTATTTGAATAGGAGGAGATCTTGATTTGAGGCGACTGAATCTGACGTTAACATCTTTATAGATAGGGAGATCAGGATTGGTTAATATCTTATTGTATTCTCTATACAAGTTGTTCAATCTTCTAATTCTAGGAGGTTCTATGTGGCTGAGCACTGGCAACCAGAAAAGAGGAGTAGATTTTACTGTGCCACTTATGACACACATTGTTTCATTCAAGACCGAGTCCACCTTTTTAGTATGAGAGCTGTTGATCCAAACTGAAGAACAGTACTCAGCTGTGGAAAGCACCAGCGCCATAGCTGAAGTACGCAAAGTAGATGCAGAAGCTCCAGAGCTAACTGTGATGTGCCTTGACTCTCATAGAAGAGATTCAGTAGTCTGCATTGTGTTTGCTGTAGCAGTGATGAAGTTAGGGCTTGTGGCCCTCTCTTACACTTAGTGGCAGAGGTTGTAAGGGATTCCTTTCATACCACTGCTAATTTGAAGGCAGTTGTTAATTTTCCTGGCCACAACTAGACAATGAGAAACTTTTTAAGGGTCATCGACCTCGACATGCTATTCCTAGGCAAACTTGAAGAGGAGCATATATGCAGATGAGTGTTTAGACTTCACAGTGGGAAATTGTGATTAGTATTCGAAAAGGGTAATCATTTCTGATGAAGTTGCCTCTTTTACTAGAAAGGAAGGACCCACTTTAGTATATCGTCCTCCTGGCACCCAATTTTATCACAGATACGCCGCTATTCGTCCCCACAGTGGTCGAGTGTCCATGGGGCATAGATTTCTTGAGCTGGAGTGGACACAAGCCATTGATTTTGTAGAAAATTGACCGAGCATAAATATAAACGGTGAAGACGCCCTTAACAGAGATCTCTTCCGCAAGAAAATATTGATGAACGGGCTAAACCGAGACAAGCAGCCGAAGAGAAGACACGGTGCCCCTTGGACAGAGGAGCGTAAGCAGGCCCACTCACAAAGAATGAGGGAAATTTGGGCTCTAAAGAAGGCCAAGTTCAGTGTCAAATGCAACAAGACTTACCGTGGTCCTTGATGGCCCCAGCGAATTATATATATATATAAACGGTTGTTGAAACGTTATATGGTGCTTTATACTGGGTTGTTGTATCCTGATGGAATTCTTCAATTTCTGCAGGATAATCACCCACAACATACATTTCAATTGATTTGAGACTAGTTTGCAAGCAGACAGGATATCGAAGTGGTAGACTGGCCTCATTGCTGTCTGGACATGAACCCAATTGAGGATATGTGGGCACAAGTAAAGAAGCATATGCAGAAAAGTTGGCCCAATCCTTCTCCAAGGCATCTTGATGATTTGTGGAAGCTCATCCAGGATGCCTGGCATGCTGTGGCTGAGAACAGCCATTATCTGAAAAGACTAGTAAACTACATGCTCACTCGACTGCAAGATGTGATGGAATTGGGAGAAAGACAGACTAAATATTGAACTGTGGCTTTGTTTTTGTTTTGTTATACTTTGAATTTTTGTATTTCTAAGGCTGACACATCTTAAGTTTTTGTTTATGCCACAAAAGATACTTTTAAAATCTTTTATTCTTTCTATAAATAATAATAATGTCATGGCATAATAAATTCATGAACTTGGTGTTAATTACTAAAACAGTCATAAAAGAGACAGGAGCATTTATATCTCTCTCTCTCTCTCTCTCTCTCTCTCTCTCTCGCTCTCTCTCTCTCTCTCTCTCTCTCTCTCTCTCTCTCTCTCTCTCTCTCACTCACACACAAAAAAAAATTAACAAGCAGTAGGTTTTGTTCAAATGTACAATCTCATCAATACCAATCCATCTTTTTGCCACTATGCCACAATAAGTTTTTTCTTACAATTTGTTTTACGTTGCACCCGCACAGATAGGTCTTATGGCAACGATGGGATAGGAAAGGCCTAGGAGTGGGAAGGAAGCAGCCGTTGCCTTAAGTAAGGTACAGCCCCAGCATTTGCCTGGTGTAAAATGGGAAACCACAGGAAACCATCTTTAGGGCTGCTGACAGTGGGGCTCGAACCCACTATCTCCTGGATGCAAGCTCACAGCTGCGCGCCCCTAACCATATGGCCAATTTGCCTGGTGCCACAACAGTAGTGGGCAGATCTGGTTCATCATAACTACAGATATCAGGCCACATCAGACCCTAGCAGAACAACATGTAACAAAAGCCTGCCACTGAATAGTAGCAAAGGGACCCAAGGGGGGACTTATGTTCAAGAGAGTGGCCACTTTTGTCTTTTTTCTTTTCTTTTTGGACAGCTGTACATAAGATTTATTCAAGTGTAAATTTAACACGTTGGTGACGGGCCCCGAGAATTCTCGTAGTTTCTCGGTCGACCATACATGACGGGCTACGATAATTCTTGTTTTCATGGACCTCGTGTTTCCTTGATTGCTGCTACAATCTGGTGGCAAAATTATAATTTAAATGGTGCAGTCATGGAATAACGCTATAAGTATAAGGCTACTATTGCTCCATCATCTTCTTTCCTTTAAACCTTCATGACAAAATAATATCGGAAATGTCGAGCTATTCCTTAGAGCTTCAGTGCAGCTGTCAACATGGCACAGCCATGGATCTGTTTTGCAGTTGCTGGCTCCAGTATGTTCATAACAGCAACAGTTTTCTTTCGCAACTGGTAGATTTTACCTTTCTTGACGAGATGTCTTAAAACATTAATACTAGTTTTAAGGAAGTTACATTTCTTCGTATTCAGTACCAGCCCATATGCTTTAACTGTATCCAATACCAGCTTTAAATGTTGTAATGCTTCACTGTTGTCTTTAGCGTGAATTATGTCATCATCGATGTAGATCAGTACACTATTCCTTGGACCACCAAGAGACGGAATGTACTGTTTATAAATCTTTGCAACAAAGCAGGAAAATTACATAATACAAAAGGTGTCTTTGTGAATTGGTACTGATCTGAGTATGTTATGAATGAGGGGTGGTTTCTACTTTCATCTTTAATAGGAACGAGCTGGGAATCACCAAGCCCAGCTCGTCAGAGTGTGGTGGCTGGATTGTTGTGGTGGAGAGGAGAAATCGCTACAGTTATGTATCAATTGTCACAGAATTGGCAGGGGTGGTGAAGGGGATTGACGTCTGTTGCCACTGATAAAAGATCTGTTAGATAACTTGTGTTTAATTTAACACAGTGGATTTATAAAGAATAGATTTTTCCACTTTTCTCTTGAAGATGAAGGTAGAGTGTGTCCCTCCACTTTCATAATCACAGAGCTATTCTATAGTCTTCTAGATTTTTAAGACCATATTGTAACCGGAAATATTGTTCAAGTCGGCTAGCTAGACATAAGACTGACACAGGGTGTGCCCGGTTACTATCTGAAGCGTTACAGAGAGGAGAGGTTGGCATGAAATAAGTATAAAGGAATCTTTTAAATGGTTGTAGAATTTATTCACAAAATAAATGTTAAATTGCACATCACCTCGGTACAGAAGCTTTTGTGAGTGTCCTCTTTGGTCTGGGCTGATACTGTACACTGCAGTTCTGCTATTGCTATTCACCTCTGCATCGTCTTCCGAAGGAGGTCTGGAAGTTCTCGAAATTCTAGAAGGTCTAGAAGTTCTTGTAGATGTGGAAATAGAACATGGCAATGCATTTGTGCCCTAAATATACTCGTTTGACTTCTGCACAGACAAAGTTATCAGTTTAATGGCTTCAAAATAAATCACTAGTTACGACTGAAATCTGATCGCACTTGAGAACTTTTAAGAGTAAATTTTATTAAAGTTGAACATACAAATGCATTTCATAGTTTAAATTCTCAGATTGGATTGAATGTGTAATGGGATCGAACTCGTAATGCAAAATAGAATTGAACTTGTGATGCAATCAGCCACTTCGGAAAGAATAGAAAGTATGTCACTTTTCACTGTCAAGAGTTTTCAAAATCGACTGAAGAATAACGTGAAAATAAAGTACTCCACTCGTGATTACTTGTAAGTTTACACATTTTTTAATTGGAATTAACATACATACATTATCATTATAGACTGTTATGCCTTTCAGCGTTCAGTCTGCAAGCCTCTGAGAATTTACTAAACGTCGCCACAATCCTCGATTTGAAACTAGTGTTGTGGCCTCATTTAGTTCTATACCTCTTATCTTTAAATCGTTAGAAACCGAGTCTAACCATCGTCGTCTTGGTCTCCCTCTACTTCTCTTACCCTCCATAACAGAGTCCATTATTCTCCTAGGTAACCTATCCTCCTCCATTCGCCTCACATGACCTCACCACCGAAGCCGGTTTATGCGTACAGCTTCATCCATCGAGTTCATTCCTAAATTAGCCTTTATCTCCTCATTCCGAGTACCCTCCTGCCATTGTTCCCACCTGTTTGTACCAGCAATCATTCTTACTACATTCATGTCTGTTACTTCTAACTTATGAATAAGATATCCTGAGTCCACCCAGTTTTCGCTCCCGTAAAGCAAAGTTGGTCTGAAAACAGACCGATGTAAAGATAGTTTCGTCTGGGAGCTGACTTCCTTCTTACAGAATACTGCTGATCGCAACTGCGAGCTTACTGCATTAGCTTTACTACACCTTGATTCAATCTCACTTACTATATTACCATCCTGGGAGAACACACAACCTAAATACTTGAAATTATCTACCTGTTCAAGCTTTGTATCACCAATCTGACATTCAATTCTGTTGAATTTCTTACCTACTGACATCAATTTAGTCTTCGAGAGGCTACTTTTCATACCATACTCATTGCACCTATTTTCAAGTTCCAAGATATTAGACTGTAGGCTTTCGGCACAGTCTGCCATTAAGACCAAGTCGTCAGCATAGGCCAAACTGCTTACTACATTTCCACCTAACTGAATCCCTCCCTGCCATTTTATACCTTTTTAGCAGATGATCCATGTAAACTACAAACAGCAAAGGTGAAAGATTACAGCCTTGTCTAACTCCTGTAAGTACCCTGAACCAAGAACTCATTCTACCATCAATTCTCACTGAAGCCCAATTGTCAACATAAATATCTTTGATTGATTTTAATAATCTACCTTTAATTCCATAGTCCCCCAGTATGGCGAACATCTTTTCCCTCGGTACCCTGTCATATGCTTTCTCTAGATCTACGAAACATAAACACAACTGCCTATTCCTCTCGTAGAATTTTTCAATTACCTGGTGCATACTGAAAATCTGATCCTGACAGCCTCTCTGTGGTCTGAAACCACACTGGTTTTTATCCAACTTCCTCTCAACGACTGATCGCACCCTCCCTTCCAAGATGCCAGTGAATACTTTGCCTGGTATACTAATCAATGAGATACCTCGATAGTTGTTGCAATCCTTCCTGTTCCCTTGCTTATAGATAGGTGCAATTACTGCTTTTGTCCAATCTGAAGGTACCTTACCAACACTCCACGCTAATTTTACTACTCTGTGAAGCCGTTTCATCCCAGCCTTCCCACTATACTTCACCATTTCAGATCTAATTTCATCTATTCCTGCTGCCTTATGTCAATGGAGCTTATTTACTATCCTTTCCACTTCCTCAAGCATAATTTCACCAACATCATTTTCCTCCTACCCATGAGCTTGGCTGTTTGCAACACCACCAGGATGATTTCCTTTTACATTGAGAAGATGTTCAAAATATTCCCTCCACCTCTCCAGTGATTCCCTGGGGTCTATTATGAGTTCACCCGAATTACTCAAAACACTGTTCATTTCCTTTTTCCCTCTCTTCCTAAGATTTTTTATTACTGTCCAGAAAGGTTTCCCTGCTGCTTGACCTAGCCTTTCCAGGTTATTACCAAAATCTTCCCATGACTTCTTTTTGGATTCAACAACTATTTGTTTCGCTCTGTTTCTTTCATCTACGTACCAATCCCTGTCTGCCTCGGCCCTTGTTTGGAGCCATTTCTGATAAGCCTTCTTTTTACGTTTACAGGCTGCTCTCACTTCATCATTCCACCAAGATGTTCGCCTTTTCCGATCCTTACACACAGTTGTTCCTAGGCATTCCCTTGCTGTTTCTACTACAGCATCCCTGTATGCCACCCATTCTCTTTCTATATCCTGAACCTGCTTACTGTCTACTGTTCGAAACTTCTCACTAATCATATCCATGTACTTCTGTCTAATTTCCTCGTCCTGGAGATTTTCTACCCTTATTCGTTTGCAGACAGATTTCACTTTCTCTACCCTAGGCCTAGAGATACTTGGTTCACTACAGATCAGATAGTGGTCTGTATCATCGAAAAATCCCCGAAAAACTCTTACATTCCTAACAGATTTCCTGAATTCAAAGTCTGTTAAGATATAGTCTATTATGGATCTGGTACACCTAGCCTCCCATGTGTAGCAGTGAATAGCCTTATGCTTGAAGAATGTATTCATAACAGCTAAACCCATACTAGCACAGAAGTCCAGCAAACGCTTCCCATTCCCATTAGCTTCCATATCTTCCCCACATTTACCAATCACCCTTTCGTATCCTTCAGTTCTATTCCCAACTCTCGCATTGAAATCGCCCATTAGCACTATTCTATCCTTGCTGTTGACCCTGACCACGATGTCACTCAATGCTTCATAAAACTTGTCAACTTCATCCTCATCTGCACCCTCACATGGTGAATACACGGACACAATTCTTGTCCTAATTCCTCCCACTGACAAATCTACCCACATCATTCGCTCATTTACGTGCCTAACAGAAACTATGTTGCGTGCAATGGTATTCCTGATAAAGAGCCCTACCCCAGACTCTGCCCTTCCCTTTCTAACTTTCGTCAAGTACACCTTATAATCTCCTATCTCTTCCTCATTATCTCCCCTTACCCGAATATCACTTACTCCTAGCACATCCAGATGCATCCTCTTTGCTGACTCAGCCAGTTCAACCTTCTTTCTTTCATAAGCCCCATTAATATTGATAGCTCCCCATCGAATTCCATTTCGTTCGCCAAGTTGTTTCCAAGGAGTCCCTCGCCTGTCAAATGGGAGTGGGACTCCATTACTCCCATAGGTTGGAGGCTTGCTTAAAGTGTTCTGAGCTCGGTAAATTCATGAAGCAGGATGCTGCCCTACTTGCACATAGTCCAAGTGAGGATCTCTCCTCTAACGGGTTATGGACCACCGGTGAATTGTATAGTCCTGGCCGCCTGAGCACAAGGAGGGCCACGACTCAGAATATGTCCGAGATGCCCACTCCCATTCCATAGCAACTGGTATCCCAACTCTCAGGATCACTTACTAGGCCACTCAGCCGTTGCCCATGATTCACCAACTAGGACGTGACTACAGTAACCCACAAACATGAATCACTGTAATAAATTGTAAATAAAGCTTTCATGTGAATTTAGTCCTATTCACTTCACTTGATTATAAACAGAAATATAGTAATGCAAGCAGAGTCTGTTTGAGAACAGTCCTTGGTTCGATCTGTTTACAGATACAAGAACGCGAGAAATGTCTTTCATGCGTAAAACACAAGTCATGGATTTAGTTCCATTCACTTCACTTGATTATAAACAGAAATGTTGTAATGCAAGCAGAGTCTGTTCGAGAACAGTCCTTGGTTTGATCTACAAGTTCTATCTTAAGAATGCGAGGAATGTCTTTTGTACGTAAAACACAGGTTTAAGGAATCACAAGTCGTGACAAAGTCATACTTAGAATGCTATTCACTTGAGAAATTCTAAGTTCAATCGTAATGTTTTACTCGGTTAAACATGTCAATCACTTGGAAAAGAAATAGACAAAGTTTGAAATTTACTGTCGGAAAAATTCCTATCACCTTTGGATTTGTACACTGAGTTATATTCAATCACTTGGGAAAATGTTGCACTGGTGAGAGAAATAAATACAAGTTCTCATTATACTTGAGCTGAGCACTAAATAGTTAATCACTTGGAATACACATAAAATTAACATGTCTTACTTCACAGTGGAACTTCTCTATCACACGCGAACAGTGTTGAAATTTCTAAGTCCAGTACGAAGCATCGTAAAGTTAATGTTCTTGTCATGCAGACTTTCAAACACTCGACAAGAATCAAACTTGTAACTCACCTTACGGCGGTATCTAACCATCAGCCGACCGTCCGGTCTCGACTGTGGCACATAGTTGACTGACTTGACATGCAAATATGCTTCCCTTTTATATAAGATATTTGGATATTTGAGGCTATTTTATTAAATATCTCCCTTAATCTTTATTGGATTTCCTTCAAACTTAAGGATGATGATGGCAAAAAATTGGTCAATACGATGACATTGTTAATTTAATCGTACTCTAGTCCAAACAAAAGTTATTAATGATAGAACATTTAGAATGTTCTCTCGGCTGATGTAATTTGGCCTTGGCATAGGTCTGCAGGACGTGACGTCACATGCTCCACGTTGCTCGCAGCTGACGTGTTTGTAGCCAGCTGGATGTTAGCAAGCGACACGGAGTTCGACTTTAAACATCAGGAACTCTATCTTGGACCAGCATTCCTGGTACAATATAGAATTATAATGTTTCCAGAATCATCCCTGATACCATCAATGACATATTGGAAAAGACCCCTGTTTGAAATTTCCTCATCACAAAAATGATTCTCAGTCATCTGTTTCTGACGCTTACTGAATAATTTGTGAAACTTGGCACTGCTCGTCTTTGTATCAACTTCTTTCAGTGCTTCTCGTACACCATGATGAAATTCCTTTTTCACCCTGAATAAATAATGTTAGCTAGACCTGTCATCGATTTCTTGGCGAATGGTAGCATCTGCATTTCATCCCAGCCCATTAAAGCAGCCATTTCCTCAAACTGCACTATTCATTTCCTAATGGTTTAACTTTCACTGCCATGCCATCAAGCAGTCATATGGAACTTTCAGCATCTCTAAACATTCAGGCAAATGAATGATGATCAAAAATTGGTCTTCGCTGACATGGTGTGTACCTAGAACTTGAGGACCAACACTCGTGTTTGTTTCTCATGGCTTTTTTCTTCGTGGCAGCACTTTTTTAGTTATGATTGTCACTCCTTTGTTTGTTGTTCTCGTTCACTTCCACCGTCTTCAAACTCAAGTCTGAAAGGTGATCAAGGATTCGTAGCATTAACTCCCACTTACAGATTAACACACATCAATCAAATGTTCCATCGTTAGATCATCACATGCTCAGCTGCCATATTGTCTTTTTTGTAGTTTGCACAGCTTGGTCTTGTAGCAGTGAAAACTCCCTCATTCACCTTAAATGTCGTAACGCCATCTACTTCAATCCAACAAGATGTTGATCATCACAGAAAACACATTGTTTATTACACCGTTTAGTGTTTTGTTTGGTGTGCAATCTCTGTTCGAACGTTATTTCTGAGTTCATTCCTCGATGCATATTAACTTTCTTCTGTGACCCCGGACGAGACCCCATATTTGTGGGATACATTTAGAAGTAAACAGTGTCCGACTCCTTGACTGAATGGTCAGTGTTGAGGCCTAGTTCAGAAGATTCCGGGTTCGATTACAGGGAACTGGTTAATGAACTTATTGAGAAATCTAGAAAAATGTAATGTAAGTGTGACTAAATATCCATTTCTTATACTATGTTTGAACTTTCTTCTCTCAAACCTTGGCGGTGTAAGTGTTGAACATAGAGAATGCTTCCATCAGGAAATATTTACCATGGAAAATTCTTGCCAAAGAAAATGAATCCAAGAATGATAACAGACTACTGCAACTCTTAGAGAGATTCTCTTCAAACTAATTACACCAGGAAAATACTTGAGTAAATTCTTTTAGGTCATTACTAGCTGACGTGCCTGTGCTTCACTGCGGAATGAGCGGGCCACAGACACCAATGAACACTCCTCTGCCGTATTCCGTTAAGTTTACACACTACTTATCCCAGTCAGTGCCTCAGAGTAGGGATCAAATAGCTGGAATGCTACGATGAACCAGTGTGTTACGTACCAATAGTTACCACAAAGTTTATGAACCAGAGAAATGGCAGTGCTAAAGAAAATAAGGTTATCTAACTCCGCAGCTACTTCCCGCCAGTATTCAGGCAGGCTGTTTTATCTATCGGATATGAGTGGCAGCAGAAGAGACAAAGCACATTACAACAAACAGTGGTCAATGTAATGTTATTGTTGATCAATGTTATGAGCTTTCGATGTTGTAGTCATTCACATTTAGTTTTCTTCAGACTCTGTAATATTAGGATATCTAATGTAAAGGGAGTTCTCCTTTCTTTCATGACAACCTCTTGTCTTATTTTTTTAAGCAATCGTTATTATTAAAGGGATCGTTCCTTTACAATGTTTTCTCATTTTTGTAATCATCTTCACAATTTTTCTTGTTGATATGGACCAATGACCACACGTTTTTACAGCTTAAGACAATCATGACTTAAACCATTGCCATTTAACACGATTGAACAATATTTCTATGTTAGCAATGCTCGACAATGATGTGTACTAAGCCACAAAAGTCTAAATTCATGAATTCTGTTATCAAAGTTGGTACGGTAAAACTGTATTAAGACATAAGTAATCGGAAATTGTATTCTCTATAACTTGTCTTATGTAGTACTTTCCGTTAGGACCAATGACAGATGTATTTAAAAATTAAATTTTAGTCCTCTTCCCCTAACCTACCATTTCATGCAGCTTGTATGAATTTATTAATAGCCTAGACTAGCGCCTTTTCCTCTAACTTTACATACCGATTTTCATTAAATTCTGTTCAGCTATTTTCTCGTGATGCCCAGACAGACAGACAGACAGACAGACAGACAGACAGACAGACAGACACAGAGATGACAGAAAATTAAAAAGTGCATTTTCTTATTTTTTTACTTTACGTTGCACCAACACAGGTAGGTCTTATGGCGACGATGGGATAGGAAAAGGCTAGGAGTGGGAAGGAAGCGGCCATGGCCTTAACCTTAATTAAGGTACAGCCCCAGCATTTGCCTGGTGTGAAAATGGGAAACCACGGAAAACCATTTTCAGGGTTGCCGGCAGTGGGATTCGAACCCACTATCTCCCAGATGCAAGTACACAGCTGGGCGCCCCTAACCACACGGCCAACTCGCCCGGTCATTTCCTTGTTACTGTGTACACGACTGATACAGAATACCATTCTTTTTAAATTCTGAGCAATATACAGACAAAACTATTATTTTATACATATACAATACGTAACACTTTCTAACCTGATTAATTTCCTATATTTCATCACCACAAAAATGTGGATTGCAGTAAGTCTGTACACCACAGAAGGGAACAGAAAACACTCATAATCACCAGTAAGAATAGCAAAAAATTCCTAATTCTGTTTCATTTGTATGTTGTATATTGGGTATTCAGCCCGAAGGCTGGTTTGCTCCTCCACAGCTCCACCAACAACTGCCATCGACAGCCTAGGCGTCACTGAAGAGTCGTACTAGGGAAATGAAGAGTGAGGTAGTTTCCTCTTGCTTTCCTCAATGAGCCAGAAGTTCCTGTTACATATCAGTCTGTCAAGCCTACTGAAATGCATGCACCAACCAACCCTATGAGCGATATTTTCATACCATTCATAACAGGGACTGGCTGCATAAGGAGTGGCATTACTAGCATCGCTCATACCTCGGTCACTTTCATATTGTCAAAGCCAAGTATGAGACTGAGACAGGTCAATGAAAATAGCAAATTTATTCTAGCCCATACCAGAAGACATAGTGCACTGTAAACACTACATCTCGCCAGTTATCAGACAAAAATCAAGAATTTGTTGTCCAATGCTATGTATTTTATTTTGTTTTCTTTGTTTCTCTTTCCAAGATGATTGTAACATTTTCCAATATCATACTCATTCATTAATAGAGATGGGAATTATAGGCACAAATAAGTTACAATGCAAATGTATTTAACCAAGGTGCAAGTGCCATATACCCGCACGACGGTTCTGCAGTGAGATTTCATAAATATTAGCGATCTGAACTGTCAGATCCCCTAAAATTTATGCAACTCACCGACATAACTGTAGAGCGGCTAGATTACACTTGCGCCTTGTTCAAATACATTTTTATTCTAACCTATTCGTGCCTATAACTCCCATCTTTATTCATTAATATGGGTATTCTATCCCATGACAGTCTATAGGTTGTTGCATATTGATGAGATCACTATGTTTTTGTGGTGTATTGGCTAAACTGACCATTTTTTCCATGGCTCAAAGCATGACACACTGATTCCGACAGCTTACACATAAACGAGAGGTAAAATTTTGACACAGCTATTTTTTATATGTTAAAGTTGGTATTGCAATATTTCTCCACTACACATTTTAAGATAAAATTATAATAATACAATACCTTCCCTTGTGATACATTCCAGTGTTACTCGTACTTCTCAGAGGATATAATTAGCTGTAACAACTGCGGTGATGATTTCAAAATCTTATGAAACTCTAAACGATTCTGTGAAAAGTTAAACTTGATCATTAACAAAGCCTTAAGAGTAGAAAGTTTCAGGTGAGATTTTTCAGATGTCCACAGTTTGTTCATTTGGGAGAAAACTCTTTCATCTGAAGCATCAGTTCCGGGAAGTGAAAAGATATACTGTGCCACTATTGACTGTGTCTTGTATTGTTTTCCTTGAAGTGAAGAAATACCTCCGTTCACCTTTTGTCTACTGAAACTTCTTTATCATTCCAATTGGATATTTTCTCTGCACTGGCATGTTTGGTTAAGCAGTTAAATTGATCAAATAGTTCTGAGTCATTCTCACTGTCAAAAAATCCTTTACTTGCTGCAAAATCACAACATTTTTCCACATCAGACCATTCAGGAACAGTTTTTAGTGATGCCCATTGGAAATTGTTCATGTCTTTAAAATGACCAAACCATTGGTCTAAATACTCTATAGAGGTCTCATAATAATAAAAAATTCCTGCCACTTCTTCAACATTCTTCCTACTTGCTAATTCTTTATCTTCAAGCACACCAACGAGAACTCTTACCTTATGTGGTAAAAACTTATGGACAGCTTATCTGAAAGATTGTCTTTTAGCTCACTGATAGTTTCCATAACCAGAAATTAGCTCGCCTTCAATTTTCAGTACTACTTTGTGGAAAGAACTGGCTTGTGTGAAGACAAAATTTAACCACACGTCTGAAATAGGATCTTCAAAGAAAAGTCTCAAGGAAACCGGACATTTTGTTTGACTTAAGAAGTATGATTTCAGTCCTTGGTACATGTCAAGCATTCTCTTCACTGCCGGCATGAGTGCTAACCACCTTGTTTTGCTATACCCAAGGACTTGTTTATACTCATTTTCCACAAAATCACAGAACTCTTTCAACTGTTCAAGTCTGACTGTGTAGATATAAAAGTGAGAGTGCACCTTAACAATTATGTTCTCTACATCAATAGGTAAACAATCACAAGAAGACTGTATTGCATTATGTATAATATGAGCACCACATACCAATTAAGTCCCTACCCAAGAAACTGTTCAGTTTCCTGAAAGTATTGTAAAGTCCTTTCCTTGCTGACCCTCCAAAATTACTGTTTGTGTTATCACCACAAAACCCAATGATTTTACTTGCAGTATCATATTTCACTACCACTTCTTCCAAGTATTTCACAAGCTGTATGGTAAGACCACGTTCCTTCAGCAGCTGCGATTTTCAAGTCCTTGGACGTAGGTGTTGCACTCTTGAAAAAACTTGTCAATGCTTTCCTTGAACTTGCCTTAGGCATTGTGTAATCACAGAAAAGAAACCAAACGCTCCAAACCACACCACATCAAGCCAGAAAGCAGGAACTATTGTGAAGTCTAAACGAGAAACGGAAGTTCGGAAGTTTCAAGTATCGATATTGTGAATAACGAATCGATATAGATAAACGACTTTTTACCAGTTTCCACTGAAGTGCGATGTTTAAAATTGTCAATCTGCAAAGCAGGACATTTAATCGTCCCCAGAGTTTTCAAGGGGACAGCAGGGCAGAATGCCTAAAAGCGGAACTGTCCCGCTGAATCAGGGACGTCTGGTCAGTTTAGTATTGGCATAGTAAACAATCATAGCATGAAACTGGTTATGTAATGTAAACAGGAGCACACAACATTCGTAAGATATATAGCATTGCCACATTATTTGTTGCAAACTTCAATAACAGAATATGCGTACTTGCAGTGCCATTTTAGGAATATTGTTTCTATTTCAAATCCTTCTTGGCTACAGTTGCAGCATGAGCTACCCTGTACCTTTTGTATTTGCAGAGGGCCAAAGATAACAGCTGGAAATCAGTTATCCTATTTCTAGCCAGGGACTCATTTCAGGATGGTCAGTCAGAACATGGCCATCTGCTATGCTTATAAAGCCACCGCGTTTACAGTTTACCTCCTTCCATGCTAAACAGCGAACAGCTTCTGGTTGATGTTTTTTTCAGAGGAGCCTCTAGTAGGATGCCACTCTTCACAGCCTTCTTACTTCCACTAGACAAGCATTGCCTTTGTTATTAGACATATTTTGGTGTTTAATGAAGTGTTTGTGATTGTAAGTGATTTTCATATTCATTAACTATGCCGGAATAAGTATCACACTTTAGGAACCTAAAATGTGTTCTTTATGTCTACTGTGTGGGATTCCATTGTTGAAATGGCGTATGGCTTTTAATGCCGGGAGTGTCCAAGGACATGTTTGGCTCGCCAGGTGCAGGTCTTTTGATCTGACTCCCGTAGGCGACCTGCGCATCATGATGAGGATGAAATGATAATGAAGACGACACACACACCCAGCCCCAGTGACAGAGAGATTAACCAATGTTGGTTAAAATTCCCGACTCTGCCGGGAATCAAACCCGGGGCCCCCGGGACCGAAGGCCAGCACGCTAACCATTTAGCCATGGAGCCGGACTACTGTGTGGGTTTCCATTGTTGAATTGTATTAACTGCATTTCATGTTTTTTATTATTTCGATTATTCTGCATGTATATATGTATCCAGAAGTACTGATGGTTAGCTACAATAGTACTGTATACTGTTATGTGCCATACTGCAGGGGTAAGAACAGGAAAGTAAAGGAGATTTCATTTCATGAATTTCCATACCATTCAGAGCTCAAACAGAAATGGCTCGGTGCTATTTCTAGAGATGTATTTGTACCCAATTTTGAGTCTAGAACTTCTTTCGTATGCTTGAGACTGATTTTTGCCCTGGGCTGAAATAAATAATTGAAGGATGATTTCCCTACTATGTTTAAAGAATATCCTTTATATGAAACACCTATAATAAACCCAGACAAGAACAGCAGTAAAACATAATGTGAACCATGGAAGAAAGAGGAGGTTAGATGAAGAGTACATGGTTCAAGGCAATAATAATGTTACTAACAGCAGGAACAGGAAGATGTGATGAAAACACACACAATGCAGAATTCAAAAACCATAATAGCAAGTAAGTTGAAGTTCAAGCAGAAAAATAATGCTCACAATAATTATTTAAGTGCTCCAAAGTGTTTAATGTCACTAGAACTGAAATTGAAAACTTACATCAACATGACAACCATTAGCATGCATATTTTAAAACCATGCCAGAAATAAATAAACGTAACCCAACCAAAAATTGTAGATAAAATGCTTAACTTTAATAAAAAGAGAATTGTTCAAATGGCCAGAAAATTCTTTAAAACAGTGTGTAATCTGGGAATTTATATTTCACTTAAAGCGTACAACATTTTTACAAACCATTCATTTAAATTACCATCTAGGAACACACTGAACCATTATGTAGGGGATACATTATGCGAAACAGGGGCAACTGACCTAGTGAAAATGGCTTCAGTTAGAACAGGAAAGGCTGTATGAAGCCAAAAAGAAGTGTTCTCTAATTATTGACAAGATGTCTATCAAACAGCAGCTACAGGATGATAATTTGCTAGATATACCTATGTTTTGTGTTCAAAAGGACACTCCTCAGCACATACAAAAAACTGTGTGGCTTCAAAGATCAAATGACTTACTATTTTTCAAGGAGCAAGAGAAAATAGGACTGTAATTGCAAACCATCTATTGTGCTTCCTAATAAATGACTTCATATCCAGCTACCAAATTCCTGTGGCATATTTTTTCTCAAAGAAACTTTCTGGCGTAGATCTTCATGCCCTAATACCGTCTGTAGTTAAACAAGTAGAGGCTTGTTGTTTTGTAATAATTATTAAAGTTAATGCAATAATGTTACTGACAGTTCAAAACTAACACAAATATGATCAGACAATTGTCGAAAACAAAAGCAATATAGCCACAAATATGCCATCCAGAAGACCAAAGCAGACCTTTTATTTGTAGCTTTCAACCAGTGACATATATTAAAGAATGTTAGATATTTTTTTTCCTAGAAAAGAAGGCAGTGACAGATGAACATGAAGAAATAACAGGAAGACATCTAGAAAACTTGTGTGTAAAAAGAGTTATTCCCTATAGAGGTCATAATTTCTCTAGAATATTTGAAGGAAAATTCTTCTCATTTGTAAGCACAAGCTGTCCAGAATTGCAGTGCAGTCATCACTTTTCTGAAATACATAAAGAAATGTTTCAGTGTTCATGATGTAAACAGCAGTCATTTTATTTTAACTGGAAAATCAAAATCAAAAATGTATGAAACTTCTTTAACCATTGAATGTATCATGCACCTTCTGTCTGTTTGCACCAACTAGAACATTTAACAGCGATTCAGTAGATATCTTCTTCAGTAAATTAAGACATATTTCAGCAGGATATTTATGCTGGATTGTAGGGCAGTAAGTTTTCAGTTGATAACAAGCTTATTTTCATCATCCCACATGAATAGAAATAAAGGACAAATGGAAACAAGAATCGTATAAGGCAAGAATGTGCAGAGGAAAGAGGTTATGTTGAGTTCTATTCCAAGTTCAGTGACGAATATCTAGATGAACCTCCTCGTTAGTCGAATAATTCATATTATTTTCCCACACTCCTTGTTGATTGTATTATGTTCACTCTCCTTTGCTTACACTCACTGTTTATCTAAATTTCAGACGGTGGATTCATGTGCAATGGAAAAAACAATGATTACATATATTGGAGGTTTTATGGTACGTCAGGTGCAAAAGGAAACTGAGTGTAAGTTGTGCTATCGGCTGATCAGCAAGAGTAAAATTAGTTTTCCCACTGACAGATTTAATATACATCAGAGACGCTTCAGATAAACTGCTTTATCCAAGTGAAGAATTTTTTGTGGATAATGATCATAATTTTCCAATTGTTTGCAAAGTTTGTGCTTACCATAGTGTGAAAATGTGATTGAAATTTATTTTTCCTGTACTGAAAAATTCTGTTAATTAACATGCACCTCATCTTATTTATTTTTATTCATTTATTTATTAACGATTTGTTTTGTATGGCATGGCTCAGGCTATAGAGCTTGCTATTATGCCAAACCATAATACATACAGTATTTCTAATTTATCCTACATTCTGAAACATACTAAAATTTGATAACTTATTACGAACTGACTGTAAAAACTTATCATCTACTTCCGACTATGGTTAATATTTACATGAAGAAAGTAAATTGTCTTACTATATGTAAGTAATGTCTGCAACACCTTCATTTAAACAGCTTATTTCAGCCTGTACAATATTCCACAGGTGGATATTAGTGGGGATAAATGAATCACTGCTACTCTCCATGCAGTGAGCTGATTGACCTTGTTTGGTGATTATTTCTGGCCTATGCTGACGACCTGGTCTTAAGGGCAGATTATGCCGAAAGCCTGCAGTCTAATATCTTGGAATGTGAAAATAGATGCAATGAGTATGGTATGAAAATTAGCCTTTCTGAGACTAAATTGATGTCAGTAGGTAAGAAATTCAACAGAATGGACTCTTATGGAGGGTAAGAGGGTTAGAGGGAGACCAAATCTTTACTAATTGTCACCACAATCCTCTATTTGTAACTACTTCTAAGGCCTTGTTTAGTTCTATACCTCTTATCATTAAATCGTTGGAAACTGAATCTAACCATCGTCGCCTTGGTGCATGTTAATCAGAATTATCATTGTATTGAATAGGTGGACCCTTAATAATTTCAATTTTGTTGTAATCCCACTTCAGTATGGATCAAGATGAAATTTTTAACTATCAATAATCAGGCGTTTTTCTGAACAGACTCGGGCACTCCGAACACTCGAAAGACACTGCCACCTTCAGTACTGCTGCAAGTTGTCCATCTTCTCATGCTGACAGCAATCGTAACAAGTAGTTAAGCAAGGTAATTTGTAAACTAGCAATTCTAACCTTCCTTGATAAAATTGTTTGCAAAACAACAGACCGGTTTGAACACGTTAAAAACCTAAATGGAAAACCTTTAAGTGAGAATATATTATGAGTTTAAGCTGCCGACAGTGAATGTAAAGACAGCGAGGGACATCCTGGAAGAGCTTTGAGCTGAGTAGCAAAGGATTGTAACACTATTGCATGAACAGGGTTCCAGCTGAAGTGGCGAGGTATTTCAAGTATAGCAGACAGCAGTGATCATTGCAACATTCTGAAATACAGGAAAAAATAAGCATCCTCGTACAATGGTAATACATAAGGAGAACAGAGTTTAGTGGGCTAGAAAATATGTGACTTGGAAGAAAGAATGGAAATGTGTGATCTTGTGTG
The DNA here is from genome assembly GCF_040414725.1 of Anabrus simplex. Classification (NCBI taxonomy): domain Eukaryota; kingdom Metazoa; phylum Arthropoda; class Insecta; order Orthoptera; family Tettigoniidae; genus Anabrus; species Anabrus simplex. The sequence continues at coordinate 254,947,143 of NC_090266.1, forward strand.
ATGAAAAGAAATTCAGTTTGGATGGTCTTGATAGTTGTTCAGACTACTGGCATGACCTATGATGTGAACAGATTTTTCTAAGAGATAGCAAGGGGATGGTGTGGATTTAGCCATCAAGGAAAAACAAGTCTTTCTTTCCCCTCTGGCTGAATGAAAGCCAGAGACTATCAGAAACTGCTTGAGGACCATATTTTACAAGTTGCAAAGGTGATTGGTACAGAGTCCTTGGTATTCCTACAAGATAAATGATCAATCCATTATGCCAAGTTTGCCAACAAATAGTTTCAGCTTGAAGGTTATGGAGTAGTCTTAAACCTATTGAAAACTTTTGGCAAATCCTTTGCAGGACTGTGTATGAAGGAGGGAAGCTCTATGATAATATCAGAAAACTGAAGAAATCTACGATTTCTACATGGAGGAAGATTAACATTTCTGTTAGAGAAAATTGTAGAAGGTATGACTGACTGTGTTTCAGATAGGTATGAAAAAAAAAAGACGATTTATGGAGCATTAAGATCAAATGATCTTACAATTTTCCAACAGTAGTTGGCGCTCTAAATATGTATATTCTGTTATTGAAGTTTACCAATAATAATAATAATAATAATAATAATAATAATAATAATAATGTTATTGGCTTTACGTCCCACTAACTACTCTTTTACGGTTTTCGGAGACACCGAGGTGCCGGAATTTTGTCCCGCGGGATTTCTTTTACGTGCCAGTAAATCTACTGACATGAGGCTGACGTATTTGAGCACATTCAAATACCACTGGACTGAGCCAGGATCGAACCTGCCAAGTTGGGGCCAGGAGGCCAGCACCTCAACCGCCTGAGCCACTCAGCCCGGCTTGAAGTTTACCAATAACATGTCATGTAACAATGCTGTTTATGTCATATAAATGTTGTGTGTTCCTGTTTGCATTGCATAACCAGTTTTGTGCTAGGATTGATTACTAGTACACCACTAAAATGTACTGTTGTAGTCTTATCAAAAAGCAATGCACCTCAGTTTATTGGGGAAGACAGTTATGAATGATGTGATAATACAAAAATGCGGATGTGCACCTTCCTCCCGAGAGAAATAATAGATAATCATCATATTTCAGTTATAGTGCTAAAGAAATATAATGATATTTAGATATATATGTTATTCTAAAAAGAGAGAGAGAGATAGAGATAGAGATGTGGATCTGAGTTTCTCATTTTGCTAATCTACCATCTATTTTTACCAGACTGCTTACTGCACAGTTAACTACTTTTGTAATGTACACTCACTGGCAAAAAAAAAAACCCAAAACACTACATATTTCAGACAAAATTTAATGTTAGTCCATTCGAAACATGGTAAAAAGAAAAATATTATGACATTACAACAATATGGCTATGTTTCATGAATTAATTAGTTCATTTGAGAAGTTTCAGCGCAATAATTGATAAAGATTGTTGATCATGACAGTCACAACAGTCCACCAACACGAATTTGGAAATGTAGAAACCTGGAGCTCTGCACTGTTTCGTATGCAGTCCATTTGTCCACATGTTTTCAACATATTTCCATTACCTCAACAACAGGTATTACCAGCTCTGGCCGCAGTTACAGCTGTGATTCGATAAGGCATGCTCAGGATGCAATGTCGAATGTTCTCTTGTGATATGAGCTTTCATTGTGCCTGGAGCTCAGCCCAAAGCTGAGCCATTGTGTCAGGGGAACAACTCCTAGCACTTCTCCCAAGCATATCCCAGATATGCTGTATCAGGATTAGGTCGGGACTATGAGCAGGCCACACCATGTGCTCAATTCCGACTTCATCCAGGTGACAGGTGAAACATGTACCATTACAACCTTAATAGAATGATTATATCATAATCATAAAGACTGTACAGTATTGAATAGGTGGTTTTCAATAAATTAACTGTAAAAATTTTAATATGTTCATCCAGGTACTCGCGTACACAAACAGCGACATGTGGGAGAGCACTGTCGTGCATCAGCATAAAATTCTTGCCGATGACAGGTGCAGAAGGCACCACTTGATCCACTAAAATCTCCTCGATGTATTAGTGGGTTGTCAGACTTCAATTCTCTACGAACACAAGCTCTGTGCGCACATCAGTTGTCATCCCAGCCCAGACCAGCACAATGGCTCCATGTCTTTGCAGAGGAAGTACAGGGTGAATAACGTTCCTTGGACCTTCTCCATACTCTCTCCCTTCCATCCAGTGCTCTCAAACAGAATCTGGATTGATCCATGAACAGCACTGAGCTCCATTGCTCCAGAGTCCAGTTTTGATGGGCATTGACAAATTGCATTCGAGAGGCGCGGTGCTCACATGTAAGTAGAGGTGCTGTGGCAGGCCTCTTGGACTTCAAATCTGCTTCATACAGTCTACTTCTTATCGTCCTTTTGCTGATGTTCGTGCTCAGTACTTGCTGCAAACAATTTCTGCCCTCCACGGCTGTTGTGTGTCAATCACGAAGAACTTTTATTATGAGAAAGCAATCATCGCGCTCAGTAGTGCTTCTCCAATGACCAGAACTGGGCCTCCTGGTGTAGATATTGTCCTCTCTGTACCTTTTAACAGTTCTGTACACGTTAGAACAAAGACGTGCCTATAAAGTCTGCTACATAGCATATAGTGCGCCCATCCTCCATTAATACTACGGCCCTTGCTGCATTTTCAGTTGAAAGAGCCATTATGACGCGACTTAGAAGCAAGACTAACTGGTGTAGAAAAGGCGTAATGTCCATAAAAATAAGCGGCATGAGAATTCACAGTAACAAATCTTAAGAGAGCTGTTTGTGGTTATTCTTGTCAAGAGGCGGGAAGCAAGAGTATTGGTGTTGTGATTGTCACAATTATCAATCATTGCGCTGAAACTTCTCAAAGTGTTTCAAAATTTATGTTATTTGTTACTAAGCTTATTATAATGTCTTTGCTTAAATGACGATACATTGACATATTATTGTAATGTCTTAACATTTAATTTATACAAGGTTTCAAATGGACTAGCATTTAATTTTATCTGAAATGAGTCGTGTTTCACTTTTTTTTTTTTTGCCAGTGAGTGTATTAGTAGCAAATGCTACAACACTGAGCTTAACATGCTAAAAGAGCAAATTAAATTTGTTTTAAAGTGTTTCTTAAAGGAATGAAGATGTAATTTTTACTAAGAAAACTTGTAAAATAAATATATAAAGTAGTCAATTTGTACAGAATGAAGATGTAATTTTTACTAAGAGAACTTGTAAAATAAATATAAAAAGTAGTAAATTTGTACAGAATGAAGATGTAATTTTTACTAAGAAAACTTGTAAAATAAATATATAAAGTAGTAAATTAGTACAGAATGAAGATGTAATTTTTACTAAGAAAATTTGTAAAATAAATATAAAAAGTAGTAAATTTGTACAACCTAATACTTTTCACTGACTGAAAAATTATGTTATTTGCTGTTCAGCTTATTATAATGTCTTTGCCTAAATTTGATCATAAACCTCTAAATTTTCAGATTATCATTCAGTAAATCCAAACCTCTAAAGTTACTTTAACGCTAGATCAATTTGTCTGTTGAAGGAATCGAAGTGACTATATTGGTTTGACACATGTGTAAATATGCTGATATAAATTGAATGATGTGTGTTAAAAGTGGGCCAACCCATATTTTGAAGCTCTCGGTTACAGTAACTGAAGGTTTTGTATCCACATAAAAGAGAAAGATATGCTCTATTCGTACAATCCTGAATTTTGCCTTGCACCATCCGCAAGGCTTTATTTTACTGCTATCATGTTCATTTACACCAAACTTTTGTAAAATAATGGTATAATCTGTTTGTTATAAGTAAGTAAATGTACCGCTGCAATATAATGCTTTATTCTTTATAGGACACAAAGGAAATAATTTGACAGGGAAAATATTAACCCTCGGATACTCCCACGGGCTACAGGTGTAGCCCAGTCATTTATTTCATTGTAGTACTGAGTATATCCGTTGCTAGGAATATTGATACTCTCTATAGCTGCCTGTCAATGATGCAGCTAACTGGCGAGTGTGTTTCCAGCTTGACTAGGCGCGCCATTTAGGTGCCAGATGGATTTTTTTTAAAGTTGCTTTACGTCACACTGACACAGATAGGTCTTACGGCGACGGTGGGACAGGAAGCGGCCGTGGCCTTAATTATGGTACAGCCCCAGCATTTGCCTGGTGTGAAAATGGGAAACCACGGAAAACCATCTTCAGGGCTGCCGACAGTGGGGTTCGAGCCCACTATCTCCCAAATACTGGACACTGGCCGCACTTGCCAGATGGATTAGAAGTGGTCTGGGCTACAATAGTAGCCCACGCAAGCATTGCTGTTTCAGTGCGGACAGTGACCGAGCAGAGGAAACGTCGCTCCGCAGGCGGCCAGGTAGATGACTTTGAAATCAGTCAGTGGTTAGATAAAAGTAGTGATAGTATTGTTAGCGGTGATAGTGACGATAGTGAACAGGATATTCTTACACACAAAATACACCAAACTGAATCTGAAGAAGGTACAAGCAGTGAGGAAGATACCCCGCTCGAGTGTCCAGCGACAAATTATGATGCAGGTGCCGGCAGCAATAATTCCAGGTGGTTCACTTCCAAGGACAAATTCAAGTTTCTAAGGGATCATCCACGTTCCAATGTGTGTACAAGAGCCCATATTATTATCGTGTACTTTCCTGGCCCTAAGGGAATTGTTTGTACTGTGAATACTGAACTTGAATGTTTAGAACTTTAAACAATATAATACAAATGATAACCACAGTGACAAATATTTATATAGGTGAATTAAGAGACAAGTTTGAACATGATCGTGATGCAAAATTTACCGATACTACAGAAATACGTGCTCTGATAGAGTGCTAAAATTCCCTAAAATTGTCACAGAAACTCTAAGACAGTTTTTTAACCTGATATAGTTTTTATTTATTCACCATGCAAATAAGTTCTAGTATAGGTATTTGGGTGTATATATATATAGCTGCAATTCTTTTATTTCAGTTTCCATGGTAGATTTCCAGTAGTGTGAGTGCAATCAAATTTTTCATGAAGGGCTTTTTATTTCCACTTCTTAACAAAAGAAAAACCACCATTTGGTCTTCAAATTTAGCTTAGAATATTTATGTGTACTACTTTTTAAGATATTATTACCAAATAAACCTAAAAATAGCACATACGGGTCATTCAGATTGAATTTTAGTGTGGGCTACATATGTAGCCCACGTGAGTAACGCTGCGCCTATTCCTAGCGCGAGTGTCCGAGCGTTATTAATACATATTGTTACGGAGTTTTCCGTGGAAGGCAGAGGTGAAAGAAGGTGCGGCTGGAATGGGTCTAACTACAAGTCCGAAAGATGAATTAAAATTTCCATAAAGGTTATATTTTCGAAACTAAACAATGGTGACATAGAATTTTGAGCATACAACAAATAACAAGAAGTTAAATCAGGTACACAATCAAGAAGTCCAAGATTAGATTAAATTTTAACCAGTTTCCACTAGGGGAAATAACAAAATCAGGTACCAGAGTAGTTTTTCAAGGAAAGCCCGAGTTTCGGGTTCTTGCAAGTCCTGGGCTTTGAGCCCCAATACGACAATCCTTGAGCTCTCAGCTCACAACCGCAAAATACAAAGGGGCAGAAAACCCTTAATTACATGGAGCTCTTGCTCCCACTTAGTAATGTCAAGCCTCCTAGAGGCACCTTCCAACATACCAGAAAGAGCTGACCTGCTCTCAGTTCTACAAGCCTATCAAAGGCCCCAACAAACTTTACTTCTAACTGCCCTCAAGGCACACTTACAGTGAAACAGGAGTATCTTGTACCCAACCTACAGGGCCTTCTCAATGATGAAGAAAAAGAAAAAAACACCTGGTTAAGTTACTGGCCCAAAGTACAGAAAGGACTGGAGGCGTGAACTTGCACTCCTAAATACACATTTTTGAAACCTAAGTGGCGCTAGGCCGATACACAGGGGCTAATCCCAAGCTAGGGAGGTGACTCGTATGAGAAACTTTAATACATTAAGAAAGAGAAGAAACGGTCACGAAAACGTAGTCACCTCAATTTCAAATGAAGGGGAGCTCAAGAGGGTAAAGCACTCTCTATCCCTGAATTAAAGTTCAAGAAAACTGAAGTTTACCAGGAAAAGGGTTTACATGTTTAATAGTTTACATATTAAAGGTTTCGAACCTTCCCCGAGAGTTAAACTGCTGAGCTAGCAAGAAATAAAGATGTTAAAAGGCCATTACCTTGTTGAAGAACGGCTGCCTGAAGAACGAGGCGCTTCCCGCCCCCTGCTACATATTCACCCACTGAGCAAGATGTTATACGAGTGGCTCAGAGACAAGAAAATCAGCAGTTTTATACCCTCGTGGAAAATTCAAGACCTTTCAGGAATGAGTAGACGCACCCACTCAATTTTTATTGGTTGCCTAAGAGTTACACATGGAAATTCGAAGAAGGAAGCTATGATTGGAGGAAAATTAATTACAGAAATTATTGATTGGCTAAATTCAAAACAGTTGGAAGGAAAGGATTAATATTGCCAACCCACAAACCACAGAACAAAATTTAGTAAAGACAAAACTTATGAATACAACATTTCTCCAAGAAGGTTCATTCCTTTACACCAGAGTTCGTTATCCTAGTTTTTGGTAGAGACATCTGTTAGAGAATGTCCACACTTCTTGATCAATGAAAAACAAAAGCAAACCAAAAACACACAGTAACATCTTCTGATTACCAGTAGAGTTGATTCCTTTTTAAAAGTTCAGAGCTTCTCCTGTAGAGGAGTTTCAATTGGCGCAAGATTTGAACTTGCGTCGTAGAGGTGTAGCGCCCGGTACAGACATTATCAGAATTCCAGCTTTCGGTCCTAATCATATCAAAGTCCAAAAGTGATCATGTTAGAATACAAGGTTTTAAGCAAAAGACATTAGAATCACAGGGACTAACTCCCAAAAGTTTGAGAACAATGCTCTTCAATGTTCTTTTACATGCTCAAAAGTTACTTGTGGTTGGGAACTCTGTACAGACATCACATAATTTGTGAGTCTTATCTGTATTACAGGTGTATTTATTATTATTTTTGTTATATAAGATGAGTGAATAAGCCCATTAGAACTACGCAAAGTACTTAGAGGCATGCGTTTGCCTTCCTTACTGCCCATATTTCTTTCATTCTTTTATTGTGGGCTTCCTTTTTGTCTCCAGACCAGATTGTTCCCTTCTTCTTTGATCTTTCCTCTTGGTCACCTTGCCATTTGTGAATTTTGGATCTGAAGATTACCCTGTTTTGGACATCAGATGGTGTCCTGTCTGTTTAAAATAGGTTTTGATTTTACCAATCCATTTCATTGTGTCTTTGAATTATTATTACACAGTACAAAAATTTAATATTTTATTTGCTCTCAGAAATGAAAATATGCATTTTAGTTAATTCACATATGCTGATTTTGAATCTAAAGCTCGTTTTTCTCCATCACCTAATAGTTTTTGAGAGGACATGATGAACTTCCTGCAATATACTGCATAGGCTATATAGTTCACTGTTGTTCATTTGCGGTTTTCTGTTATTGATCATAAACCTCTAAATTTTCAGATTATCATTCAGTAAATCCAAACTCCTAAAGTTACTTTAACACTAGGTCTATTGAAGGAATCTAAGTGACATGATGAACTTCCTGCAACATTCTAATAAGTTATCTTATTTTTCCTTTTCTTTTAATTATTCAGTAAAGAAATTATCTTATTTTTCCTTTTCTTTTCATTATTCAGTAAGAAATGGCTAAGGAGTGCAAGTGCAGGAACTGTGAATGTGGCCAGGCATTAAGGAGTATGAAAGAGGAGTTGGAGAGCTTGAGGGAGATAATTAGGATTCTCTCAGAGGACAGAAAGGAAAGTAGGCCTCCCTTAAACAATGTGCAGGATACAGTAGGTGTAAAAGAGGGATGTGAAGGAAAGGGGGGAATTGTAGAAGACAGGTGGTGTAATGTTTTAAGGGGAAGGAGATTGCAGGCTAAGGGCTCCGTTCAGGATCAGAATTCAGGACAGATGTCTGTGTGAAATAGGTACAAGTCACTGCAGGTAGAACAACCGAGGGAAGATGAGGAACAGGGAACTGTTTCTGAGAAGTGTGGATGTAGGTGAAAGGGAAAAATTAGGAAAGGGAAATTTGGAATAGTGGATAGGAAAAGACAGGTGGAACAGGGTCATGGGATGGAGAAAAGTGAGGAGGAAGTAGCTTCTGCAGCTGTCAGGAAAGATAGGACTGACCAGGAGGGGAGGGGATCAAATGAGGTGAGTAGGGATGAGATCTGGTATGGGGGATTCCATTGTTAGACATCTGGGGAAAGTGTGTGGAGGAAAGGGTACCAGGATAGAGTGTTGTCCAGGAATTAGGTTAAGGCAGATGTTGAGGAAAGTAGGAGAGAAGGAGGAGGGAAAGGAGTTGATGATGATATGATGATAAACGGGCTTAAAAGTCTGGTTGTGAGTTTTACAAATAGGAAGAATCCTCTCAGTTTTAATTACTGCATTGATGGGGTGAAGGTTCCCTTTGGGGATCATTGTAAGTACCTAGGTCTTAATATAAGGAAAGATCTTCGTTGGGGTAATCACATAAATGTCATTTTAAAGAAGGGTACAGATCTCTCCACAAGGTTATGAGGGTAGTTAGGGGTTGTGGTAAGGATGTAAAGGAGAGGGCATTATAAGTCTCTGGTAAGACCCAAACTAGATTATGGTTCCAGGGTATGGTACCCTCACCAGCATTACTTGATTCAAGAAGTGGAAAAATTCCAAAGAAGGGCAGCTTGATTTGTTCTGGGTGATTTTCGACAAAAGAGTAGCGTTACAAAAATGTTGCAAAGTTTGGGCTGGGAAGACTTGGGAAAAAGGAGATGAGCTGCTCGACTAAGTGGTATGTAGAAGTTACAACATTAATAGAAACCACCTTTCTAATACATAACAATCCTTATAAAACCATTAATCAGATGTTAGAACTAGGACATGTTTCACTTCTACTTCGTAAGCATCATCAGCTAGGAATAACTTAATAATCCAAGGTAAGGTCAGGGCCCTGTACCCGGTTCATAAATATAAAACGTTCTATGAGGTCTGATATTAAATTGATAAAAATTAATTTTAACAATTTAAAAATAGTTAATAAGTCTAAATTTTGTCTATTAAAAACAAGTAGTAACCAATAAAATTGCTGAAATGTAGGTGAAACGAGTGAGTTGGAAATGTTACAGTAAGTTGCATATAAATGATTGTTCGTATAATATTTGAGATCACAACAATCTTCACACGATGGCCTGTGGTTAAAACAGGGTTTTTTTTCTTTTTTTTTTTCAGTAGGAGTGAGCTGATGTGGAATTACGAGCTGTGATCTCATTTCATTTCATAGATTAAAACGTGGTGAGGTGCGTGGAAATCACATGATGTGTTGCTTGAAAAACGAATGTTGTGAAGATGAAATAAAATGTCGCCTGAATCGGCGAAAAAACTCAAGAGACTTCCTCGCGTTGTCTTCAGTTATGTGGGCCGATGACCTTAGATGTTAGGCCCCTTTAAACAACAAGCATCGTCATCATCATTCAATCATTATTATCGTAGGTAGATGATCTGTTATCTTGAGCATCAAATGGGGAAACTAATCTTATAAAGTGAATAGGCAGAATAAATTGGGTATATCCTGTGAATGAAAGAAAAGAAAAAAGTTATATGTCAGTTGCTGGATCTTAAAGGATACTGTACTGTGAGGGAAAATGTTATTAGAAAACGCTTACTCCTCGTGTTGGCTGCAAAGTGATTAGTCCCTTTGTTGTTTACAAAGGTCTATCGGTCACTAGCTTACTGCTATGTGTGTTGTACGGATGTGGTCGTAGAGGCGGGGAAGAAAGCTGGAAGGGAAGGGAGGGCAGAACACTGCGCAAGTTAGGAGCTAGCGGATGGGATGCAGTGCGAAGGGGCACTGTAGGTATAGCTGCTGTTGCTACTGGTGCATTGAATGCATGTTTATAGTAAAAGATTTTCATGAAATTATTAGCATTGATACCAAAATTAGCAAGTAGATTGGGGATTTGCTCGATTATGGGACTATTAATATCAGGGATGTCATTTAAATTACTGTTATTATTAAAATGCTGGTTGAAGGAAATATAAGCATTTTCGTCCCCGGTCATTAGACTACTTTTGTTTACATACTTAAGTATTTGCATATCTTGGTCAATGGTACTGAAAGTGTGCCCCGTATCCCTCATATGGACACTCATGGTGGAATGTTTTCTCTGTTTCAAGTCATTATAATGTTCCAAGTATCTTATTCTTAAACTACGGCTAGTCTGTCCCACGTATGAGAAATTGCACTGTGTACAACTGAGTCTGTGTATTTCCGTGTTCGAGAATTTGTCATAAATTGTTTTAATGGAGTTACAATTGAAAAAATGTTACAGTTAGTGTTACGTGTCCGTTATGCAATATTGATATTGTGCTTTCTCAGTGGTTTGGTGATGCCGTAAATGGCTGAGTTGGCGAAAGTGAAAATAGCAAATTTTTGGTTTTGTCAGGAACTAATTTAGTTGTAGTCTTTGATTTCATTTTACCTATGATCTTGGTGATCATTTCAGGTTTAAAGCCATTCAGCATGGCTAATTCTTTGATGTAGCTCAGTTCTTCTTTTCGATTAACATTGGAAAGAGGAATGTTTGAAGCCCTGTAAGCTAAACTGAAAAATATTGCCTGCTTATGGGAGTGGGGGTGCAGGGATTTGCTTTTTTTTTTTTGTTAAAGGAGTGGCAGATGGTTTCCTGTAAATCTGGTAAAGGAACCTATCTTTATCTCTAGTTAAATTTAAATCTAAAAAGTTTAAGGAGTTGTTGACCATGTCTTCCTTAGTAAATGTAATAATACTGTTAATGTTGTTGAGGAAAATAAGTATGTTATCGCTATTGTTCTGCTGTTTGTCTGATAGCGAACGTATCATCTACATATCTTAGCCAATGCTGTAAGCATTGATTTTATTAATTATCAAATTAGTTTCCAGATTGTCCGTTAGGATGTTAGCAAGAATGCCGGAAATCAGGTTGGGTCCTAGTTCTGACATCTGATTAATGGTTTTTTCCTTAATATAAGGATTGTTATGTATTGGGAAGGTGGTTTTCATTAATGTTTTGTCCGGCTTCATGGCTAAATGGTTAGCATGCTGGCCTTTGGTCACGGGGGTCCCGGGTTCGATTCCCGGCAGGGTCGGGAATTTTAACCATAATTGGTTAATTTCGCTGGCATGGGGGCTGGGTGTATATGTCGTCTTCATCATTATTTCATCCTCATCATGACGTGCAGGTTGCCTACGGAAGTTGAATGAAAAGACCTGCATCTGGCGAGCCGAACTTGTCCTCGGACACTCCCGGCACTAAAAGCCATACGACATTTCATTTAATTTCATTTCATTTCATTAATGTTGTAACTCCTATATTCTGAAATCCAATACAGTTCTATAATGAGATTCATAACTTGTAAATGGTATGTTCCGAGCTGTCAGTGGAGAGATGGTGTGGAATGACATCAGTAGACGAATAAGTTTGAGTGGTGTCTTTAAAGTAGGAAAGATCACAATATGAAGATAAAGTTGGAATTCAAGAGGACAAATTGGGGCAAATATACATTTATAGGAAGGGGAGTTAGGGATTGGAATAACTTACCAAAGGAGATGTTCAATAAATTTCCAATTTCTGTGCAATCATTTAAGAAAAGGCTATGAAAACAACAGATAGGGAATCTGCCACCTGGGTGACTGCTCTAAATGCAGATCAATAGTGAATGATTTGTACAATCCTGAGTTTTGCCTTGCACCATCCACAAGGCTTTATTTTACTGCTGTCATGTTCAGTTACATCAAATGTTCACAAAATAATGGTATAATCTCTTTGTTGTAAGTTATTAAAAGTACTGCTGTAATATAATGCTTAATGCTTTTAAAGGACACAAAGGAAGTAATTTGACAGGGAATATATTAATAATACATATTATCAGAATGTTAGCCTTCGGTCCTAATCATATAATTCAAAGAGACAATGAAATAGATTGGCAAAATCAAAATCAATTTGAAACATTTGTAATTTCAACCCAGATCATACATAATCCAAAATACACAACAACAGAAATATATTAAGTATTCTAAAATTGTATTTATGTTGCTATTAAAATTCTTACCTTTTTAGAACTTTTTCCTCAAAGACTTGCGCCTGTAAGATGGCCTGGAAACATGTGTAATAAGTTGCTAGCAGTAATCAACAAGCATGTTGGACACTGACTTCTCTTTGTTTTGCATGTCCATTCCTAATAAGTTCTGACAGAACCTGTCCCCTTCTTCATCACGGACCTCTACAAGGTTCGGTGGAAAGAAATTCAGGTGTGAATGGTGGAAGTGAATCTTAAGGGACATGTTTCATCCCAATGCCTTGTAAGCCCTCAACAAATCTTCCACCATATCTTTGTAATTGTCCGCTCAATAAGTTTCCCAAAAATTCACACAAACCGATTTAAAACCAAGCCAGGTTTTTTTTTTTTTTTTTTTTTTTTTTTTTTTTTTTTTTTTTTTTTTTTTTTTTCAACAGGAATGAGAGTCTCCTCCAATACAGAATCATGTAACAGATTGCGTATTTGTAGGCCTATAAAGATACCTTCCGTTAGTTTTACCTCACTCAACCTTTGAAATTTCCTCCTTGAATATTGAACTGTCCTTCCTGATTTGTCTATAGCCTTACCAAAGTCCCTCATCAACTCCAATTTTATATGCAATGGGGGCAAAATTATTTTGGCAACATCAGCAAGTTGCAAGTTTTTAACTTTATTTGTCCTAACACTACACTTTCTCTTGATGACCACTGTGTAATTTCATAATGATTATGCTTATGTCAGCTGTCCCACTCACAGAAAAAAACAACAAAATTTTGTGAATCCTGGCTGCATTCCTGTTAGCATACCTATTACTTTTAGATCTGCTCAAATCTGCCACCTGTGTTCTGTATAGTTCAAAGCCTTAAGAATTGTTTCCATACTATCATATGTTTCTTTCATATTAATGGAATAGGTAAACTGGGAGAGATGGATATATATTTCCGTTGTTTAAAAGCACGGCTTTTAAACTCTTTCTCGATGAGTCTATAAACAACGTCATTCTTTAAGATCATAATCTCTTCCCAGAGCCACCATTAGCCCATTGACATCATTACAGTAAACTAATTGTTCATTTCCTCTAAAAATGCTGACAGATTGTATTCCTGTTTTCCGAACAGTGTTATTTTCAAGTCAGGTTGTATAAGGTTCCATCCCTGAAGAGAAGATGATAAAATCTCGGCTTGTGTTTTGGTTCTTTTCAAGTCTCTCTCAAGATCATTTAATTCTGCATGTGAAATCAAACGAGGTTCTCGAGATACAATAAAAGCGGGAACAGTAAGGGATGAGCTATCAGGAGAGGAACTAAAGCCAGGAGAGGTAGATTCTTCCTCCAATATCCATTTTTCAGGTGGCTTTGGAACTGGTAAACTATCACTATGTTTAACAGGACATGTTGCTGATCACAAATTAGGATATTCAGTTGCATGCTTATTTTTTGAGGTAAAACCAGATACATTAACCCTACAGAAATAAAAGTCTTTAATAAGATCCATAGGATCCCTCCGTAACATTGGAATTGCAAAAGGCGTACACGAATGCATACCTTTGGACCAACCTGTTACAGTTGTTTGGCAATTTATACAGCATGTATTGGGTGCCCAAAATTGATCTCTATCACCAAATTTACCATACTTCCCAAAATGTAGATTGTAAGCTGTCACAAGTTATACTTTTGGGCTGAGATTTTATACAATACTCTCCACAAATGTAACAAAATAAATTGAGAGAATTTTTACAGTGGCAGGACATTGTAAAATAATGAAAGTATGAGCTACTAGGCTATATAGGGTACTAGGATGTCAGCTGGTAGATTGTATAAACCTAAATTCTTAATTCTGCTGCACAGTACTTTCTGTATACGAGTAGAATAACACTTAAACCCCTACAAAGGTTCACTCACCACAACAACTGCACAGAATGAGGCATTACAAGACACTGCAATAGCAACCCGAAAGTTCTGTATACCTGGGCATTCCGGGGGGGGGGGGGTTAATATTCCTTTAGAGTAATAAAACAGAGAGGTATAATAAGAAGGTTGGCCAGACAGGCAGACAATAATGCCTTCTGCTCCCTAAGAAAGTAGCCGTCGTACTATAGAGTGCAATACAAAAATGTAGGTGATATGAAAAAACTAATGTCATTTTCGTGATCAGCGTGTCCGAAAAATGGTAATTGATATATTTTGTGTCTGAGAGCAATTCACTGTTGTACTGTGTTGTTGTTGTTGTTGTTGTTATTATTATTATTATTATTATTATTATTATTATTATTATTATTATTATTATTATTATTATTACAGTATTTCTTTTCCATTCTTCTACTGTTAATGTTTGTTTCTTCTGATTATCAAAATATTAATAAACCAAGCTCGATAGCTGAAGTCGCTTAAGTGAGCCCCACTGTCAGCAGTCCTGAAGATGTTTTTCCATGGTTTGTCACACCAGGCATATGTTGGGGATGTGTCTTAAGTAAGGCCATGGCCGCTTTCTTCCCACTCCTAGCCCTTTCATGTCCTATCGTCGCCATAAGATCTATCTGTGTCGGTGTGATGTAAAGCAACTTGTAAAAAAAATATTCACACTGTTTACTAGCACTGAGTTCATACCACACCTGCCTTAGTACACTAGCATTGTAACTGGCAACATACATTCTTTCGCTTCTGCGCCTTGCTATATTTTGCTGCAGTGGCCATATAAACAGTTCTACTGTATGGGGGATTAACTAAATGCACCTAAGGAGTTACTTTTACACTGAGACTGTAGATGGCAGCTGTCAAATAAGTTTTGATTTTGGTGAGGTTTGGCCCACTTCTGTACTCATCACTTCAATTGATCCTTCAGTCAGTAAAATGGAAAATATGCATTCAGAAATATCACATAAAGCAAAGTTAGTGGTTTCCACTGGTGAATATTCATACTGCTAACATTAGTGAGGGGCTCAAATAGTTATGGCCATCTACACTTACAGAACAATCTTCAATTTAATTATACTGTTTAACTTATTGTATTGTTCAAGAACTTGTGATCTGGCACTAGATGGCACTGATAATTCTGATTTTTAAGGAGTGTAACTTCAGTATCTAGTCGGCTATGCAATATGTGTGTGTTCAAACCTTACTTTCAACAACCCTGAAGATGGCTTTCCATGATTTTCCATTTTCACACCAGGCAAATGTACCTTAATTAAGGCCATGGCTAGTCTTTTTCCCATCCTAGTCCTTTTCTACCACATCATCACCAGAAATCTTACTGAGTTGGTGCTATGTTGAACATAAGATTGTGTTGGGATTAAGAACAAGATTCTGGTATCTGTTCTTCCAATGTAGGAAATCCAAATATAGTCCAAATGTGCAAATTTATGTACATCTGCTCCTAAAATGAAGTCTTGGAGGCAGAAAGTTTGCTTTCTGATTTGATGTAAACATGAGATTACTTTTGTCAACATGTTGTTTGTACTGCCTGGTTTTCATGAAATAAATATTTTTTATTCTATTTTTGTAGATTTCAGAGTTCAAATATTTTTACCAGAGTTTCCAAAATTGTTAATAAAATTTGATAGAAATTGAGAATGGTGTCTAAACTTTTGAAATATAGAATGTTGATTTTTAAGCTTGCCTCTCTCTTACGGATTTAAAAAAAAAAACTAATAGATAACAGAGTTGCGAAGTGATTGAGAAATAGTTATTGAATTACTTATAATTATTACTTTTCACAAAATATAATTTTTTACTCATAATTTACTTCTTGAAACTGAATTGTAATGATTGTGTTTTAGTCATTCTTATATTCTAGTGATTGATATATATAACATCAAGAGTTTGGCAACTTTGAAGCCCCAGCACTTGCAAGGCATTGCGCCAAGGGTGTACTGTAAAGGATATGATGCACTGTATTTCATTTACTTGCTGCTGTTGGTTACTGGTTGAGGTTTAAATAATCGTGTACTACTTGGTTGAGAATGTAGCCGGGAAAAAAAAGCGTGTGACGGTGAAGGGGTTAAGGAATTTCCATTCCCCTATTTGAATAAATATTTTGAATCAGTTATCCTGAAAATAATGAAAACACAAATGTGACATATAAAGAACACAAAAGTAGTAATGCCTTTCTCCTTGCAAACTTTTATATGATCCCATCCCTACACGAAAAAAAAAAAAACATATATATATGCCTGTGGTTTCCTAAAGACTCATATGTTGTGAAGTAATTGTAATTTTACTGATTATTTGTTGAAAAAGTAATTAGCAATTATAATTGAGTAAAATATTTCCCAGGTAACTGTAATTATTTTGTACTTTTCCCATCACTGATAGATGCGTTAATGTTAAGCACCATTTTCAGATTTTGCATTCAAAATATATCTAACCTTGTCTTGTGCATCAAATTATCCATATCTCTACAACCTAATTTTGATTTAGGTGCATGGTCATCTTGTTCCATACATTTCTAAGACAATTGAAAGTAAGAAGCAATAGAAATATTCTTTGGATTGAGGTCATACACTGATGCTGTGGTGCAATGGATAGCATATTATCTTCCATGCATGTGACCTGGGTTCTGTCCTTGACTCTGCCATGGAAAATTCAAATCCTTGTATAGAGATGGAAACAAGATGTACTCAGCTTCATGTGGACAATGGAGAAAAGGTATTTGTCCTCACCTTACAACCTTAATTACAATTAAATTATTAATACAAATACTACAGTTTACCTGACAGACTTCCCTTGAGTTATGTGCATGGAACTGTTGATCACAATAATCTAAAAATCTTCAGAAGAAATGGCAACATCGATTGTTTTCTATCTTTCAGCTCTTCATGGTTTCCCCAGTCATCTGCTTATAAATGCCTGAATGGTACCTGCCATGTAGATCATGGACATCCTATCCCCAGTTACAAATGCACACAAAGACATCACACCGACACATGTTATAAGACAAAGCTTCAACACCCCATTGTAAAAATCTGAAAGAAATGTGGTTTTCCATTAATATAATTATTGTAGTCCAGTTTTGCATTTTTAGTGGGAGAGTTGTATTTATTTATGTCAGTGATACAAACTAGAAAATGATGCTTCCGTGCTAATTGACTTCATCGTGAGTTTCGGACATGGTCTTTAGCTCAATATCCAGTGTTTGTGGAATTGGTTTCATAGCCCATGTTCTTTTATTTATGTACCAGTAAGTAATGATGATTAAGACTATTGCCAGCTCTCTGTCAGGACTAGAATGCAGTGCACTCAGCTATACGTAACTTAATGGGAAGAGAGTAGTGTATTGAAATCACACTCAGTCATCATAGAAATGGTTCTCCATGGTTTCCCTAGTCAATTGCTTCTAAATGCCTGAATGGTACCTGCCATGTAGATCATGGACATTCTACCCCCAGTTACAAAAGCACACACTAGTAAAGACATCACACCGACACAGGTTATTAGACAAGGCTTCATGCACGAGTGTGCGCGTGCGCACACACACATTAAATACACAGGTATGGTGATCATGATGTACGAGCCCCTCATTATGCTAAAGTTTTCCTCTTTTGAGTTAGGATAAATCTTGCAGTTCAGAAAAGAAGAAAGGGAAATCACACTCAGGGTACTCATTGATAGTAGCTATGACCCTATGCCCACAAGATTGTGTTTCACTGTATAAAGTAATAAATAAGTTAAAAGATTGTGAATGGCTGCAAAAATCCCTTCACAATGTTGTGAGATGGATAGTAGGCAATGATATGATGATAAACAGGGTGAAAAATCAGGTTGTGAGTTTCACAAAGAGGAAAAGTCCTCTCAGGTTTAAAATACTGCATTGATGGAGTGAAAGTTCCTCATTTGGATCATTGTAAGTACCCGAGTGTTAATATGAGGAATGATCTTAATTGGGGTAATCACATAAACGGGATTGTAGATAAAGGTTACAGATCTCGCCACATGGTTATGAGAGTATTTAGGGGATATAGTAAGGGTGTAAAGGAGAGGGCATATAAGTCTCTAGTATGACCACAATAAGAGTTTGGTTCCAGTGCATGGGACCCCCGCCACAATTACTTGATTTGAGAACTGGAAAAATCCAAAGAAAAGCTGCTTGATTTGTTCTGGGTGAGTAGCATTTTGAAAATGAAACTATTGCAAACTTTGGGCTGGGAAGATTTGAGAGAAAGGAGATGAGTTGCTCAACTAAGCGATATGTTGTGAGCTGTCAGTGGAGAGATGGCGTGGAATTACATTACTTAGGGAAATAAGTGTAAGTGGTGGTTTTAAAAACTTTTGAAAACGCTTTAAGTTTATTCATCTACTAATGTCATTACAGTCCACCTCTTCCCTGACAAATTAAAGCATACTGCTTAATTGAGTAGCTCATCCCCTTAATCTCAAGTCTGCTCAGCTGAATATTTGCAAAATTTTCATAACACTTAATCTTTTGTTGGAATTCAGCCATAACAAATTGTGCTACTTTCCTTTGGATCTTTTCTAGTTCTCAAATCAAGTAATCGTGGTAAGAATCCCATACACTGGAACCATACTCCAGTTCAGGTCTTACAAGCAACTCTTTCAGCCCTCTCCTTTACATCTTTACTTTTTTTTTTTCCTTCTTCTACTGCTTTTTCCACATCTGTGGGGTAATGGGTGCAAACTGTGTTGCACATGTAGATTTGGCCCTGTTTGACGGCCGGATGTCCTTCCTGATGCCAACCCTGTATGGAGGGATGTAATCACTATTGCGTGTTTCTGTGGTGGTTGGTAGTGTAGTGTGTTGTCTGAATATGAAGAGGAAAGTATTCGGACAAACACTAACACCCAGTCCCCGGGTCAGAAGAATTAATCAGACTTGATAAAAATCCCCAACCCGGCCAGGAATCGAACCCGGGACCCTCTGAACCAAAGGCCTCAATCCTTTACATCCATGCTATAACCGCTAAATACCCTCCTAACCACATAAAAAGATTTGTAACATTTATTTGTTGCCCCAATGAAGACCTTTCCTTATATTAACAACTAGGTATTTGCAGTGTTCCCCACAAGGTACTTTCAACCCATCAATGCTGTAATTAAAACTGAGAGGACCTTGCCTCTTAGTAAAACCTATAACCTGACTTTTCATCCCACTTACCATCATACCATTGTCTGCTGTCCATTTCAAAACCTTGTTGAGGTCTTCTTATAGTTGTTCACATTCCTCTAACTTATTTATTACTCTGTACAGTGTAACATCATCCAAAGAAAGCCTTATCTGTGATTGCAGATCTTTATATTCATATAATTTGTATATAATTAAGAAAACATAAACATCCAATAATACTGCCTTGTGGAATCCCCCTCTTAATCATTACAGGATCAGATAATGCTTCACCTACTGTAATCCTCAGAGTTATACTCTATAGAAATTTAGCCATTTTTTTTTGTCTAGTCCAATTCATTTTTTGTCATTAGTCTCCCATGACCTACCCCATCAAAAGCTTTGGATGGATCAATAGCAATACAGTCCACTTGACCACCTGAATCTAAAATAGCTGTTATGGTATAAGTTAATAAAACTTTGCTGTAGAAGGTAGGATGGTGAAATGTTATTCATTTCTCTAACATAATGTTCATGAAGGACATTTTATATTGTTGTGTTGATATTGCTATTTTTGTGTATGTAAATTAGTACTTGTATGCTTCATGTTATTATTCAATAAATTCAAGATGACAGCTTCATGTTGGTTCTCTGGGCCGGATAAGAAATCTGCACTCATTGGTTTTATACAGTTCACCAGAGTGATGAATCTCAACATAAAGGCTGGAATACATTATGACATTGGCGCTAAACATACATGTTTTCATGAAAATCGTAACAAATGAATATGATGTCAAAATATTAACCAGATGTAGTCGCGTTCAATGTGATGTAGCTGGAAATAAATCTTGATGAAATGTGCGTAGTCCACATTGCTCCCAAGTTTGGACAGTGAGTAATGAGGTGTTTAGTTTTTATACATTCTGTAAGTGGCTGTGATGTATGAACTAGGACTCAGGAAATTGTACTCACGTGATTAACCTATGTGTCATAATATCAGTGAAGGCGGGAGATGCAACAATTCCAGTACGCAACAGACTTCAGCAAGGTAAGACAGGCGATTTCCTTCCTAAAATATGTCCTAAAATGATTTGCCCCCAAGTAAACCCATTCATTAGGAATTTAACAGGACTGATTATAAGGTTAAGCAACTTGTTAGACTTGGGCAGCTATGAAATCTGCGTTTACCAGAGTAGAAAATTTAATTGCTAGTTACGAGGATAACCTCTTAAATGCTCAATTAGAAGTTGAGTTATACTTGCTAAATCAATCAATCAATCAATCAATCAGTCACTACTGATCTGCATTTAGGTCAGTTGCCCAAGTAACAGATTTCCTACCTGTTGTTTTCCTAACCTTTTCTTAAATGATTTCAAAGAAATTGGAAATTTATTGAAAATCTCCCATGGTAAGTTATTCCAATCCCTAACTCCCCTTCCTATAAACGAATATTTGCCCCAATTTGTCCTCTTGAATTCCAACTTCATATTGTGGTCTTTCCTACTTTTAAAGACACCCCTCAAACTTTTTCGTCTACTAATGTCATTCCACGCCATCTCTCCACTGACAGCTCGGAACATATTCCTTAGACGAGCAGCTCATCTCCTTTCTCCCAAGTCTTCCCAGCCCAAACTTTACAACATTTTTGTAACGCTACTCTTTAGTCGGAAATCACCCAGAACAAATCGAGCTGCTTTTCTTTGGATTCTATCCAGTTCTTGTATCAAGTAATCCTGGTGAGGGTCCCATACACTGGAAGCATAGTCTATTTGTGGTCTTACAAGAGACTTATATGCCCTCTCATTTACATCCTTACTTCAACCCCTAAACACCCTCTAACCATGTGCAGAGATATGTATCCTTTATTTACAATCCCACTTATGTGATTACCCCCATGAAGATCTTTCCTTACATTAACACCTAGGTACTTACAATGATTCCTATAAGGAACTTTCACCCCATCAATGCAGTAATTAAAACTGAGAGGACTTTTCCTATTTGTGAAACTCACAACCTGACTTTTAAACCCATTTATCAAGCAGTTCTAGCTCTTACTGATGAAACTGAATGGGGTCAAATAGAAGATAAGTATTGCAATGTCGTTAGATTCTTTCATTCTTCAGTGAAGAAAGACTAATGTAACCAGTGGTGTAGTTCAGATACGTAGGTCGAGTCATAAGTCATGTCAACTAATTTTTTCTCGTGAACAGGAGACAACATGGAAAATCTAAGATATGCATTTGGAAACTTACGGTATGTAGTTGCGTATGATGCCACTAGATGGTGTATGTAAACGATGGCGTGGGTCTAAGCATGCCCCCAAGTTCAGTGTGTGAGTGAGAGCGTCACTAAATGGAAGTCAACAGGCAGGAGCAACGATCGTATATTAAAATAGCAGTTCTCCACGGCAGAAATGCACGCCAATGCCATGCAGAGCTGCTGGAAGCATTAGCTGTGCATGCCATGCCCTATAAAACAGTGACGAGGTAGGTGGAGACGTTCAAACGGGGTAGAGTATCAACTGCCAATTTGCCTCGCCCAGGCCATCCAATGTCCATGGACAAAGTTGTACAGATAATGGTGATCGATCAGTGTTTACATGAGGACAGGCGCTGGACTCTAGAGGGGACATACAGCAATACCAGTGGCAACAATATGGCGCATTTTACACAAGGACCTACAGATGCGTAAACTTTGTGCAAAGTGGGTGCCACGTCACTTAACTGAGGTACAGAAGTGTGGACTCGTTACGAAACATGTCACATCAATCTGGAGAGGTTTCAGCAAGAAGGACAAGCCATGTTGAATCGCATTATTGTAGTCAATGAAACATGGGCATGTGCTTATGAACCTGATCTGAAGAGATAGTCAAATGAATGGCATTGTCAGGGGTCACCATGAAGACACAGGGTTCGACAAAGTCAGTCGCCCAATAAGGTTATGTTAATCCTGGCTTACGATGTTCAAGGTGTTTTTGTGTCATCCAGTGCGTGAGGGGCACACTGTCAATGCAGTTTATTACAATTCCTTTTTGTTGTACCGATTGCTCCGTGCAGTGCGAACCAAACGTCCAGACCTTTTGGACAATGCCATAATCCTACACGATAACGTGACAGCTCACACAGCAGCCAGCGTTCAGCATTGCTTACAACGGTGGGGATGGGAGGTTCTTCCACAACCGCCTTATTCACCTGTTCTGAGCCCATGTGACTGATCTAATCCCCAAAGTCAAGAAGCCATTACGGGACAACGGTTTGCTAACAAAGAGGACATCTTAACAGCATTTCGGAGAGAGTTGTCACACGTTAGCGATACACATGAAGTGAATGGTATTCAGCACCTGCTCCACCGCTGCCAAGGCACAGTGGAAGCCTTGGGTGATTATTTCGAAGGTGTGTAACCAGTGGAGACCTGTCCTTTTTAAGTAGGCTTGTGTATTTGCTGTCTATACCATAATAAAACAATGTTTACCAATGGCCTGTGTTCGGTCACTTTCCTATGAGAATCTCCTGAAGTCGGGATTTGTCTTCAGGCACTATGCATAAGTACATGCCCTATATTTCCAAATGCATATCTTAGATTTTCTGTGTTGTCTCCTGTTCGCGAGAAAGAAAATAGTTGCCATGACTTATGACTTAACCCTCGTACATCACTAAGGGTTAAGGTACCACAACTTTCTGTTCTTAATTTTACTTGCCAGTTTCAAGAATGTCTCTTGTTGGTAACAGTACAAGTATTCGTAATATTCAGAAACTCCATTATTTGCAAGGTGCTATTAAGGAAGATGTAACATAAAAACTTTCCAGTATGTCAAACACACAAATTTCAACATATACTATAAACATACCTGTAAAAAAAAAACTACACTATTATACAAAGAATGACATATTTCGTTCTACAAGAACATACTCAGATTCTAACAAATCGCTTAAATCTTGCATATATATGTACAGTATTGTTTATGTTGCATAAACTTGTGAATGATAGAGAGATTGGTGATAATCTATGTATGTAAAATAACTTGTCCTGACTGACTGACTGACTGACTGATTCATCATCGCCGAGCCAAAACTACTGGACATAAAGAAATGAAATTTTGGGGATGCATTCATATTAACATGTAGGTGCTCACTAAGGGAGGATTTTTCGATACTCGATCGCTAACTGGGTGAAAAGGGGGGGTGAATTTTTAAAATGAGGATATGTATATCTCAAAAACTTAAAAGTTTACAGATGTAAAAATTGATATTTGGAATCTCCTTTAAAAATAAAGAAACACATATTTTTTTTTTGTTTTTGGAAAATCCCATTTGGGGGGGGGGGGTGAAAAAAGGGGGAAAATGGGTTGAACGCCTATTACGAGGAGACATATCTCAAAAACTGATTATGTTACAGACATGAAAATTGGTATTTGGAATCTCCTTTGAAAATAAAGAAACACGTATTTTTGTGTTTTTAGATAATCCGATGAATAGGGGGTGAACAGGAGTGACAAACAGGTGAATTTTTGAAGAGACAATATCTGCAAATTATCTCAGACACGTAACATATTACAGATTTGAAAACTGGTACTTGGAATTTCCTGTAAAAGTAAAGAAACATAAATAATTTTTTTTTTTTTTTTTGGAAAAGGGGAACTGAAAAATGGAGTTAATTTTTAAAATGAGCATATCTACAGTATATCTCAAAAACTTATTATGTTGCAGATATGGAAATGGGTATTTGGAATCTCCATTTACAAAAAAGGAAACACGTATTCTTTGGTTTTCAAAAAAAAAAAAACTGTGACTGGGGGGGGGGGGTGAGTTGAATCAACTTGGTAGGGGGGATGAAAACGGAGATGAATTCCTTTTAGGAGGATACATGGATACATATATCTCAAAAACTGAAGATGTTACAGTCATGATAATTGGTATTTGGAAGCTCTTTTAAAGAAACGGGTACTGTTTGTTTTTAGAAAATTCACTTGAGTGGGGAATGTGAAAGGAAGTAAAAAAATTGAATTCTTTTTCTGGAGAAATTTATATCTCAGAACTGAAGGTTACAGACGTGGAAACTGGTATTTGGAATCTCCTTTAAACCTATAGAAACACGCATTTTTTGGGTGAGGGGAAACCAACTTAACGGGCGGAGGTGGTTTGAAAAAGGAGTTGAATTCTTTTCATGAGGATACTTGTATCTCAAAAACTGAAGATGTTACAGACAAGAAAATTTTTTTGTGGAATTTTCCTTCAAAGTAAAGAAACACGTAATCTTTTGTGTTTGGAAAATCCAATTAAAGGGGTGAATTAATTGAAAAATTATTTGAATTCTTTGTATGAGTATATGTATATCTCAAAAACCAAAGATGTTACAGACGTGAAAATTAGTATTTGGAATCTCCTTTAAAAATAAAGACACGCATTTTTGGGGGGAAATCAACTTGGGGGCGGTGGCGGTGAAAAAGAAATTTAATTCCTTCTTATGAGGATACATGTACCGGTATCTCAAACCTGAAGATATTACAGTCGTGATAATTGGCATTTGGAAGCTCCTTTATAAATAAACAAGTATTTTTTGGTTTTGGAAGATTCACTTAAGGTGAGAGGGTGAAAAGTGGTGAAAATGTTTAATTCCTTTTATGGAGAAACTTGGATCTCAAAAACTTAAGGTTATGCACGTGAAAATTTGTATTTGGAATCTCCTTTAAAAATAAAGAAACATGCACTTTTGGGGAGGGGGAATCAACTTAATGTGTAGGAAAGGAGGGGGGGGGGGGGGTGAAAAAGGAGTTGAATTACTTTTATGAGGATACTTATATCTCAAGAACTGAAGATGTTACATTCATGAAAATGAGTAATTGGTATCTCCTTTAAAAATGAAGAAACACGCACTTGCTTTTTTTTGGAAAATCTATGTAAGGGGTGTGGGGATGAAAATAAGTAAATAAGGAGTTGAAATATGTTTATGTGGATACTTTATCTTAAAAATTGAAGCTGTTACAGACGTGAAAGTTGGTATTTTGAATTTCCTTTCAAAATAAAGAAACACTTATTTTTTTGTTTTCGGAAAGTCCACTTAAGGAGGGAGGGGTGGAAAGAAGTGAAGAAGAAGTTGAATTATTCTTATGAGTATACATTTATCTCAAAAACTTAAGGTGTTACAGACGTACAGACATGAAAACTGGTATTTGGAATCTCCTTTAAAAATAATGAAAGACGTATTTTTTGTTTTCGGAAAATCCAGTTAAGGGGCTGAAAAGAATTAAATTGGAAAAGCGTGTGAATTTTTAAAATGAGTACCGGTAAATCTACATTATATGTCAAAAACTTAACATGTTAGAGAGAAGAAACTTGGTATTTGGTAAGTCCTTTAAAAATACAAGAACATGCACCTTTTTGTTTTTGGAGAAGGTACTTAACAGGGGGTGAAGAGAATTGAAAAATAGTTGAATGTTGAATTTTTTATGGCGATACTTATATATTAAAAACTGAAGATGTAACAGACGTGAAAATTGGTATTTGGAATCTCCTTTCAATATAAAAGAACATGTATATTTGTTTTCGGAAAATACACTTAGATGGGGCGGGGGTGGGGGAGGGACTGATCAAGGGGTTGAATTCTTTTTATGGGGATACTTATGTATATCTCAAAAACTGAAGATGTTACAGATGTGGGAATAGGTCTTTGGAATCTCCTTTAAAAATAAAAATAAAAATAAAAACATGCATTTATTTTTTCGACTTGAGAGAAGACTCTTTCTCACATGTACAGTTCTATGTCGCATGGTCGTCTTAGCCCCAAAAGGTAATACCACAAACATGGTTTACAAAAAATTTTGTAGGTAAATGAAACTCAGTTTTTAGGTGAGTTTTTATACTTTAAGGATTTTCAGATAATATCTTAGTACAATGCCGAGGAATGATTACTTTGGTCAAATTACAAAATCCACATGAGCGAAGCCGCGGGCAATTGCTCGTATGAACATATATTAACAAATAATGATTGTATAAGTATTTAACCACCACCGTATAAACATAATGAAATACTTCTGTACTTACCTAGACTGCTGAAGCGTGGTCCATTGTCTTCAAACACTATTTCAGGATTGTGGTCATGGAGAAGCTGAAGTTAGCTACCACCACTTTCTATTCTTAATTTTACTTGCTACACATTTAAAGAATCCTTTTAGTCTCTTGTTGAAGATACTAGGAGAGTTATTCAGCACATTCAAGTAAGTGAAGTAATTAGCTTGGAAATTGTTCGTTGGGAGATACAAAAATGATAGGCAAATTAATAATACACACATTGACAATATAAAAAACTACCTTTCATGTTAAATGAGAGCGTAAGTCAATTGCAACAATTTGTATATGTTACAAGAAATAATTTAAAGGCGCTGAAATCTAGAAGCAGGATACAGATAGCTAGGATGCAGTTATCAGATATGTTTTAGTGCAAAGGCAGGATAGTAGAACAAGGAAGGAGTGGGAGCTGCACATTTCAGATAGACAGTTACCCACTTTGCAGCAACTGTACTCATTTTTAGAACATAACTGCAATACTTGAGAAAACTCACAAGGAAAGATGAGAGTTAATGAGAGTTAACGACCAGAAGTATGACAACAACAGGGCAAGTTACCAAGAGCCGGTCACAATCATTTCTTAATGTCAAGGATCAATGTGCTATATGTAATAAATCCCATACTGTCCACCAGTGTCCAGAATTTAAAGCTTTACAGACTGCTGTCATGTATGAAATGCTTTAACACCATAACTTATGTATAAATCGTCTTGGTAATGGACACAAAGGGTCTTCACATACCTACGTTCCTTATCTGTCTATCTATATTGGTAATGATCACATGGTTAAACAATGCAGATCCAGTGGATGTAGAATATGTGGCAAGTGACACCACTCTTTAGTACATCGCATTCCAAGTAGACAATAATACAAGGGGTTCACATCATACACTTAAGGAGACGCACAGTATACCATGTGTACTGTTAGTGATCATGTCAGATTCTTCTTACC
The DNA here is from genome assembly GCF_040414725.1 of Anabrus simplex. Classification (NCBI taxonomy): domain Eukaryota; kingdom Metazoa; phylum Arthropoda; class Insecta; order Orthoptera; family Tettigoniidae; genus Anabrus; species Anabrus simplex. The sequence goes on from NC_090266.1 coordinate 254,974,423, forward strand.
GGGCGAGTTGGCCATGCGGTTAGAGGCGTGCGGCTGTGAACTTGCATCCAGGAGATAGTGGGTTCGAATCCCACTGTTGGCAGCCCTGAAGATGGTTTTCTGTGGTTTCCCATTTTCACACCAGGCAAATGCTGGGGCTGTACCTTAATTAAGGCCATGGCCGCTTCCTTCCAACTCCTAGGCCTTTCCTATCCCATCGTCGCCATAGGACCTATCTGTGTCAGTGCGACATAAAGCCACTAGCCGAAAAAAAAAAAAATCTTCTTGACACTGGTTTGCAAACTAATTTTTTCATAGAAGACCTTGTTAGAAGGTTTTTAGATTTAACTCATTGTCAGAAGGAATCAAATACCAATAAAGGGTATAACAGTGTAACATCAACAGTCATTCACACTGTTCAATTGTAATTGGAATTAAGCTCCATATACAATAGCTCTCATACCACGAGTTATTAACCATATGCCTACTGTAAACATTGACATTTCTAACTGGACCTTCCCTCCTGGCATAAGACGTGCTGATGAAGATTTTAACAAGCCAGCTGATGTTGACCTCCTTATTAGGGCAAAAATGTTCTTTGGTATTATATTAGAAGGGAAGTTTGATTGTAAGGGATTGCCAGTCCTCCAGAACACAGTTAGGCTACATACTTGCTGGGAAAATCCATCAACCATATGTTCATGCTGACACACTTACAAGTCATGCTCACTTTATACAGACAGCCACATTACATCAACTGATGGAGCAATTCTGGGCTGTAGAAGATACACTGACTGACAGAGCAAATGCAACACCAAGAAGGAGTGGTTCGAAAGGGATGAAAGTTGGGGAAAAAACAGAGACGGCACGGACGAATAATTGATGTTTATTTCAAACCGATATGCAGGTTACACAATGCTCACGGCATCGACTCAGTAGGATGTAGGACCACAGCGAGCGGCGATGCACGCAGAAACACGTCGAGGTACAGAGTCAATAAGAGTGCGGATGGTGTCCTGAGGGATGGTTCTCCATTCTCTGTCAACCATTTGCCACAGTTGGTCGTCCGTACGAGGCTGGGGCAGAGTTTGCAAACGGCGTCCAATGAGATCCCACACGTGTTCGATTGGTGAGAGATCCGGAGAGTACGCTGGCCATGGAAGCATCTGTACACCTCGTAGAGCCTGTTGGGAGATGCGAGCAGTGTGTGGGCGGGCATTATCCTGCTGAAACAGAGCATTGGGCAGCCCCTGAAGGTACGGGAGTGCCACCGGCCGCAGCACATGCTGCCCGTAGCGCTGGGCATTTAACGTGCCTTGAATACGCACTAGAGGTGACGTGGAATCATACGCAATAGCGCCCCAAACCATGATGCCGCGTTGTCTAGCGGTAGGGCGCTCCACAGTTACTGCCGGATTTGACCTTTCTCCACGCCAACGCCACGCCACACTCGTCTGCGGTGACTATCACTGACAGAACAGAAGCGTGACTCATCGGAGAACACGACGTTCCGCCATTCCCTCATCCAAGTCGCTCTAGCCCGGCACCATGCCAGGCGTGCACGTCTATGCTGTGGAGTCAATGGTAGTCTTCTGAGCGGACGCCGGGAGTGCAGGCCTCCTTCAACCAATCGACGGGAAATTGTTCTGGTCGATATTGGAACAGCCAGGGTGTCTTGCACATGCTGAAGAATGGCGGTTGACGTGGCGTGCAGGGCTGCCACCGCTTGGCGGCGGATGCGCCGATCCTCGCGTGCTGACGTCACTCGGGCTGCGCCTGGACCCCTCGCACGTGCCACATGTCCCTGCGCCAACCATCTTCGCCACAGGTGCTGCACCGTGGACACATCCCTATGGGTATCGGCTGCGATTTGACGAAGCGACCAACCTGCCCTTCTCAGCCCGATCACCATACCCCTCGTAAAGTCGTCTGTCTGCTGGAAATGCCTCCGTTGACGGCGGCCTGGCATTCTTAGCTATACACGTGTCCTGTGGCACACGACAACACGTTCTCCAATGACTGTCGGCTGAGAAATCACGGTACGAAGTGGGCCATTCGCCAACGCCGTGTCCCATTTATCGTTCGCTACGTGCGCAGCACAGCGGCGCATTTCACATCATGAGCATACCTCAGTGACGTCAGTCTACCCTGCAATTGGCATAAAGTTCTGACCACTCCTTCTTGGTGTTGCATTTGCTCTGTCAGTCAGTGTATTTCAAGAAGAATACTTACTCAGGAAGAGAAAGCTTATGAAATCCACTTCCTACAAAACACAAGATGTCTAGAGAATGGTCAGTACGAAGTTAGACTACCATTGAAACAGTATCATCAATCATTAGGGAGGTCCTTTGACAATGCAAAATCCAATTTTATGAGATTGGAATGAAAAGTAAACTATCGGCCAGAGATGAAGGAAAAGTATCAGCGTTCTTGCAACAATACTAAGAGTTGTGTCATATGTCACTAGTCGACAAGAAGGATGAAATATTTTCTGATGACTCATCACCATTTTACATGCCACCATGGTATCGTAAGAAGAGACCAGTTCAACAACTAAGTTAAGGGTTGTTCTTAACACGTTCAGTACCAGCTTCTCAGCGGGACACTTGAATGCCTGGACCAGCCATTTTCATGCCAGGCTCTCTTAACATGCATCACTTAATACAATTTACCATTACTCCCGAACTATAACTGTTAGAAACATGATACTTTGTGCTTACCTCTAGTAGATAGTGAGGGTGTGATATCGGGTATCACAGGTTCCAGGTTGGAGAGGAACACCACACTTATTGCAGTACCATATTGTTTCACTTCTAACTTTGTTTCTTGTGCACACTCTACACTTTCTTGAGGGGGTGCTATTACTTTTTACAGGAGGAAATTTAACAAGAATATGTTGCTTCCTTTTTCCATCAAGCCGGAAAACTGGGTCCTTTGTTGGTGCTCGTCGTGGGGGTGGGGATTTAGAGGTGTTTGTACTTGATGAAGATGATTCAGAAGGAACTGGAGATACTGATTGAATTATTTGCGTATCTTGTATCAGATATCTACAGACTGTTTGCATGAACAAGAGAAATGAGAGGGATTTGTTTCTAGTGTTCTTTTGATGAAGCCTAAATGCATTGAAGAGGGCACATTGTAAAATAAAAAAGAAAACCTTTTTGGGCCACTTCACTGTTTTCCTCATGAACGGATACATTGCAAGGTACTGATCAGCAATATCCACTCCATGCATGTGTGGGTTATAATCAACAATACATTCCGGCTTCATTGCAGGTTTTCCAAATCTACCTTTTGGTACTTCTGTCATTTCTGCTGAATGCATTGTTGAAATCATTGTTATGACCCTCTTGTCCATCCATGAAAGAAGAAGAACCTCGCCATTTCTAACAAAAGTCATTTCTCCTCTTTTCAGATTTTTCTGTCATTCCCTGACTTCTTTAGGGACCCCCCTGTTTTGCCGTATTGTTCCACAAACAGTAGTGTTGCGCTCACGCAACTCCTTAGCCAAACCTACACTGTTATCAAAATTATCCATATATACCACGTACCCCTGGTCAAGGTAGGGATTCAGTAATTCCAACACCGTGTCTCTGAGTGAAATTCCACTTCCATCATAAATTTTGAGAGTGCAAATATACCCTGAACTCGACTTGCACACCATCCTGACTAAAATGCCGTACTTAGTAAGTTTTCCAGGATTGTAGACTCGAAATTTCAAACACCCTCGCCAAGCTAGCATCCCCTCATCCAATGCAATCTTTTTGCCTGGAGTATATAGGTTGAAAATTTATTGCTCAATATTTCCAAAATAGGTCGAATTTTATACAGCCTATCTGTACTATCGGCATAATGGTTACTGTCACTGAAGTGAAGAAATGAAAGAATATGAAGGAAGCGTGTTCGGGACATTGTTTTAGAAAATATCGGAGTCTGAAACACAGGGTCTTCGGTCCAGTACATTTTTATATCAGGCTTTTGGACTATACCTGTGATGAACATCAACCCTAAAAACTTTTTCAACTCGGAGACATCAATCGGTTTCCAGGATTGCATAATCGAATTCTTTGTGAAAGGCCGGGGCGCCGCACGTAGCACTTGACTCGCGTATAGATTCGTCTGCTCACACACATACTCATAAAATTCGTCATTCATGAAAATACTCACGTAACTCATAACATCCTGCTCATTTTCTATTTGAACATTTAGCCCTGAATTCCCTGTAAATGGTGGAACAGGTGGACAATAACTAGGATGATATGTATCGGGCACTTCACTTTCCTCTATAGGCCTATCGCATTCGGGAATCGGAATTTCCTCGTCAATCTCACTTTCACTATCTGAGTCTATTTCAGGAATAAGTTCATCACCAGAATCTTCATTGTGAACAATATCTAACAGTTCTTCTTCCGTAAGAAACTTTGTTTTATAAGCCGTTATACTACACTCGGTAAGAACGACACGCACTGCATTGGAATCTCAAGTACCGACTTGACGCGCGAGGAAGTGCTAAAATTTTCCAGCTAAAACTGCTGAGATGAACATGAGCCCACTCAACACGGGGGTTATCTCAACAAGGTCAACCAACTTTCTGTTACAACCAGTAACGCTGACTAAGGTGTAAGAATGTACAGATGACGAATGTAAATAGCATTGCTTCGCGCGGAACATTAAAACGTCTTACGCCGTCCACGGCCCACAGCATAGGAGCAAGCTTAAACGTCTTCCGCCGTCCACGGTCCGCAATGAGTTAATGCCTTGGAACGGAGTGACAATGAAGTTTCATTGAATGATTTATTAACGGTCAGAGCAACTGTGCAGGATGATCTGTACTCAATAATTCAAAGATTCTGACTGCACAGAACTGCATTTAAGGCTGATATTGAGAAAATGTATAGGCAAATTTGGATACATTCTGAAGAGTGACACCTCCAATGAATAGTATGGAGAATTGTTCCAAACAAACCAGTCCAAGAGTACGAACTGAACACCGTTTCACATGGAACAGCATCAGCACCATTCTTAGCTACAAGATGTCCAAGAAGATTGACTGAAGATGAACCTATGAACTATTCTGAAGCAGTCAGGACAGCCGACAATGATTTTTATGTTGACGACAATTTCTGGAATGAATGACTTACATGGTGCTGTAAGATTACAGAGAGATTTAATAGCAGTGATGAGGAGCAGTGGATTTCACCTAAAGAAGAGGCCATCAAATCATATTGCATTATTACAAATTATCCTACTAGAAGATGTCTACACAAATGTCCCATTGAATTTCAATGACAAGGAAACTACAAAAATGTTGGGAGGTTTATGGAACCCAGGGAATGACAAATTATTGTTTGACATCCAGCCTAAACTAGCCTAAACATTGTAACCAAAAGGAGTGTGCTGAAGACGATTGCTTCTACCGTATGATCCAGTAGGAATTTTAGGCCCCATAATTGTCACATGTAAAATTTTTATGCAACAAATTTGGTCAGCTGGAATAGACTGGGATGAACCTCTACAACGGGATTTAAGGACTTCTTTGTCAAACATTCACAAACAGTTAGCAACTATAAACATCATCAAGGTCGACCGTTTAATCACAAGTATGGAAGGTACTGATGAATTTTCAGATGCCCATGAATTGGCGTATGGCGCTTTCTTATATCTTCAAACCATGGACGCTGAAGGAAATGTGAATGTCAAACTAGTAAGCTCACGATTGAGAGTAGCTACCTTAAGGAAACTATCGCTACTGAGACTAGAACTTTGTGGTGCTCTCTCACTTGCAGAATTGTATCAGAAGATGCAACGGGCAGTAAGGAGGCAATTTCACAATGTAAGATTATGGTCTTGGCTTGCTTCTTCACCTTTGCGGTGGAAGACATTTGTTGCGAACAGGATGAATCATCAAGAAATTGCAAATTTGAGTGATTGGAATCACGTTAGCAGCAAGGAGAATCCTGCAGATTTAATTTTATGTGGAGTTGAACCTAGGAAACTTAAGGTGGAAAGGCCCAGACTAGTTAAGGAAATAGGTGTTGCACTGGCCATAGTTGCAGAAGCATACAGGAACTTCTGAAGTAAGAAGAACAGATAAGAAGAAAGCAGTGATCAAGTCGCCTGAGTACAATGGTTCCTCTCACAGTATTCACTAAGTTTCGTCATGGCCTATGTTACATAGGATCATTGCTTATTGATTAAGATTTACTCATAACTGTCGGATAAAGGAGAATATATTATACAAACCATTGAGTCCAGAGGAACTGCATAGTGCTAGTTTGGTATGTGCAAAACATGCTCAAATGGAATTCTTCAAACAAGACCTAGAAAATTTGACAGAAAACAAATGACTGTCTATCAAGAGTTCATTAAGATCTCTTAATCCTTTTGTTCATGGAGAACTATTGCTCAGGGTAGGCGGTAGGCTACAACAGTCAAAACTTATGCTTTGAGCAACAACATCCTCTAATATTACCCTCAAAGCATCATATTACAAAACTCATTGTTGAGTACACTCATAAGAAACATCAGCATGCAGGAGGGCAACTGTTTCCTTTTTTTCTGTACTCAGACTGATGTATTGGATTCCCAGCACCAAAAACCTGCTACGGAAAATTGTACATCACTACGCAATTTGCTTCAGATAGAAGGCTACAACAATGGAGCAGCTCATAGGTCAGTTACCTGGTGCAAGATTCAAACCTTCACGGCCCTTTGCCAACATGGGTGTTGACTATGGTGGTCCATTTCATATTAAACAAGGAGGAAGATGAAGTAAACTGAAGACCGATTGTTACATGGCTCTATTCTTGTGCTTGAGTTAGTAACCGATCTGTTAACTGAAACATTTACCGGATCCTTGAGACGCTTTGTTGCGAGAAGAGGACTACGTTCTAACATTCATGGTGATAACGGGACCAACTTTGTTGGAGCACATAATGAACTATGTTATAAGGCTCATCAGATTTTAAAACTGAAAACAGTCATGCCGTTCCCTTGTCCCCCAATCGTGATAACATAAGACACCCTGACACCTGGTAATTTTCTCATTGGATCATCCATTCTGTTTGGCCAAGACCACACTTAATTGGTTCCAAACCTAACTGCCTGTCTCGCTGGCAGTATGTTCAACAGATGGTACAACACTTCTGGAAGTCTTGGTCATTAGATTATCCCTGTCAACTGCAGCAGAGAAATAAATGCAACCAAATGTCATGGTGGGATCTGTAGTCATCATCAAGGAAGATAATGTTCCACCACTTGTGTGGAGGAAAGGCTTGGTCACCGAGGTTCATCCAGCATGATATGGGCACGTTTGAGTGTTTACCGTGAAGACTATTAAGGGCTACTTCAAGCGTCCTTGTCAATAAACTATGCTTTCTGCCAATGAGTAGTGACATTTGATTCAATTTTGCATTTCTCTTTGTTGTTGAAGTGTCTCATTTCAGGTGGACTAATGTGGTACTAATCAAGAACATTTTTTGGTACATTAACATGTCTCAGTGATGCTGTTTAAATGCTGAGTATAATTTACTGTAATTAATTACTTTAAATAGGTGGGCAATATGTTCATGGAGTATATTTTATATTGTTGTGTTGGTATTTCTGTGCATGTGGATTGGTACTTGAATGCTTCATGTTATTATTCAATAAATTAAAGATGCCAGCTTCACATAATGTTTTGATATTTTAAAAATAATTTTAAAATTCCTGTGATTTATGGTCTTAGAAATTGGATTCAATTAATGAGATGATACTCACTTGTGAATTAATTCCAAATTTGGACAGTATTTGTTAACTTTTTGACTACATTCTACATTATTCTGGTTTCTCTAATACAAGCAATAGAAAAAGTTGCCATCTATACCTCTAGTGCACCGAACTGTCCATACGTTGGGCTGAGTGACTCAGACGGTTGAGGTGCTGGCCTTCTGAGGCAGGCTCTAATCCTGGCTCAGTCCAATGGTATTTGAAGGTGCTCAAATATGTCAGCCTCGTGTCGGTAGATTTACTGGCACGTAAAACAACTCCCACGGGACTAAATTCTGGCACCTCGGCGTCTCCAAAAACCGAAAAAGTAGTTAGTGGGACGTAAAGCCAGTAACATTAGATTAAATGATTAAATGTACATACAATGTTGCAACCTAAGCTTTTAATGTATATTAACCTGAGGCCTAATAATTGGGAGGCTACTTCAGTCTGTTTAACAGAAACTTGTTGGGTCCATGGCTGAGTGGTCAGCATCTTGGCCTTTGGTCCTCGGGGCCCCATGCTGTGATTGCTGACTATGTCGAGGGATTTTAATCATAAAATGGTTGATTCTCTTTGCGTGGGGACCGAGTGTTTGTGCTGTCCCCAACATTCCTGCAACTCGCACATCACACAGAACACTATCCTCCTCCACACTAACACGCAGTTTTATATACAAAGCAAACACTGACCACCATCGCTGGATGGTCTGCCTTACAAGGGCAGCACCAGGCTAGCGATGATGATAATAATAATAATAATAATAATAATTTCCTACCTTGTACAATGTACAATTTCAATTGCAGAATGGAAAGTCCGCTGAATGAAAGCACTACCCCAGGTGGTAGCTCGGAAGAGAAATCCACCATTGCGTTACGCAATGCATCGGGACCTAGGGTTCTTGGGAGTCCCAACATCTGCAATAAGGGTGAGTCGGAGCATCCTTGGAATCCTTTCAGACTTAAATTTAAGAGGAAATTCTTTGCAGGCACTCTTAATGTAAATTCCTTGCTAAAAACCAGCAAACAGAAAGAACTGGAAGTTTTCTTAGATAGACATGAAATCCAGGTCTTAGCAGCTCAAGAAACACGGGTTATGGATGAGAATGTAACAGAAACCAAAAATTATAGAATCTTTAAAGGTAAACCAGCAATCAAAATTATGAAAGGAATGCCACTACTAGGTACCGCCTTTTATGTCCATAAAGCAATAGTCGATAATGGTGTGGAATTCAAATCTAGTTCAGAAAGGTTATCTCTTCTCACACTTAAACGCAAGAACAAAAAGTATACATTTGTTAACTGTCATGCACCAATAAATGAAGATAATAGCAAGAACCCAAGTAAAACTGAAGAATTCTGGAGTCTTCTAGATGATAAAATGTCAAAAATTCCAAAATCAAATGTTATTATTCTACTGGGTGATTTTAATGCACAGATAGGCAAAGAAAAAGTTTTCAGCAAAACAGTAGGGGCATATCTGGCACACAAAAGAACAAACAAAAATGTCATGAGACTAATTAATCTCCGTAAATCCTTTCACCTAAAATTGTCGACCTTCTTTAAGAAACTTCCAAGAAAGGCTAAAACATGGGTGTCCCCAAACTTGATGTTGGATGAGTTTCAATTGGACCAGGTAGCTATTTCTCAAAAAAGTATTAAGGAAATTATGAATGTTAAAGTAATAAGAAGTGGGGAGTTTGACTCCAATCAGTACCTCTCTAAAATTAAGCTAAAGCTTCTAACTCGTAACATTACACAAGCAACTATAGAAAACTTTCAGGAAGAAATTAAAATAACTCAGCATGGCAAATGGCCAGAATTATCTAAACAGATTAATAGTGCAGCGAAGAAAGTATTTGGATCAATTAAAATTAAAAAGAAAGTATGGTGGAATAACGTATGTGAGGAAGCACTTATGAAAAGAACGAAAAAGTGGAAAAAATGGAAATGTTCCAGAAAGAATGAACACTATGAGCTATATAAACAACAAAGAAAAGAAACAACAAGAATAATAAGGCAGGTTAAAAGATCTTTTGAAAAATCGCAGCTAGTAGAAATTGAGAATAATTTTGTAAGAAATAACTCCCGAAATTTCTATCAGACCTTTAAGAATAACCTGAAAGGTTTTCAATCCCGGAGTATTTGCTTCAGAGATGCAAATGGTAATATTGGCCTTAACAATGCCGAGAAAAGTGAGATTCTGGCAAAACACTTCGAACACCTGCTGAACTGCCCTGAGCCAAATCATAAATTAGAATTTTCAGAAATTCATGAAAATCTAGACGCTGATTCACCTCCACCAGTGGATGAAATTAAGGAAGCATTAAAAAATCTTAAAAATAATATAGCTAGTGCGGAAGACTCCATAACAGCTGAACTTATAAAATGGGCTGAACCAAAAATGATAGAAGATCTACAAATAATCTTCGAAGAAATTTGGGAAACAGAAAAGATCCCAGAGGAATGGAAAGTGGCTCTAATACACCCATTACACAAGAAGAGTAACAAGCAAGATGTCAACAACTACAGAGGTATATCTCTCTTGCCAGTTGCTTACAAGATATTCTCAACAATACTACTAAACAGAGTAAAATCGACAGTGGACAGTCAATTGGGTGAATATCAAGGTGGATTTAGAGAGGGAAGATCTTGCTCCGAACAGATTTTCAACCTGAAACCTATAATTCGACACAGATTAATAAACTCCAAAGACATAGTTGTAACATTTATTGACTTTAAAAAAGCTTTTGACTCTGTTGATAGGGAAACCCAAGATAAAGTAATCGGTGAAATTGGAGTTATAACTAAATTGGCAAACCTAATTCATGAAACACTTACGGACACTATCTCGAAAGTAAAATTTATGGGTGAAATATCTCGACCTTTCAAAATAAATACAGGTGTCAGGCAGGGCGATGGTCTACCTCCACTCCTTTTCAATTGTGGAGAAAATTGTAAGAATTTGGAATGAAAAACTGAAAGAATCCAAAATATTGCCACTCATGCTGGGGAAGAAGAATAAAGGTGTTGCAATAAATTGCCTAGCATTTGCAGATGACTTTGCCATACTTTCAGAAAGCTTTACAGATGCAGCAATGCAAGTCAATCTCCTTGAAAAGACAGCCAACATGACAGGCTTGAGAATCTCTGCCGAGAAAACAAAATTTTCGACAAATATAAAAAGTGCCCCAAAGTTTTTGTTTTTTTGTTTTTTTGCTATGGGCTTTACGTCGCACCGACACAGATAGGTCTTATGGCGACGATGGGATAGGAAAGGCCTAGGAGTTGGAAGGAAGCGGCCGTGGCCTTAATTAAGGTACAGCCCCAGCATTTGCCTGGTGTGAAAATGGGAAACCACGGAAAACCATTTTCAGGGCTGCCGATAGTGGGATTCGAACCTACTATCTCCCGGATGCAAGCTCACAGCCGCGCGCCTCTACGCGCACGGCCAACTCGCCCGGTCCCAAAGTTTTTAGTAACGGATATTGGTCAAATAGAAAAGGTAAAGAAATTCAAATATTTGGGTGAGACAATTCAAGAAAATGGTTTAGAAAAATCTGCTATAGAGGAGAGGATACAAAAGGTGGAAAGAGCATACGGTATAACTAAGAATACTTACAACAAAAAGTGCTTATCAAGAAAACTTAAAATAAAGCACTACAACACAGTAGTGAAACCAGAATGCCATTATGCCAGCGAATGTCTAGCACTGAACTACAATCTTGATAAATTAGAAATATTAGAAAGCAGAATTATAAGGAATTGCAGAGTTTTGGAAATTAAGAAGTAACAATGATATTTACCAGAACATAGAAAACATATCGGAAACAATAAGAAAAAGGAGATTGCTATTTCTTGGACACATTTACAGAATGGATGACAATAGACTAACTAAACGAATCTTCAAGTACCTTTGGGAAAATAAATCAACTAGCACCTGGATTTTTTTTTTTTTTTTTTTTTTTTTTGCTAGGGGTCTTTACGTCACACTGACACAGATAGGTCTTATGGCGACGATGGGATAGGAAAGGCCTAGGAGTTGGAAGGAAGCGGCCGTGGCCTTAATTATAGTACAGCCCCAGCATTTGCCTGGTGTGAAAATGGGAAACCACGGAAAACCATTTTCAGGGCTGCCGATAGTGGGATTCGAACCTACTATCTCCCGGATACAAGCTCACAGCCGCGCGCCTCTACGTGCACAGCCAACTCGCCCGGTGCACCTGGATTCAAGAAGTCAAGAAAGACCTGGAAAGGACAACATACCAGAAGAAGAATTATTGGAAAGTAAGATTTTTAGGAAGAAAGTCTTACAAATGGAAGGATTCCAAGGGAGGAAGGAAAAGAAAACAGGCACAAAGTGGACTAAAGACAGGAAAAAGAAGCACAGTGAAACAATGAAAGAATACTGGAAGAAAAGGAAAGAACAACTAAGGAAGAAAAATTGAAATTGTAACGTGGTCCTTAGAAGGCCAGAATGCAAGAAGAAGAAGAAGAAGAATAGAGTCTAACTGTTTCAAACATATTTGATCCATGAAATCAAATTTTAAAATATAGCAGAAACAATCAAAGTAAGATAAAATAAAGGTGGGAATTGAGATGATTAGCACAGGATACTGCAGTATAGAGAAGAGTATCATATCTGCATATTGACTGATGAGATAAACAGGGATGGGAATTATTGTCCTCCCAAGATTTTTGAGATCAACAGCCAAAATCATGGAGATCCCATAACCCTTATCAACACTGTTGGTGCTGTGCAACGTTTACTCTGATGGCACTAGGCAAGAAATAGTTATATACAACAAATTTATTATAATAAAATCCTGAAACAAAAATACGGGTAATTTTAACAGACAGGTTGTATTGTTCTAGAGTCCCCAAGTCGACATGGCACAACGTCACAGTGTGGCTAGTCACGAGCTATGCGTTGGTGTGTTTTGCATCTGGCGAAACACAGTTCTCTAAGGGAGTTGCAGACAAGGGGCCGAGATATAAGATGCAACGAACATGCCACCCACCTTATATGTTTACAAATTAAAATTAATAAAATGAATTTTACTGAGGTATACAAGGGGGGTATCTGTATAAGTTATCAGTTCCAATGTTTGATAGAGAACATAACCTAAAACAAATTAAATTTAAACACAAACAAAGGGAAGCCGTATTTACAGTCATACATTGCACTACACTATCTGATAACACTGATGTTAAGCATTCACACTATATACACTGTCTAGTTTATTTCATCAGGAAAAAGGCAACCTTTGGTATTAGGCCTTTTGTAAGACCCTCTGCTGGTCTGTACAGTTACGACACTAACCTAACATCTTTCCCACAATGAGTTTCTTCAATGATTCCAGTAATTCACATCAGTCGCAGGTTGTTGTCCTCCTTCAGGATCAAGATTGGGCTGATTTGAGGAGCCACGTGGATCGCTGTTGAAGCTGGCCCAAATAGTCTGCCACCCACCTTTTCCAGATTATTTGATGGTGCCGCTCTTCCAGTTGCCATCTTGACAGGCGTGGTGATGGACCTAAGAGGCGATCTGGTTCAGGGAAAGAAATCAAAGGCTCTCTGATTAAGTAGTTATTGTGGGTAAGGAATGCATACTCATCAGGACTGTTGGGTATGGAAATAATGGGCCTACAGTTAATAAATACCTCAATTTGAGTGAGCAGTGTAATCGTTTCTTCAAGGGTTGATGTGGCTCTTCATGGACTTGAGGCTGGCTTCCCATAGCCCACAAAAGTGAGGGGAATGAGGTGCCAGTTGATTCCTTCCTGCAGGGTAAACTTTGATACAGCAGATATGTGATCCTTGAAAAGTGATGGTGTGACAATTTCTTCTTAGCCCCAGCAAAGTATGTCCCATTTTTGCTGTAGATGTGGCTGCACTAACCACTTCTTGAGATGAATCTCCTTAGAGTAGCGATGGAGGCCTCTATGGTTAGGCTCCTTACGAGCTCAATGTGAACTGCCTTGTTTGACATACATACATACATACATACATACATACATACATACAAAGCAACATAGCACCTTTTTTGTGTTTTGCTATAGGGATTACCATATGTGATTTGCAAAGGCCCTGCATAGTCTACACCACAGTTAGAGAATGGTTTGCTGCTTGTAACTCGAGGTACGGGTAACTGGCCATTGGAAATACAAAATCATTGTCGCAGTGAAGCTAAAAAAAAGTTTGCTCCCAGCATACAACGACTGTACATTTTCATTCCATACAATAAGCAGTGTGGTTACGTGATGTTTAGCTGGTATTATTAGGGGATGTTTCTGGTTAAACGGTACATCAGTATTTTCCAACCTACTGCCTACCCTTAGCAGATTGTCCCCATCCAGAAATGGTTTTAGCATGAAATTAAATGGCGTATGGCTTTTAGTGCCAGGAGGTGTCCGAGGACTTCGGCTTGCCAGGTGCAGATCTTTTGATTTGACGCCCGTGGGCGACCTGTGTGTCATGAGGATGAAATGTTGAAGAAGAAGACACATACATCCAGTCCCCTTCCCAGGGGAAATTAAGCAATTGTGGTTAAAATTCCTGACCCAGCCGGGAATCAAACCCAGGACCCCTGTGACCAAAGGCCAGCATGCTAACCATTTAGCCGTGGAGCCAGACAATTTAGCATGAAGAGTTTGCTGTGAGAAGGTATTGCCTTCCCATGCTGCAAGGCTTGTACCTCCTGAGGATGAAATTAAAGCTGTACAATGCACATCTTAACCGTTAAATACTCCTGCAGTTGAACAGTAGTCACTGTCTCCCGTATGCAGTTATCAGACTGTGCCTCTTATAAGGGCTTCTGATAAGTTCACCTGCATACACCCCAGCGTCAGTGGGTAGGGTCTGACACATCCCACTCTGATGAGTCTAGTGTCAGACCTAAGACGAAACACTGGTTAATAGGGCAAACACCTGAAAAGCGTTACATCTGATATGTTTTTGACATTTTTGACATGCTCTATTGGTGAAAAATATCTAATTCCCTCCATGGGAATTTAGAATTTTCCATTCAGAATTGCTAGGCGGGCAATAATTCCATTGTGGAGATTTGTCTCCCGTATGCAGTTATCGGACTGTGCCTCTTATAAGGGCTTCTGATAAGTTCACCTGCATACACCCCAGCGTCAGTGGGTAGTGTCTGACACATCCCACTCTGATGAGTCTAGTGTCAGACCTAAGATGAAACGCTGGTTAATAGAGCAAACGCCTGAAAAGCCTTACATCTAATATATTTTTGACATGCTCTATTGGTGAAAAATATCTAATTCCCTCCATGGGAATTTAGAATTTTCCATAATGACTTCTTTCGACGAAACACTTGTATTCTCATCCAAAATAATCTTTGTGCGTATGTATGATAAAGAAAAAGAATTACAAAGACGCTGTCCAAAAAGAAAATACGGTAAAATAAATATGCTGTAGCAATGAAATCTGAGGGTAAATGGCGGGAAAAAAGCTTGCAATGCTGGCGACAAGACGAGAGACAATCCATGTCATAGATAAAACAGTGTCCCTGTATATTTCTTAACATCATGTCCGGCTCCATGGCTAAGTGGTTAGCGTGCTGGCCTTTGGTCACAGGAGTCCCGGGTTCGATTCCCGGCAGGGTCGGGAATTTTAACCTTCATTGGTTAATTTCGCTGGCACGGGGGCTGGGTGTATGTGTCGTCATCATCATCATTTCATCCTCATCACGACGCGTAGGTCACCTACGGGTGTCAAATCGGAAGACCTGCATCTGGCGAGCCGAACATGTCCTTGGACACTCCCGGCACTAAAAGCCATACGCCATTTCATTTCTTAACATCATGACAGACTACCAGTTTACGAAAATGATATAATCCCAACATCTCATCGGAGTGTGATAGCTAGGCGCATAGATGTCGGTAAAGGAGACCTTACACTTGTTTTTATTAGGAAAGGGGAATCAAATCGTAAGATAGTGTCAAACAGTTCAGGTTTCATCCGCATGTACAAAACGAACTGATGAGGGTCATTTCTTACAGTAGATTACCAAAATCACCATGAAATAACTTTCTTTGATTCAAGGGATGAACCCATTTTCTGCACCGTTGTTTAGTTTGCCTTTTCATGTAAACTTACATAGCTCCCAGGAGCAAAGCAAGAGATGTCTGAAGTAATATGATTTGCAATACTACGTTGTTTAATTCCATCGAGATATTAAAATATAAAACTGCGAGATAGCCTAAAACCCGACTTCCATGCTAAATAACATGGCAGTGTTTTGATTGGCTGCTGTGTACTCTTTACATCCATGTTACGTTCCTCCATTGTGAATACCCCATTAGTGTCACTCTGTTTGCTATTGCCATAAATTGTATTTTCCCTGCTGCTGGTTAAGCAGTAATACTGTCGCTATATGTGGATGATTTTGCTCTGCATTATAGCTCGCATACTATGGCGGTCGCAGAGCGACAATTACAGCAAGGTATTAGGAGAGTGGAGCAGTGGACTTTAGAACATGGCTTTCGGTTTTCAACCAGAAAGACCTCTGCTGTCCACTTTTGCCGGCAACGCACTCTTCACTCACATCCTGAGCTTTATTTAGGAAATGTCGCTCTTCCCGTAGTTGACAGTTACCGATTTCTTGGGCTCCTTTTCGATAGCAAAATATCGTGGGAGCCACATGTGTGGCAGTTAAAAGTGCAATGCACCAAGAAGCTGAATATTTTGAAGCTTCTTAGAAGCACTAATTGGTGGGGCTGCTCCTACGATTTTATGGGGCACGTATTTCATCCAGGTTGGATCGTGGCAGTGCAGCATATGGCTCAGCAAGGCAAAGCATCCGTGCGAAACTGAACAGCATCCACCACAGCGGGGTTAGGTTGGCGACGGGAGCTTTACGAACAAGCCCCATTGCTAGCCGGCTCACTGAATCCGGTGTGCCACCTTTACACCTGAGGCGCCAGCAAATGCTTCTGTCATATGCTGCAAATTTGCGACAGATGCCACTTCACCCAACCTATCCTTGCGTATTCAACAATGGAAACCATCGGCTGTATGCTGCTTGTCCTTGAGCAACGCGGCCAGTTGGAATGCACTTGGATAGCAGTCACAGATTGTTTGACATACCTTCGGTTTTTTGCCTTGTCAGACAACCAAGTGGGGTACCTCCGTAGATAATATGACGACATGAAATAATCCTGGATGTGCACACTGGCCCAAAGGAAAACACAGACCCTTAGATTTATCGGAGGCTCTTCCTGTCCGTTGTTGGCCGGTATTCAGGTTCAGTCGTCACCTACGTGGTTGGTTTGAGGCTAGAAACTAAGGAGGGCTGTGCGTTCATTGTTGACAATGATAGGTTTCTTTTTGCTCTCCCAGAAACCTGTAGTGTGTACCCAGCAGAGCTCTATGCTATCTGTGAAGCTCTGTGGTATGCACTGTCCGATGAGCACAGACACTTTCTTCTATGCACTGACTCCTTGAGCTCGCTACAGTCTATTGATACCTCTTTTCCTCTCTGCGGTATGCACTGTCCAATGAGCGCAGACACTTTCTTCTTTGCACTGACTCCTTGAGCTCGCTACAGTCTGTTGATACCTGTTTCCCTCAGCACCCTCTGGTGCAGCAGATCTAGGACCTGCTGGCCGGATGTTCGGATGCTGGCACCAGAATCACGTTTATGTGGCTCCCAAGCCACATGGGTGTAGAGGGAAATGAGTTAGCACATAAGGCTGCCATGGAGGCAGTTACACTTCCCCCGTTGCCTTACAAGGTTCCAGCAAGTGATATTCGCTCTCAGCTGAGACATTTGGTTATGTCCCATTGGGAGATGAAGTGGCAGGCCACTCCACTTCCAAATAAGCTGAGAGTGATAAAAGGTACAACGAAGGTATGGAGGACTTCCCTTCGGGCTTCTTGGAGGGAAGCAGTGGTACTATGCCATCTTCGGATCGGCCATGGTATACTAACGCACTCCCATTTACTGAAAGGAAACCCCCCTCCGGTGTGTACTTGCGGCGGTCACCTTACCATGGTACACATCCTTACGGAGTGCGTGGACCTGGTCGATCTGCGCCGTAGGCTAGAATTTTTTAGTACCATCTCCCCCATCTTGCGAGATGATGAGCAGTCAGCAGACCTCATCATCCGTTTTATGAGGGTTAGTGGTCTTTTTTTTCGTGTGTAGTAATGTCCTTTGTCTTAGTGTATTTGTGTTAACTGCTCTTTTATCCCATTGACTATTCTAGTTTGTGTTTGCGTATTTGAATGTGTTATTTTAACTTATAACTTGAATTATATATATATACTTCCAGGCAATGTCTCATTCCAATGTCACCTGCATTTTCTGTCATTGTAATGGAAAATAAGGCATTGCGAATTAGATCCACTGATTGTTTTAATTTCACAATCATTTTTCATCACCATTTATTTTAAACTCTAGTCAGTGGATATATTTTAAAATTTTAACTATCATATCATATCATGTCGTTCATCTCATACCATTAGGGGTCGATGACCTTAGACGTGAGGCCCCTTTAAACAACAAGCATCATCATCATCATCATCATCATCATCATTTTTAACTGTTGACTGGGACAACTGCGCCACACTATCCTTTGGATATCTCTGTCAGACTCGTTCACCTGGACCTGTCTGTACAATTTCTTGATGTCAGCAGTCAATGCGTACTTGTGTGTACGGAAGTGAAGCACTGTTAAAAATAAATACTGCTGAACTGTTGTCACGGAAGTGATTGAATGAGAATGAGGAAGTGGTTATAGTGGAGTCATTGTAGATCACTCTGATCATGGTAGTGCTACTTGTGTCCTTAACTGCTGCATGGTAGGCATATTGCAGTATGACTGTGACTGGTTGATAGGACTGACGAGTTCCATGTGTCTTAGCTGCAAATACTCACCCATAAATGCAATGTACCCATTCTTGAGATCAGGTTGTTGCTTCATTCTTCTTTGTATAAAACCAAAATACTGCTTAGTATTGGTGAGAGATTCTCCTAGTTCTCCAACTTCCTTGCATAGAGGCATTCTTCCAGTCTTGTCATAAGTGAAGGTTTTTAAGAAGTGTTCTTTGCACAGGCTCTCTTCCTTGGAATGTTGACATTTCATCAGCTCCTCTTGTGACCAAAAGCATTCCACCTAGGTGTGCAAGTGTTCAGTTGTTAACAAGAGGTTGCTACCTTCTGTTGATCAATGGAGCGAACAGGGATACATCTTGGCAGTACCCAGCCGAGTTGTGGCTCCTGTAGTACTGGATGGCCTTCCTTGATATGCTCTTCAGGCATCAGAATTTCAAAAGTACTGTAGCATTCAACAACAAGTCTTTCTCCCTAGGTAGGTGGAAATTTAGATGAGCAAGATGAATGTCAATGGGTAGTTGCTAATATTCATGATGTATTCTGGATGGAGAAAATGGATTGGTAATATGACACAACACAGACCGTACAGTGTGCTTATTATATGTACCAACTCTAGATACAATTTTAATATGACAAAGGTGAGAGGGTTCTGTAAGATTTGTATTACTAATATCATTAATGGACATGATATGGCGACTTAAGTTTTGACACCCAAATGGTCAGCCAAATCTTTTGACACAAAACTAATTTGGGAAGTTGACACAAAATTAATTTGGGAAGTGCTATCTAAGAGGCCTTAACATTGATGAATTCAACTGTCACTTCCCTTAATATTGGCTAGAGCAGTAGACAGTAATATATCATTGTGAGAGTAACGAATCCTAACCGAACAATATGACTGTTGTTGAGAGGTACTATTTGAGGAGGCACCACTGCGATCTGTGTGACTTTCGAAGTGTAAAATTGTGTGATGGACTCTATTGCAGTTTCTGCAGTTCTCTGATATGCATTCACTAGATTTGTGGTCTTTTCTTCTGCAAGTGTAACATAAGTTAGGTTCAATTACAAGGTTAGCATGGGCATTCACATGGAGGTTCCTGAATTTGACACAGTTGTGCAGGGCATGAAATGAATTACACAACACACAAGGAGGAGATGTAGTGACAAAGGATTTCTGTAGTCCCCTTAAGCTAGTACTATGCTTCACATCATCCTGAATCACTGTACCAGTCTTATTTGTTACAACAATCTCCAGTGTTTGACAGTTACTCTCCAAGAAATGAATCAAGCCTTTCAAGTTGGGCTGCATTTCACTTGGAGTACTATTCTCCCATTGTTTCCTAAGATTCAGACAAGTGCAATCCAATAATAAATGTGATAGCATGATTTTTTGAAAAGGTGTTTTGAACCCCCTGCGGGTGGGAGATGCAGAAGAAGAATACACCCAGGGTATCACCTGCCTGTCGTAAGGGGCAATTAAAAGGGGCAACGAAGAGGTGATGAAATTAGAACCATGAGACTACTTGTGATTAGTACCATTACGTGAGGAACACCATATGGATATGTTACTTATGAGCAGTACCATTATGTGTGGCACACCACAGATCTGGGCGTTGCTTGTGATTAGTACCATCGTGTCCTGCTCCATGGCTAAATGGTTAGCGCGCTAGCCTTTGGTCACAGGGGTCCCAGGTTCGATTCCAGGCAGGGTTGGGAATTTTAACCATCATTGGTTAATTTCACTGGCACAGGGGCTGGGTGTATGTGTTGTCTTCATCATCATTTCATCCTCATCATGACGTGCAGGTCGCCTACGGGTGTCAAATCAAAAGACCTGCACCTGGCGAGCCGAACTTGTCCTCGGACACTCTCGGCACTAAAAGCCATACGCCATTTCAGTACCATCGTGTGCGTTCCATTATGATGGGGGTGCAGGTGCTCTGTTGCATAGATTAGTGTCTAGCGAGAGTAGGTGCCAAGCACTGCGTTCAAATGGGTTGGTTCCACTGTGTTCAGAATGGGTCTGTGTTACTTACGAGTAGCACCACTATATGAGGAACACAATGTGTTTATGTTGCCCGTGATTAGTACCACTATGTGAGGAAAACCATGCAGCTGCGTTGCATGAGAGTAGTACCCTTATGTGCGGGTCACCATGGGTTTGTGTTGCCTGTGGATGGTACCATAATGTGCAATACATCATACGTCTACATTGCCTGTGCTCAGTACCACTATGTGACCAACACCAT
Organism: Anabrus simplex; assembly: GCF_040414725.1. Taxonomy (NCBI): domain Eukaryota; kingdom Metazoa; phylum Arthropoda; class Insecta; order Orthoptera; family Tettigoniidae; genus Anabrus; species Anabrus simplex. The sequence continues at coordinate 254,995,257 of NC_090266.1, forward strand.
GAGAATATGTGGCCTGTGTTTAGTACTGTACTTCTGTGTGAGGAACACCACGGATATAGCCGGCGCCCGTGATTAGTCCCACAATGTGAGGAACATCATGGGTCTGTGTTACCTGTGAGTGGTGCAATTATGCATGACATACCATGACCTATAATTAGTACCACTATGCAAGGAACACCATAAGTCTGCAATACCTCTGATTAGTGCCACTATAGGAAGAACGCCATGGTTCAGGGGCCGGTGACCTGGATTTTGAACCCGTTTACCGGTAGATAATAAGCATCATCCCAGTAATTAAGGCATTGTGAATTGGATCCACTGATTGTTTTGGTTTCATGATCATTTTTTCATCATCCATTCATTTTAGATTCTAGTCAGTGGATATATTTTGAAGTTTTAATTTTCATTTCATTGCACCACGTACCATTAGGGGCCAATGACCTAGCTGTTAGGCCCTTTGAACAACAAACATCACCATCATCATTTATCATCATCATCATCAGGTGTTATGATTTTTTTGAACTTCGGTGGCATTTAAGTGGTTACAGAGCTGATTTATTAAGAATCATAGCTCTTTAGGTGATTCATGTTTTGCACTGGGTAGGGATAACAATTCCTTGACGTGCAGATCAGAAATCCATCTAGGGTTGTGGTGATTCCGAATTGATTCCTATGCAACCTTGAAATTATCTTGCGACACAGGTAAATTCTCAATAAGACAAGCATGACAGCAAATAATAGTATCTTTGTAATCAGGAAGGGAATCATTGTTTATAATCAGTGCTTCAAATGTGTCTTAAAAATGTATAAAATCCTGCAAATTACCACTGAACTTACGTAGTGAGATCGTTGGGAATTTTACTATGCTCTTAGTGTTTATACTCTGGAGGGTAAGATGTAGCTTCATTCTCCAACAACGTTTCTATTTTTGATTCTATCTCCAAGCATAAGTCCTCAAAAGTTCCTCTATCCGAAACATGCGACGCATCCTCAGGATTGTCAATTTCCAGTTATGTTTGAATGCCATTATAATAATTTCTTGTTTTTGCCAATAATTTTCTCCTAACCTTAACATCATTAAGATTGTCACCATATTTCAAGGCTTTTACAAATGAGCTTAAATAAGTCACACGTGATTTGATGGCAAGCTTGGTTTTTTTAATTTTTTTATCAATGCACGTTTGTTATTGTTATCCACATTGGCCCAGGCAGCAAGTAAATAAGGATGGGAAGAACCAGATTGTACTTGGGCCATATCCAGCATGTTGTGGATCTTCTTTGACACTTTATCTCTACATGATGATCTATGGTTTTCATCAGGGTAGGTTCTGCATCTCTCGTCGTAAAGCTGGTCTGCCGCCATCAATGTTGTTGGAAGTTCACTCGCACTGACATTGCAGATATGCAGCTGGCCAGCTACGACATCTTTTAGCAAAATGCTACACGGCCCACATTGTCTTCATTCAACATAATATATGAACATTCCTGTACTCTGCTTGCACCGCTGAGGCTGATGACCTTCAATGTTTAGTCTCATATAACTGCAGTGGTCAGTCATTGTTGATTACACCGACAAGTTGTAATAATCACCACCTGGTACCGTACACCAATTCATAAGCAGTGTGTCTTTAAAAAAAAAATTATCGGGGGGGGGGGGGGGCAGAGAGGGGAAAGGAAAAGTCAGTAGCTCGGCTACACAAAGAGAAGACAATTTAAAATCTAACTACTACAATTTGGGTTTGCCTACATGACACAGAACAACATATTCTTTTTAAATACACTATTGGCTACATGGTTGCAACACAAATAAGGTAAGGGTAAGGGTTATTCTGCCCGAAGGCAGGTCCGAACCTCCGCAGAGGTGTTCCTGAGCCGAAGTTTACGTGCGGTAGGGTGGTCAGTTCCTTTCCGCTCCTCCATTCCCTTACCCCCCACCAACAGTGCATGGCAACCCATCCAACTCCTGACCACGCCCAAACACAAATAATAATCCACAAAATTAAATGAAATATTTATAATATCAAAGAAATAACAGTAATATAATTACCTGTTGTTGAAGTCTTCATTCAGAGCGTATGTATCCTCCCTTGTCTTTTAGTGGCATAATGCCGTATACTTTTGTATAAAAAACTTCACTTAGAATATCTTCTTCAATAGAAATCCTCATGCATTGATCCATTGAACTACTTTATCTCCAAGCCGGTTTAACAGTGGAGTCATTATTTTGTCCATAACACTGAAGGACATTTCAACAGTGGCTCTTGATACTGGTACAATCAATATTTTTACACACGTATCTTCATTTTTTGTTTGTTTTGTTACAATTTTGCTCTATGTCGCACCGACACAGGTAGGCCTTATGGCAACAATGGGATACTAAAGGGATAGGAGTGGGAAGGAAACAGCCGTGGCCTTAATTCAGGTGCAACCCCAGCAGTTGCCCGGTTTTGTGAAAATGGGAAACCATGGAAAACCACCTTCACGGCTGCTGACAGTGGGGTTCAAACCCCCTATCTCCTGAATGCAAGCTGATAGTTATGTGACCCTAACTGCACAGCCACTGGCTCAGTTTTTCAATTCTTCATAACCAAAGAAGAATGATGAACATATTTTGAAGGTGATACATCACCATTCATTTTTGAAGTCAAAAATATGAAAGATTTCATATCTACTTGCAAATTATCTTTATCTATACCGGGTGTGGCAGACATCTGACTCTCTTATGTGCTGAATTTGAGGAAATGATTCAAAAAATCAACATGCTGAAATTAAATCCACAGCCTGCCTACTAAACCCTTTGTTGACTTCAGATATTACAGTATTTGTAAATTTATCTAGTGTCTGTGAACATGTTTTGTCATCATTGTCGTCTGGTTTTTCTGTACTGATGTGAGACACCTTCTTCAATTCATTATATACTCATCACAAAAAAGTTTGCATAACACTTGTTTGCCATGATGCAGAGCTTATGTGAGATTGTGGGCTAGGTTATTACAAAAGAGACTGCATTCTGATAAATATCCTGCAGACTTTATTCATGTGTGAAAAGAAAATTACAAACTACATACGGAAAGATATTTGGCCTGTTAAACAGGGACTGATATGTTTTTTAATCTTGCCATCCTGTGACGTTTCAGTAAGGAACATCGCCACCATGGACATCCAGCAGGGCTCTTGCTCGCTGTGGCATACCACAGATCAAGTTGCCCGGGTCCTCTTGAGGCTGGCAATCCCACTCTTCAACGGCAACCTCCATGATCTCTTGGTGGGTTAAGGGAGGGTGTGGACGCTGAGCAATAGCATGCTTCAGCATATCCCAGGCATGTTTGATACAGTCCATGTCTGGTGACATCGCAGGCTATTCCATTCGTGCAATGGCGGACTCCTGGAAGAAGTTTTGTACCACCTCCGCTCGATGTGGTCTTGAATTGTCGTCCACAGGAAAGAATTCATCACCAATTTCATCACGGAATGGATTCACAATTCTTTTCAGCACCTCTTGGATGTAACACACTTCAGTCATTGTACCATCAATAGGCATGAGCGCGTCCACCATCCCAACATGATCCCGGCCCAAAACATGACCGACCCTCCACAGAATGCATGCGCTTCTTGGACATGCTGCAGCCTGGCACGAGATCCCTGACACGTCACATCCTTGTGTAACGACTGTCGGGGTGCAAGGTGATCTTGGTTTCGTCTGTGCACAGCACAAAACGCCACTCTGCATGTCTCCATTCACAATATGTTTGGGCCCACCTCTGACGAGCAGTCCTGTCGCAGTCAAGGAGGGGGACACAACCTCCTTGCGTGTAGACTTCTTTCATGCAAATTATTTCTGATAGTCTGGGTGGAAATCTGTACCCCTGTGGCCCATCAGAAGTCAGAACGGAGCTCTGTGGAGTTAGCCATTGGTCGCCTTGTGGCACTTATCACAAGAAAACGGTCTTGAGTTGCTGTTGTGGTGGGAAGACAACCAGTCCGCAGACGAACAGACACGAAATGTGTCCACTGATACCTCCTCCATACTCGCGACACGTCACTTTGGTTCACTCCGAGATGGTTGACACAGCCATCTGAGTTAGGCCGTGCGACGATGCATGCCTGATTAAACAGAGTGATGGATCATCTAGGCATGTTGATGTGACTAACAACATGCATCGAATGCTTACAGGCCGTGGCATGAGCTGTCTACTCTTCCCCTGTAGACAGCAAAAAGTGGGGGAAGCGATTGGTCTCGAAACAGCGGACAATCACGTGGATGTTTCAGAATGATACACTTTACAGGATCATGAATAGTACTGTAGAAGTCAACATACGAGGCTAAATGTTTACTTTCCGTCTATGCGGTATTATGCAAAACTTTTTTTGATGTGTATATGTTACAGTAAAATCACTGTTTGCTTTCTGAACATCTTCAGATATCAAACAATCAATCAGTCAATCAATCAATCACTACTGATCTGTATTTAGGGCAGTCGCCCAGGTGCCAGATTCCCTATCTGTTGTTTCCCTAGCCTTTTCTTAAATGATTGCAAGGAAATTGGAAACTTAATTTCTACAACCTTGGAAATATGCCCATCCTTTCCTAGAACCAACCCATCCGGTGTACCGGTAGCACAAAGCCAGGGTTGTTTACGGTGTATTACTACCGCCGAGGTTACACATTCCAATCCTGTAAAGGAGGAATATTCTTTCAGGGCAATGCCCTCAGTAGCCTTGCCGTAAATAAGATTTCTATGAGACACAGGAGTTTCCTCAAGGAATTTTGTTGCTAATTCATGAGGGTTTCGCGTCCTGCAGGCCCGATGGGCTCGACTTGAAGCGGAAATGCGTAGTGCCCGCACCTTCAACCATTCATCACCTTCACTTGGAAACTGAATTTTAAATGCTATATCAAGTAATTTTTCTGTTGTTACCGTATCATGAGAAGTATACAAATCGTCACTAAACTCTCCAGAAGTGAACACTGTGGAATCGTCTTGAAGTTGAAGCAACTCGTTCATGGGTTTATTAAAATTTGTTCTTATGCCAATACTGACGCTATTGTTGCACAACTCTTCACACAAACTTTTAGCTACTGATTCAGACTCTGTTTTCAGCTCCGCTCTAATCATTTCAGTCCAAGGCGAATATCTAGATCTCATTTCCTTAGTTCATCGATGGTAATAACAGCACCCTTGTCAGTTCCCGCCCTCTTCTTGGGAAATAGATCTTCAGCCTTCTTCCCTTTCGCATATTTTACGGACCCTAGAAGATATAACATCTACGCTGTATTAATCATATTGTGAGCACTTAAATTTATTTTACATGATTATAATATTACATACCAGCTGTTTTCAAATTTGGTTTCCCCCATTCTTGCAGCAAATTTGTCTTACTAAATCCTGAATCAGAATTGCAGTACTGTATAATGGCACATACGTGTTTACAGCGCCCTCCGGCACCAGCCACACAGTCGCAGTTTGATTCAACACAGTTTCGTTGGTTGTCAAGCTGTAATAAAAATTCAAAGTATTACCGGTACAGACTTCACTGAATCACATAAAATTAAAATATAATACTGTATGTTTAACAATGATGAGCTAACGTAATTACCTCAATTGTAAACTTGTACGGGCTTTTGCTAACACTCGTCTGTCTTATGACGAAGCCAGTAAGTGTACAACTGGAAACAGTTCGTCTTTCTTCAACTTGTAACACATGGCCACTGTCAACTAGTTTCTGCGCTTCATTCACTGTTCACTTGCGGCTATTTTCGGAGTGTATGTACTCAAACCCATATTGTATTACAACTTCCATAGCATTACTTCATACCTGGACGACAAGATGCAACGATATTTTTTGCCGTAACTATGACGCAAGTCTTCACTTCAGCGGAACGCACTCTCACCGTTTTAATTTTCGGAACTCCGCCAGAGCGCTCTGTTACTAGTACCGTGCACGCTCCCTATAACAATGTTCGAACTCAAGGTAACTAGAATAATGGGTAGGCTACTCCGGCGGTTGAAGCTTCCATTGGCTGGAGCGCTATGACATCATGCGATATGAACGATAGCGAGTAAGGTACACAGTCGCAGTACAGCAAGCTTGTGAGTCCTCGTGCCTGTGAAACATCTTCTCAATCTTTCATCAAATAATAGTCTGGTTTAGTACGATTCGATAAGTAACGGCACTTCCAATAGATTTTAAAAACGTGAAAATGTATTAAATTTCGTCACATGCTGAGCAGGTAGAACATCAACTATCAAATACATGACATATAATACGATAAGAAATAGAATATTGCCATGCAACTCAAAATAATTAATTAATTTCCTGAGGAAGTAAATATTTATATCAAATGGCATAGGAAAATATACATCATATCGACATCTTTATGGAATTATATTAAATTACTAGCAAGATACCCGTGCTTCGCTACGGTATTATACTGAAATTTATAATTGAATGCTAATTGTTTTAGATATATAATCCGCCGAAATTCGCGAGCTGACTCGTTTTCTGCGAGAATCCGCCAAAATTCGCTATCTGACTCGTTTTCTAATAGATTACGGTATGTTTCCTCACATTTTTCAATCTTTCTTTCCAGCAATCGATTTCGTACTTCCCGGGCTAGGTCCAGATATTCCACCCCGTCAGTTGGGTCCCTAAATCTTTGCCATCTTTTCCTATAAGCGTTTTTAATATTAATCAAATCCTTCAGGAGATCCGGCGTGGTGTCATCTTAGGTGCCTTGGCGGTACTGAACCCGCGGCCGGACTGCATTCTTAGTCATTACCCGTCCAGGACCATTTTCCAGGGGGGTCCGCACATTTGACAACGGTCCAGAACATTATTATTATTATTATTATTATTATTATTATTATTATTATTATTATTATTATTATTATTATTATTATTATTATTATTAAAAGATGTTCTGAACCCCACAGCAAGCTGCAAGATCGCTACTTGGCGGTAAATTACATCTGCTGCCAGTGTCATTGTTACAATGTGACCAGCACCATCGTCGCGCGTAGGCAAGTGTGCGGGATTTCTGGCGATACCAATGACATACTTCCGTGCATTGTTGACCTTATTATAGAGGTGAACAATTTGACGGTCCATCTCATTCCTATCGTTTATTTCAAATGTGTTTAAATTTTTATTTACATGCCAGGAGGATCTACTGTAATTTAAGAACGTTCTCCGAAGGAAAAGATGGCTGTTGAAAACCAGCCCAGGAAAGATTAAAAATGATCGATTTATGATCAGAATAAGTACATCGAAACTATATAGCCTGTTTCCAGTCATTCGACAGGGTCAGGAATGGAATGAATAAAGCCCCATCTAGCAGCGACAATAGGAATTGTGCCGGCTGCCGAAGCACACCTCTGGGGCAATGATCGTTGAATGACAAATGAAATGAAATATTGGACAGTGTTGCTGGAATGAATGATGAGAGAGAAAGTCGAAGTATCCGGAGAAAAACCTGTCCCGCCTCCGTTTTGTCCAGCACGAATGTCACATGGTGTGACCGGGATTTGAACCACGGAACCCAGCTGCGAGAGGCCGGCGCGCTGCCGCCTGAGCAACGGAGGCTCCTTAAGTACATTATGAACAGTAAAATCAATTGATCTCACCTCCATTTACACCCCACCGCCGTTAAGTTTATTTACACCCCCCCCCCCCCCAAAAAATAGAAGACGTGTTTCTTTATGTTTAAAAGATATTCCAAACACCAATGTTCACATCTGTTACATTCAGTTTTGAGATATAAGTATCCCCATAAAAATAATTCACTTTATTTTCACTTCCTTTCACACTCCCCTCCCCCCACCCCGTAAGTGAATTTTCCGGCAAAATATACTTGTTTCCTTAGTAGTAAAGGATCTTCTAGATAGTAATTATCACGACTCTAACTTCTTCAGTTTTTGATTTATGTGTCTTCATGAAAGGAATTCAACTCCTTTTCACTCCCGCCCCCCAAACGCGTTTTCCTTTGTTTAAGGAGATTCAAATACCAATTTTCACGTCCGTAACAACTTTAGTTTCTATTAGATGTATGTATTCTCATACAATTAATTCAATTAATTTTTCAATTCTTTCACCCCCCCGCCCCCCCTTTATTGGATTTTCCGAGATTACGTGTTTCTTTACTTTTAAAGCAGATTCCAAAGCAGATTTCACGTCTGTAATATCTTCATTTTTGAGATATCAGTAGCCTAATTAAAAGAATTCAACACCATTTTCAGTCACTTTTAACCCCCCGCTTCCACCCAAGTGGTATTTCCGAAAGCTGAAAATACACGTTTCTTTATTTTTAATAGAGATAAAAATACCATTTTTCACTTCTGTAACATGTTAAGTTTTTGAGATATACTGTAGAAATTCGCTTTTTAAAATTTCACCCCTTTTTATTTCCCCTTACGTGGAGTTTCCGAAAACAAATCACCTATCTTTCTTTACATTTACAGGAGATTCCAAATACCCACTTTTTACGTCTATAACATTTTTACGTTTCTCAGATATTCTGTAGATATAGTCTTTCAAAAAATTCACCCCAGTTTGTCACTCCTGTTTAACCCCCATTAATAGGATTTTCCAAAAACAAAAAAAATACGTGTTTCCTTATTTTTAAAGGAGCTCCCATATACAAATTTTCAGTTCCGTAATATTTTCAGTTTCTGAGATATATGTATCCTCATTAAAGGCATTCATCCCATTATTCACCCATTTATACCCCTCCTATTGGGATTTAAAGAAAGCAAAAAATACGTGTTCTTGTATTTTTAAATAAGATTCTAAATACCATTTTTTTACATCTGTAAACTTTTAAAGTTTTAAGATGTAGACACACTCATTTTAAAAATTCACCCCGCTTTTCACCCTCCATTATTTGGATTTTCCAAAATCAAAAAAATACCTGTTTCTTTATTTTTAAAGTAAATCCCAAATACCAATTTTCAGGTCTGTAATATCTTCAGGTTCTGAAATATAAGTAGCCTCATTAAAGGCATTCAACCGCTTTTTCACCCTTTTCCACCCTTCCAATTGGGATTTTCCGAAAACAAAAAATACGTGTTTCTTTATGTTTAAAGGAGATTCTAAAAGCCAATTTTTACATCTTTAAACTTTAAAAGTTTTGAGATATAGATAGACTCATTTTAAAAATTCACCCCCTTTTCACACCCCCCATTAATTGGATTTTCCAAAAACAAAAAATATGTATTTCTTTATTTTTAAAGGAGATCCTAAACACCAATTTTCAGGTCTGTAATATCTTCAGTTTCTGAGATATAAGTATCCTCATGAAAGTCATTCAACCACGTTTTCACCCCTTTTCACCCCTCCTATTGGGATTTTCCGAAAACAAAAAAATACGTGTTTCTTTGTTTTTAATGAAGATTCTAAGTACCAATTTTTACATCTGTAAACTTTGAGAGTTTTGAGATATAGATGCACCCATTTTAAAAATTCACCCCCTTTTCACCCTCCCATTAATTGGATTTCCCCCAAACAAAAAATACGTGTTTCTTTATTTTTAAAAGAGATCAAAAGTACCAATTTTCATGTCTGTAATATCTTCAGTTTCTGAGATATAAGTACCGGTATCCCGTTTAAAGGCATTCAACCCCTTTTTCACCCTTTTGTGCCCCTCCTATTGGGATTGTCTCAAAACAAAAAAATACGTGTTTCCTTATTTTTAAAGAAGATTCTAAATACCAATTTTCACATCTGTAAACTTTTAAAGTTTTGAGATATAGACACACTCATTTTAAAATTTCACCCCCCTTTTCACCCCCTTAGCGACGGAATATCCAAAAATCCTCTCTTAGCGAGTACCTACATCTTAATATGAATATATCTCCAAAATTTCATTTCTTTATGTCCAGTAGTTTTGGCTCGGCGATGATGAATCAGTCAGTCAGTCAGTCAGTCAGTCAGTCAGTCAGGACAAGCTACTTTATATATATAGATTAAAACGTACGTGTCAGGAGACTTAATTACTTGATGAACCAGCCCAAAGCTTAGCCTTCTTATTGGCATATTTTCTCAGTGCTAGCTCCTTACTATTTGCATTAAAATGCCATATCCTAATAAATGTCCTGGTCCTTAGGTAGAGGTAAATTATTTTATCATGGAATACTGGAAATTTTGACTTAATTATAGAAATAGGAGTTTTCATTACGTTTTTGCATCTGGATACAGTCTTACCGTGAAACACACCAAATAAAATGTCGAACTGGGCTATGTTATCTAACCACTCATGACTGGGATGTGTGAGGCCCCCCTTTTGAAATAACCGAGATCCAGTAAAAGGTCTCTTCTCGCACGACATATTTGTCTCTTTCTTCGTATTTACTGTATATCGGATCACGGATACTGTATTACTTCACGAGTTTCGAAATATATTCAGAAGTATAAGTTATTAGCACATGTTCATGTTATTTATTTTACGTCCCACTAACTATGTATTTGAGCACTTTCACAACCGGACTGAGACAGGATCGAACCTGCCAAGTTGGGCTAAGAAGGCCAGCTTTCTACCATTTGAGTTGCTACTCAGCCCGGCTATTAGCACATAACAATAATGATAGAAAATATTTCCATTCAGCCATTTATATCTGACATCTTTTTACCGTATGGGCTGTAATAATGGAGATATTCAAGAGTTTATTACAAAGTGTTTCAACAACCAAGCATTGCTGACGAGGAAGTATTGTTATGCCATCACAGTAGCAAAATAACTGGCTATGATGGTTGTTGTCGTTATTGTCTTTATAAAATGCAAAATAATAATAATGTTATTTGTGTTACATCTCACTAACATCATTTACGGTTTCTGAGACTCGAGGTGCCGTAATTTTGTCCCACGGGAGTTCTTTTACGTGCCGACAATTTATAGCGCCACACACGTTTCCATAATATGTTGACTGCATTTTAATCAATACAGTGGTTCTACTTCAGATACTGACAACACGAACACTGTTCACGTAGTGAACCACTATACAATAATTATTATGTATCCGTGATCCGATATACAGTAAATACGTAGAAAGAGACAAAAATGTCGGTCGGTCGGTCGGTCGGTCACTTGCTTTCTTTGCTTACGCTGCGTGAACCATCAACGATAGACCCCAAGTGTAAGCGTACGAATTGTAGAGCATAGAGACCTCCACAAAAAAGTCCGCGATGGCACATACCTATTTCCAACCGGCTGCCCTCTAGAAGCGATTTTATTCTATAGTCCGCGCTAAAAAATATAACTCCTTAAAATTAAATAAATATTTCGATATTATCCTCGAGTTCCTCATCAAAATAAATGTTTGACCTCCTCCAGTATTTTATAAGGATTACAATAACCTTGTCAGGATATTATTTGCATGAATGGTTCAGAAGTTATGACCATTTTAGACTGTAGTGGTAATACGTGTCAGCAGGACGGGCGAGCGCTGTCTCATATCACATGACGTCACGCAGAAGGCGGCCAGGGAGAGAAACAAGTGAGCGCGATGCGGGAAGAGACCTCCCTGGTTCGAAGAGAGCAAATTTATTTCCTTAAGAAAGGCTAGTCTGCATTTTATGTCGTCCTTACTTCTACCATCGTTAGTTATTTAACTACCCAAGTAACGATACCCATCTCCGTTTAAGACTTCATTTCCTAATTTAATATTTCCTGCATCACCAGATCTCGTTAAACTGCACTCAATTACCTACATTTGTTTTGGACTTACTTATTTTCATCTTGCACTCCTTACCTTAGACTCTGTCCATACCATTCACCAGTTTCTCCATATCTTCTGCAGACTCAGACGAAATAACAATATCATCGGCAAATCTCAGGGTTTTGATTTCCTCTCCTCGGATTGTGGTTCCCTGTCCAAATTCCTCTTTAATTTCCTTTACCGCTTGTTCTGTATAAACATTGGAAAGGAAAGGAAGGGGAGGGGCGCAAACTGCAACCTTGCCTCACTCCTTTCTAGATTGCTGTTTATTTTTCAAAGCCCTCTATTCTTATCACTGAAGACTGATATTCAGAGGAATCTTGTTTTTTTTTTTTTTTTTTTTTTTTTTTTTTTTTTTTAGATTTCCTGTAGTTCCTGTTGCTTTCTTTTAATTCGTGAAAGGCCCATTAATGAAAACCCCTTTGGTTTTTGAAGTGTGTATGCTTCATTTAGGTAGTACCTGGAACAAATACGACAGAAAGCACCTCCTCGATTTTTTCTATTTGCTTTACGTCGCACCGACACAGATAGGTCTTATGGTGACGATGGTGCAGGAAAGGCCTAGGAGTGGAAAGGAAGCGGCCGTGGCCTTAATTAAAGTCCATCCCCAGCATTTGCTTGCTGTGAAAATGGGAAACCACGGAAAACCATCTTCAGGGCTGCCGACAGTGGGGTTCGAATCCACTATCCCCCGGTTGCAAGCTCACAGTTGCGCGACCCTAACAGCACGGCTAACTCGCCCGGTCCTCGATTTTTATCAAAAACAAGTCGCCGGTCCGTCGACACACTGGACCTACACCAGGAGTTGTACGCCGGACTGGTGGCTGAAGCGGTTGTGCTGCCATTTATTCGCAGTATCCAAGGGACAGAATAACGCTCATCCTCATACCGCTGCTGTCACCCAACGTGCTCGACAGTGTGTGGACCAGTTGCCTTGGCCTGCGAGATCACCAGACTTTTCGCCCATTGAGCACGTATGGGACATTACGGGACGAGAAATCCAGCGTTATCCAATACCAGCAATAACCGTTGCTGATTTGACCAACCAAGTGTAACAGGCGTGGATCTCTTTCCCACAATATGACATACGGTACCTGTACGACACAATGCTTGCACGTTTACATTCTTGCATTCAAAATCGTGGGGAATCAAGCGGGGGGTTATTAATGTACCACTATGTTGCATGTATTCTCGCGCGTACTTGAACCTGTGACTTGGAGACTTTAATTAAATATGTTATCTAGACAATTGTTTAGCCGAAATTGCATTCCTCTAAACCAGAGATGCTCACGCTAGGCATTTCGTACCGCGGGTGCCCAGCACCGTAAGCGAGCGGGTAGGCAGGCGATGAGCTATTCAGCCACAGTGACGAGGTTACGTCCCAAGCCGTGAAGGTTGGGCGAAGTTCTGTCAGTCACTCTCGATCACTGCGGCAATAGTCCGGCTCCGGTTAACATACTTGCCTTTGGTCACGGGGGTCCCGGGTTCGATTCCCGCCAGGGTCAGGAATTTTAACCATAATTGGTTAATTATAGCTGGCACGGGGGCTGGGTTTATGTGACGTCTTCGCCATCATTTCATCCCCCATCACGACGCGCAGGTCGCCTGCGGGAGTCAAATCAATGCAGGATGTGCCCACCACGAGCTGCAATACATTGATGAATTCGTCTAGGCATGGAGTCAATAAGGCCCTGGATCGCTTCCTGAGGACTCGCTGCACTGCACGGGTTAGTTGTTCCAGAGTTGTGGGTGGCTGAGGACGGTTGGCCAGTTGTCGACTCATCACATCCCACACATGCTCAATAGGACTGAGGTCCGGGATCTGGCGGGCCATTCTAAGGTTGTGATGTCGTGGGGAGCTTCTCTGGAGATGCGTGCAGTGTGAACCCGGGCATTGTCCTGCTGAAACATCCCATTAGCAATGTTCGCCATCATAGGGACAACCACTGGATTGAGTACCCTATCAACGTACTGTCGAGCAGTCATAGTGCCCTCAACAAGCACTAATTGTGATTTCACATTAAAGCCAATAGTTCCCCAGACCATAATGCTTGGTGTTGGCCTTGTGTGCCTCTCGACAATAAGATCTGGGTGGCCCCTCTCCCCGGTACGTTGGCGCACACGATTCCGGCGATCACTGCGGGCAAGACAAAAGCGCGATTCATCACTAAAGACGACCCTGTGCCATTCGTCGACCCACGCCGATCTCTCTCGACAACAGGCCAGCCTTACACGTCGCTACTGTGGGGTCAATGGAACACCTTCTGCAGGGACACGGGCTCGTAAGCCAGCTGCACGCAGGCGATTACCAACTGTTTATTGTGTAACGTGGAGTGCCACAGCTGTTCGAATTTGCGCTGCTGTTGTATAGGGTTCCATCTGGACCATCCGAATGATGCGGCGATCCTCTCTCACAGTTGTCTGTTGCTCTGGGCCTGTGCCAGGTCTACGAGTGTGGGTACCTTCATTTGACCACTGCTGCCATACACGTTGTACCGTAGATGCCTGTCGGCCAACACGTGCAGCGACAGTCCTTAGCGATAATCCATCCTCACACAGCCCAATTATCCGAGCCCTCTCAAACGGCGACAGTCGTTGATATCGTGCTCTTCTCTGTCGTCGAGGCATGTTCTTTTTTTGCTAGTTGCTTTACGTCGCTCCGACACAGATAGGTCTTATGGCGACGATGGGACAGGAAAGGTCTAGGAGTGGGAAAGAAGCGGCCGTGGCCTTAATTAAGGTACAGCCCCAGCATTTGCCTGGTGTGAAAATGGGAAACCACGGAAAACCATCTTCAGGGCTGCCGACAGTGGGGTTCAAACCTACTATCTCCCGAATACTGGATACTGGCCGCGACTGCAGCTATCGAGCTCGGTCGAGGCATGTTTGACGGGGAACACTTCACTGCACAGACTGCAAGTCAACTACGCTACACCAGAGTCCGTATACTGGAGTTGATTCCTCCTTGACCAATCACGTGGGGAGACCTGTAGCAACAGTCCAATGGGTCTGAAACTTTGATCGTTTACATACCTACATGGCATCGTTCCATATCTTGAAAATCAATACAAACGACCAATGCCTTCATGGTGTTGCAATTTCTATTTTCTTAAGTGTATTTCAACCGCATACAATAAGGAGGCATTCAGCATCAACCATTTTTGTAATGTGCGTAATGGATTATAGTTCTCACTATTAAATTTTAAGAGGTGCCTTAGAAGCATTTCTAATATAATACAGAGTTAAGGTGGATAAGTTGTGACTCGTGGTTGCTTGGGCTTAAATTATCTCACCAACAATCCAATCATACCAGGAATAACATCAGTTAGGTTACTTATTTGAAGGCATACCGTACTTCTATTTGCTAGAT
Organism: Anabrus simplex; assembly: GCF_040414725.1. Taxonomy (NCBI): domain Eukaryota; kingdom Metazoa; phylum Arthropoda; class Insecta; order Orthoptera; family Tettigoniidae; genus Anabrus; species Anabrus simplex. Next base: position 255,010,338 of record NC_090266.1, read on the forward strand.
ACATTTACATTGCTGTTGTTCTATAATCATGGATTGTAAATATCTGTCCTCACTCGTGATGAAACTCCTTCCGCATTTAGAGGCTAGTTATTATCATCGGACGCCTGATAAGTTTTAAATAATACGTTCAACTCCAGTGAACAGGGAAATTTAAACAACATTACAACACTGTGCAAAATTAAGCAGTAAACTTGCTGAATTATGTAAATATATTAATTTTTTGCTGACTGAATAGCAGGAATTTTACTTTTTAAGAAATGGAAATACTGTCATTCCCATCCAAGGAATTGTAAATCGTAGCTTGTACGCTTAAACCCTGTACCTTTGTAAATTGTAACACAAAAATTGTAATGTTTTAGTTTTCTTTGAATGTATAAATATAAGACAATAAAACTGACTGTTTATATCGAGCGCAGTATAAATCAAACCGGAATATCTTGAAAAAATCGGTTTTCCTGGGATTATAGCGGGTGTTTTCTTTAATACTGTACCCAGTTCAGCATTTCGCTGAGTAGTGGAGGAGAGCTTCGTAATGTAATGACATTCGAACGTCACTGCTCCTTCTACTGTGTAGAAGGGGTACTGACTGGAGGGTGATTGGGGATTTAAATGAGACTATGGAGTGGGTATGTGGGAAACTGGGAGTGAAATTTCTAGATCCTAATGGGTGGGTAGGAGATAGGGATCTGCGCTCAGATGGCCTTCATTTAAACCGCAGTGGTACGTATAAGTTAGGAAATTTGTTTGGAAGAGTAATAGGGAGGTACATTCAGGGAAACGGGATGGCCTAGGGAGCGGTGATAAGGGAACAGGGAACTGGAAATCAAGTAGGGATGACATAAAATTGTTAGTGTTGAACTGTAGAAGTATTGTAAGGAAAGGAATAGAATTAAGTAAATTAATAGATATATATTTACCAGATATTGTAATAGGAGTTGAATCATGGCTGAGAAATGATATAATGGATGCAGAAATTTTCTCACGGCACTGGAGTGTGTATCGTAGAGATAGGATAGGAAGGGTGGGAGAGGGAGTGTTCATTCTGGTGAAAGAAGAATTTGTAAGCTACGAAAAAGTTAAAGATGAGACACATGAAATTCTAGGTGTAAGGCTCATTTCTAAAGATAATAGGCAACTTGATATATTTGGAGTGTACAAATCGGGAAAGGGTAGCACTGACGCGGATTCGGAATTATTTGATAGGATAGTCAGCTATGTGGGAAACGACATGGAAAGAAATGTGATTGTAGCGGGAGATCTGAATTTCCCAGATGTCAATTGGGAAGGAAATGCGAACGACAGGAAGCATGACCAACAAATGGCAAATAAGTTAATATGGGAAGGACAGCTGATTCAGAAAGTGATGGAACCAACCAGAGGGAAAAATATCCTGGATGTCGTGCTGATAAAACCAGATTAGCTCTATAGGGAAACTGAAGTAATAGATGGTATTAGTGATCATGAAGCTGTTTTTGTGGTAGTTAAAAATAAATGTGATAGAAAGGAAGGTCTTAAAAGTAGGACTGTTAGGCAGTACCATATGGCTGATAAAGTAGGCATGAGGCAGTTTCTAAAAAGTAATTATGATCGGTGGAAAACTGTAAATATAAATGTAAACAGACTCTGGGATGGGTTTAAAGAAATTGTTGAGGAATGCGAAAACAGGTTTGTACCATTAAGGGTGGTAAGGAATGGTAAAGACCCACCTTATTATAATAGAGAAATACAGAGACTAAGAAGGAGGTGCAGACTGGAAAGAAATAGAGTTAGAAATGGCTGTGGAAGTAAGGAGAAATTGAAGGAACTTACTAGAAAATTGAATCTAGCAAAGAAGGCAGCTACGGATAATATGAAGGCAAGCATAATTGGCAGTCATACGAATTTTAGTGAAAAATGGAAGGGTATGTATAGGTATTTTAAGGCAGAAACAGGTTCCAAGAAGGACATTCCAGGTATAATTAATGAACAAGGGGAGTGTGTATGTGAGGATCTTCAAAAGGCAGAAGTATTCAGTCAGCAGTATGTAAAGATTGTTGGTTACAAGGATGATGTCGAGATAGAGGAGGAGACTAAGGTCAAAGAAGTAATAAAATTTACATATGATAACAATGACATTTACAATAAGATACAAAAGTTGAAAACTAGAAAAGCGGCTGGAATTGATCAGATTTCTGGGGATACACTAAAGACAATGGCTTGGGATATAGTACCATATCTGAAGTACTTATTTGATTATTGTTTGGTCGGAGGAGCTATACCAGATGAATAGAGAGTTGCTATAGTAGCCTCTGTGTATAAAGGAAAGGGTGATAGACATAAAGCTGAAAATTACAGGCCAGTAAGTTTGACATGCATTGTATGTAAGCTTTGGGAAGGCATTCTTTCTGATTATATTAGACATGTTTGTGAAATTAGTATCTGGTTTGATAGAAGGCAATTCGGTTTTAGGAAAGGTTATTCCACTGAAGCTCAACTTGTAGGATTTCAGCAAGATATAGCAGATATCTTCAATCAGTCAATCAATCAATCAATCAATCAATACTGATCTGCATTTAGGGCAGTCGCCCAGGTGGCAGATTCTCTATTTGTTGTTTTCCTAGCCTTTTCCTAAATGATTTCAAAGAAATTGAAAATTTATTGAACGTCTCTCTTGGTAAGTTATTCCAATCCCTAACTCCCCTTCCTATAAATGAATATTTGCCCCAGTTTGTCCTCTTGAATTCCAACTTTATCTTCATATTGTGATCTTTCCTACTTTTATAAACGCCATTCAAACTTATTCGTCTACTAATGTCATTCCACGCCATCTCTCCGCTGACAGCCCGGAACATACCACTTAGTCGAGCAGCTCTTCTTCTTTCTCTCAATTCTTCCCAACCCAAACATTGCAACACTTTTGTAACGCTACTCTTTTGTCGGAAATGGCCCAGAACAAATCGAGCTGCTTTTCTTTGGATTTTTTCCAGTTCTTGAATCAGGTAATCCTGGTGAAGGTCCCATACAATGGAACCATACTCTAGTTGGGATCTTACCAGAGACTTATATGCCCTCTCCTTTACATCCTTACTACAACCCCTAAACACCCTCATAACCATGTGCAGAGATTTGTACCCTTTATTTACAATCCCATTTATGTGATTACCCCAATGAAGATCTTTCCTTATATTAACACCTAGATACTTACAATGATCCCCAAAAGGAACGTTCACCCCATCAACGCAGTAATTAAAACTGAAAGGACTTTTCCTACTTGTAAAACTCACAACCTGACTTTTAACCCCGTTTTATCAACATACCATTGCCTGCTGTCCATCTCACAACATTTTCGAGGTCACGTTGCAGTTGCTCACAATCTTGTAACTTATTTATCACTCTATAGAGAATGACATCATCCGCAAAAAGCTTTACCTCCGATTCCACTCCTTTACTCATATCATTTATATATATATAAGAAAACATAAAGGTCCGATAATACTGCCTTGAGGAATTCCCCTCTTAATTATTACAGGGTCAGATAAAGCTTCACCTACTCTAATTCTCTGAGATCTATTTTCTAGAAATATAGCAACCCATTCAGTCACTCTTTTGTCTAGTCCAATTGCACTCATTTTTGCCAGTAGTCTCCCATGATCCACCCTATCAAATGCTTTAGACGGGTCAATCGCGATACAGTCCATTTGACCTCCAGAATCCAAGATATCTGCTATATCTTGCTGGAATCCTACAAGTTGAGCTTCAGTGGAATAACCTTTCCTAAAACCGAATTGCCTTCTATCGAACCAGTTATTAATTTCACAAACATGTCTAATATAATCAGAAAGAATGCCTTCCCAAAGCTTACATACAATGCATGTCAAACTTACTGGCCTGTAATTTTCAGCTTTATGTCTATCACCCTTTCCTTTATACACAGGGGCTACTATAGCAACTCTCCATTCATCTGGTATAGCTTCTCCGACCAAACAATAATCAAATAAGTACTTCAGATATGGTACTATATCCCAACCCATTGTCTTTATTATATCCCCAGAAATCTGATCAATTCCAGTCGCTTTTCTAGTTTTTAACTTTTGTATCTTATTGTAAATGTCATTGTTATCATAGAAGATAGGAAACTTAAAAGGGTCCACCTTTTCAATACAATAAATGTTATAGTTTGTTTACAACATATATTTACACTTGGAACTAGTTTCGACGCTGTTTGGCGTCATCTTCAGCCAAAATGTGGGAAATAGGCCAGCATGTAGACATTTATATTACACAAGGCGTTTCATTAAACAATACACATCTTACGAGGAGATAAAAACAGGGACGAATATAGAAACAAATGAATCGTTGAGAAAGCAAAATTTATACGTATTAAAAATAACCTTAACCACACATCTTGCAGTGCGAAAATGTTCGCCTTGAATGATTCCTGAATACAAACGCACGCGCACACACTTCTGAAGAGCCAGCAGGCAGGAAAAAGTAAGGTGAAACCTTAAGAGTTCTTCTGAGAAGAGTTCATCATTTTTCTATGTTCCGACTAACTAATGAAGTCTCCCTTGAGTTCCTGATAAACATACACAACAGGAAATTCTCCTTCACTCTCAAATAGCTATAAAGACCAACGGTAAATTGTATTTTAAATACTGTGCAGAGACGTGAAAACATGATCTTGAACATGATATAACTTCTTCATTTAACCACCTTTGAAAGTCTCTCTCTATATTACATAGCTTCATTAACACCACCATTCTGTAGATGCACAAAATAATCTTGTAATCTTCACAGGTCCGGTATTCAGCTCGACAAGAATATAAAATTGGTATTAAGGAATTCACCTTACTTTTTCTTGCCTGCTGGCTCTTCAGAAGTGTGTGCGCGTGCGTTTTGTATTCAGGAATCATTCAAGGCAAATATTTTCGCACTGCAAGATGTGTGGTTAAGGTTATTTTTAATATGTATAACTTTTGCTTTCTCAACGATTCATTTGTTTCTATATTCGTCCCTGTTTTTATCTCCTCGTAAGATGTGTATTGTTTAATGTAACACCTTGTGTAAAAAAATGGGTTAAATGAAGAAGTTATATCATGTTCAAGATCATGCTTTCACGTCTCTGCACAATATTTAAAATGCAACTTACTGTTGGTCTTTATAGCTATTTGAGAGTGAAGGAGAATTTCCTGTTGTGTATGTTTATCAGGAACTCAAGGGAGACTTCATTAGTTAGTCGGAACATAGAAAAATGATGAACTTTTCTCAGAAGAACTCTTAAGGTTTCACCTTACTTTTTCCTGCCTGCTGGCTCTTCAGAAGTGTGTGCGCGTGCGTTTGTATTCAGGAATCATTCAAGGCGAATATTTTCGCACTGCAAGATGTGTGGTTAAGGTTATTTTTAATATGTATAAATTTTGCTTTCTCAACGATTCATTTGTTTCTATATTCGTCCCTGTTTTTATCTCCTCGTAAGATGTGTATTGTTTAATGAAACTCCTTGTGTAATATAAATGTCTACATGCTGGCCTATTTCCCACATTTTGGCTGAAGATGACGCCAAACAGCGTCGAAACTAGTTCCAAGTGTAAATATATGTTGTAAACAAACTATAACATTTATTGTATTGAAAAGGTGGACCCTTTTAAGTTTCCTATCTTCCATTCTCAGTTCAATACGGACAAAAATGAAATTCTTAGATTTAAATTGTTATCATATGTAAATTTTATTACTTCTTTGGCCTTAGTCTCCTCCTCTATCACGGCATTATCCTTGTAACCAACAATCTTTACATACTGCTGACTGAATACTTCTGCCTTTTGAAGATCCTCACATACACACTCCCCTTGTTCATTAATTATTCCTGGAATGTCCTTCTCGGAACCTGTTTCTGCCTTAAAATACCTATACATACCCTTCCATTTTTCACTAAAATTCGTATGACTGCCAATTATGCTTGCCTTCATATTATCCGTAGCTGCCTTCTTTGCTAGATTCAATTTTCTAGTAAGTTCCTTCAATTTCTCCTTACTTCCACAGCCATTTCTAACTCTATTTCTTTCCAGTCTACACCTCCTTCTTAGTCTCTTTATTTCTCTATTATAATAAGGTGGGTCTTTACCATTCCTTACCACCCTTAATGGTACAAACCTGTTTCCGCATTCCTCAACAATTTCTTTAAACCCATCCCAGAGTCTGTTTACATTTATATTTACCGTTTTCCACCGATCATAATTACATTTTAGAAACTGCCTCATACCTGCTTTATCAGCCATATGGTACTGCCTAACAGTCCTACTTTTAAGACCTTCCTTTCTATCACATTTATTTTTAACTACCACAAAAACAGCTTCATGATCACTAATACCATCTATTACTTCAGTTTCCCTATAGAGCTCATCTGGTTTTATCAGCACGACATCCAGGATATTTTTCCCTCTGGTTGGTTCCATCACTTTCTGAATCAGCTGTCCTTCCCATATTAACTTATTTGCCATTTGTTGGTCATGCTTCCTGTCGTTCGCATTTCCTTCCCAATTGACATCTGGGAAATTCAGATCTCCCGCTACAATCACATTTCTTTCCATGTCGTTTCCCACATAGCTGACTATCCTATCAAATAATTCCGAATCCGCGTCAGTGCTACCCTTTCCCGATCTGTACACTCCAAATATATCAAGTTGCCTATTATCTTTAGAAATGAGCCTTACACCTTGAGCCTTACATCTTGGATTCTGGAGGTCAAATGGACTGTATCGCGATTGACCTGTCTAAAGCATTTGATAGGGTGGATCATGGGAGACTACTGGCAAAAATGAGTGCAATTGGACTAGACAAAAGAGTGACTGAATGGGTTGCTATATTTCTAGAAAATAGATCTCAGAGAATTAGAGTAGGCAAAGCTTTATCTGACCCTGTAATAATTAAGAGGGGAATTCCTCAAGGCAGTATTATTGGACCTTTATGTTTTCTTATATATATATAAATGATATGAGTAAAGGAGTGGAATCGGAGGTAAGGCTTTTTGCGGATGATGTTATTCTCTATGGAGTGATAAATAAGTTACAAGATTGTGAGCAACTGCAACGTGACCTCGAAAATGTTGTGAGATGGACAGCAGGCAATGATATGTTGATAAACGGGGTTAAAAGTCAGGTTGTGAGTTTCACAAATAGGAAAAGTCCTCTCAGTTTTAATTACTGCGTTGATGGGGTGAAAGTTCCTTTTGGGGATCATTGTAAGTATCTAGGTGTTAATATAAGGAAAGATCTTCATTGGGGTAATCACATAAATGAGATTGTAAATAAAGGGTACCGATCTCTGCACATGGTTATGAGGGTGTTTAGGGGTTGTAGTAAGGATGTAAAGGAGAGTGCATATAAGTCTCTGGTAAGACCCCAACTAGAGTATGGTTCCAGTGTATGGGACCCTCACCAGGATTACCCGATTCAAGAACTGGAAAAAAAATCCAAAGAAAAGCAGCTCGATTTGTTCTGGGTGATTTCCGACAAAAGAGTAGCGTTACAAAAATGTTGCAGTGTTTGGGTTGGAAAGAATTGAGAGAAAGAAGAAGAGCTGCTCCACTAAGTGGTATGTTCCGAGCTGTCAGTGGAGAGATGGCGTGGAATGACATTAGTAGACGAATAAGTTTGAATGGCGTTTATAAAAGTAGGAAAGATCATAATCTATATATATAAAATAGCTTGTCCTGACTGACTGACTGACTGACTGACTGATTCATCATCGCCGAGCCAAAACTACTGGACATAAAGAAATGAAATTTTGGGGATATATTCACATTATGATTTAGGTGCTCGCTAAGACAGGATTTTTGGATATTCCTTCGGTAAGGGGGTGAAAAGGGGGGTGAAATTTTAAAATGAGTGTATATATATCTCAAAACTTTAAACGTTTATAGATGTGAAAATTGGTATTTAGAATCTTCTTTAAAAATAAGGAAACACGTATTTTTTTGTTTTCAGAAAATCCCAAATGGAGGGGTGAAAAAGGGGGAAAATGGGTTGAATGCCCTTAATCAGGATACCGGTACTTATATATCAGAAACTGAAGATATTACAGACCTCAAAATTGGTACTTTTGATCTCTTTTAAAAATAAAGAAACACGTATTTTTTTGTTTTTGGAAAATCCAATTAATGGGAGGGTGAAAAGGGAGTGAATTTTTAAAATGAGTGTATCTGTATCTCAAAACTTTTAAAGTTTATAGATGTAAAAATTGGTATTTAGAATCTCCTTTAAAAATAAAGAAACACGCATTCTTTTGTTTTCGGAAAATCCCAATAGGAAGGGTGTAAAAGGGTGATAAATGGCTTGAATGCCTTTAATGAGGCTACTTATATTTCAGAACCTGAAGATATTAGACCTGAAAATTGGTATTTTGGATCTACTTTAAAAGTAAAGAAACACGTATATTTTTTCGTTTTTGGAAAATCCAAATATTGGGGGGGTGAAATGGGGGGAGGTGAATTTTTTAAAATGAGTGCGTCTACATCTTAAAACTTTAAAATTTACAGATGTAAAAATTGGTAGTTAGAATCTCCTCTAGAAATAAAGGAACACGTATTTTTTTGTTTCCTGTAAATCCTAATAGGAGGGGTGTAAAAGGGGTGAAAAATGGGTTGAATGCCTTTAATGGGGATACATATATATCAGAAACGAAAGATATTGCAGAACTGAAGATTTGTATATGGGATCTCCTTTAAAAATAGAGAAACACGTAATTCTTAGTTTTTGGGAAATCCAATTAATGGCAGTTAAACAGGAGTGACAAATTGGGGTGAATTTTTTGAAAGACTATATCTACAGAATATCTTGGAAACGCAAAACGTTACAGACGTAAAAAGTGGGTGTTTGGAATCTCCTGTAAATGTAAATAAACATAGGTGATTTGTTTTTGGAAACTCCACTTAAGGGGAACTCAAAAGGGGTGAAATTTTAAAATGAGAATTTTTACAGTATATCTAAAAAAACTTAACATGTTACAGAAGTGAAGGTATTTTTTTATCTCTATTAAACATAAAGAAACGTGTGTTTTTAGTTTTCGGAAATACCTCTTGGGTGGAGGGGGGTGGTAAAAGTGACTGAAAATGGTGTTGAATTCTTTTAATTAGGCTACTGATATCACAAAAATGAAGACGTTACAGACGTGAAATTTGATATTTGCAATCTGCTTTAAAAGTAAAGAAACACGTATTCTGGGAAAATCCAATGAAGTAGGGGGGGGGGGGGAGAATTGAAAAATTAATTGGCTTAATTGTATGAGAATACATACATCTAATAAAAACTAAAGTTGTTACAGACGTGAAAATTCGTATTTGGATCTCCTTTAAGCCGCCTCTGTGGTGTAGTGGTTAGCGTGATTAGCTGCCACCCCCGGAGGTCCGGGTTCGATTCCCGGCTCTGCCACGAAATTTGAAAAGTGGTACGAGGGCTGGAACGGGGTCCACTCAGCCTCGGGAGGTCAACTGAGTAGAGGTGGGTTCGATTCCCACCTCAGCCATCCTGGAAGTGGTTTTCCGTGGTTTCCCACTTCTCCTCCAGGCGAATGCCGGGATGGTACCTAACTTAAGGCCACGGCCGCTTCCTTCCCTCTTCCTTGCCTATCCCTTCCAATCTTCCCATCCCTCCACAAGGCCCCTGTTCAGCTTAGCAGGTGAGGCCGCCTGGGCGAGGTACTGGTCATACTCCCCAGTTGTATCCCCCGACCAAGAGTCTGAAGCTCCAGGACACTGCCCTTGAGGCGGTAGAGGTGGGATCCCTCGCTAAGTCCGAGGGAAAAACCGAACCTGGAGGGTAAACAGATGATGATGATGATGATCTCCTTTAAAAACAAAGAAAAGCGCGTTTTGGTGGGGAAACCATCTTGGAGGGCGGGAGTGTAAAGGAGTTGAATTCCTTTCATGAGGACACATAAATCAAAAACTGAAGAAGTTAGAGTCGTGATCATTGGTATTTAAGATGATCATTTACTATTAAAGAAACAAGTATTTTTTGCGGGAAAATTCACTTAGGGGGGGGGGGGAGTATTGTGATATGAAGTGCAGAAAGTAAATTATTTTTATTGGGATACTTATATCTCAAAACTGAAGGTAATAGACGTGAACATTGGTGTTTGGAATCTCCCTTAAACATAAAGAAACAAGCATTCTTTTAATTTGGGGGGGGGGGGGTAAATAAACTTAACGGCGGTGGGGTGTAGAAGTAGGTGAGACCAATTGATTTTAGCTGTTATTACTGTACTTATAAGGATCCTCCGTTGCTCAGGCGGCAGCGCGCCAGCCTCTCACAGCTGGGTTCCGTGGTTCAAATCCCGGTCACTCCATGTGACATTCGTGCTGGACAAAACGATGGCGGGACAGGTTTTTCTCCGGATACTCCTGTTTTCCCTGTCATCAGCCATTCCAGCAACACATAATAGTAGTAATAATAATAATAATAATAATAATATTCCGGACCGTCGTCAAATGTGCGGACCGCGCTGGAAACGGCTCCTGGACGGGTAATGACTAAGAATGCAGTCCGGCCGCGGGTTCAGTGCCGCCAAGGCACCCAATATGACACCACGCCGGATCTCCTGAAGGATTATATCCATATTAAACATGATTATAGGAAAAGATGGCAAAGATTTACGGACCCATCTGACCGGGAGGAATACCTGAGCCTAGCCCGGGAAGTATGAAATCGATTGCTGGAAAGGAAGATTGAAAAATGGGAGGAAACGTGCCGTAAAATAATAGAAAACCAGTCAGATCGGGAATTTTGGTGGATTCTCGCAGAAAACGAGTCAGATCGCGAATTTCGTCGGATTATATATCTAAAACAATAAGCATTCAATTGTAAATTTCAGTATGATACCGTAGCGAAGCACGGGTATCTTGCTAGTATGAAGATAAAGTTGGAATTCAAGAGGACAAACTGGGGCAAATATTCATTTATAGGAAGGGGAGTTAGGGATTGGAATAACTTACCAAGGGAGATGTTCAATAAATTTCCAATTTCTTTGAAATCATTTAGGAAAAGTCTAGGAAAGCAACAGATAGGGAATCTGCCACCTAGGCGACTGCCCTAAATGCAGATAAGTATTGATTGATTGATTGATTGATTGATTGATTGATTAATTAATTGATTGATTGATTGATTGATTGATTGATTGATTGATTGATTGATTGATTGATTGATTCTGTAAAGTGCGTTCGCTCTCTCGCTTCACTGTGACGTAAGCTGCCCGCATTTACGTCATGTCAGCCCGGCCGCACTGGGCTAGCCTGAACGGACGCCCAGCTGAGCACCTCTGCTGTAAACTAATGTCTTCTTGGTGTTGATATTCCATTATCCGCCAGTGTGTAAGAAATGATTCGAATCACATTAACGGAATTGTAAATAAAGGGTACAGAACTCTTCATATGGTTATGTGGGTATTTAGGGGTTTTAGTCAGTGGCGGTGATTAGGGCCCCCCTCACTTTATGCAGAAAACTGATAATAATAATGTTATTTGATTTACGTCCCACTAACTACTTTCACGGTCTTCGGAGACGCCGAGGTGCCGGAATTTAGTCCCGCAGGAGTTCTTTAACGTGCCTGTAAATCTACCGACACGAGGCTGTCGTATTTGAGCACCTTCAAATACCACCGGACTGAGCCGGGATCGAACCTGCCAAGTTGGGGTTAGAAGGCCAGCGCCTTAACCGTCTGAGCCACTCAGCCCGGCCAGAAAAACTGGAACTAGGAAGTATTTTTAAGAAGGCAATTTGTACAAACCCTGTTGTATTTGCTTTAATTTCTGTAATTATTACTTAGCGGAAATACGTATAAAATGTCGTTAGTCGTGGCTAACCTATTTGTACAGCGCCACAGCAAGTAGTGGAGACTAGCGTTGCAGTGTGTAGCATGTGCTGTGAGGAAGGGTAGCAGGGATATATTTTCGCCAAGGTCATGGTGTCATGGACAGTGAAGTATGATTCACCCGCCTGCCGGACGCATTCGTCAATCTGGCAGTCTGTCAGTCAATGTGTCTGTGCAGTTTTATCTAGTGTCGGTTACTTTGTTAGTGTGTAGTTACTACTAGGCCTAAATTACTTTTTAAATTGTATAAACATTCCGCACTTGTATTTAATTATAATTCATGTGCAAGTATGTTTCTTTGGTTAAAATTTTATTGTATAGTATTGAATCAATACTCAAAAAAAAAAAAAAAAAAAAAAAAAAAAAAAACTATTACTATCGCACTTAAGATGGTAGACTCAATATTTACGCCTCTTTAGAAATTCGCTCAGAGAGGATCAAAACCTTACAGTTTTGTACCTAGTTTTTCATTTTTTATGTCTCCCACTCCTCCTCCTCCCCCTCCCCCGGCAATATATTCTTCAGACACGGGTACAATTTGACAATTTGTTGTCTGTAATGGGACGCTTCTGGAATTATATTTAAGGGGCAGCATGGTTTTAGGGACGGCTTCTCCTGCGAAAGTCAGCTCTATTCCGTATGTCAAGATATATCGGATAAGCTCAACAGAGGGTCAAGGATTGACGCAATAGTAATTAATTTTGCTAAGGCTTTCGATCTTGTGCCACTAACATCCTCCTTAACAAGTTAGCGCGTACGGGCATTGACATCAGCGTTATGAAAAGGATACGAGAACTCCTCAATGGAAGAACTCAGAGGGTGCGCGTGGCAGAAACGCTACCTTCTTCAATATATGTTACGTCTGGTGTGGCTCAGTGTAGCGCTATTGGGTCAATTCTTCTCATACTTATCATGAACGATGTGCCTGATTCGATAAAATCGGAAGTGCGCCTCTTTGCCGATGATTGTGTCATATAACGGGAGATATAGACAGAGGATGTGAACTATTGCTTCAGCAGGATTTAGATACGATTGAAAAATGGGCGCATGAAAATGGAATGAAGATCCACAGCGGAAAAAGCAACAAATTGTGTTTCAGTAAAAAGAAAATGACAGAAACGAGGGATTACGAAATTAGAGGGGAAAGTGTTGTTGAAGTTGATAGTTGTGAGCACTTAGGGGTTACTATTAGAAAAGACTTAAACTAGTCAGAGCAAGTGGAAAATGTAGTTAAGAAATCCTGGAGATAGTTACATTTTATTATGCGGAATCCCAAGAAAGCTAATTCTGGTGCCAAAAGTTTAGCTTATAAATGCTTGGTAAGACCGATTCTCGAATATGGATCTGAGTGCTGGGATCCGTGCGGGTTGGGTGTAATAAATTCCCAAAAAACGTTCACAGAAGAGCGATGCGTTTCGTAGCAGGGAATAAGAGGAATACCATTAATCGGTAAAGTCTTGATTCTTGAAGACCTAGAGCTCGCCTGTGCGGTCTTTATAAGAGCTATACGGTAAGGGCTGCCTGGAGTAGTATTAGGAATATGTTGGAACCTCCCTCATACTTGCCGAGAAATGATCATACGCATAAAATTAGGGCCAGAAACCAGCATACGGACGTGGGCAAGTTTTCCTTCGTAAACAGGACCATAAGGGATTGATAGATTCCCTTCCGGTATCAAGTCATTTAAGAAGACCATCAGTGCTAGTGTAAAGTGAAAAGTTTTAAATTACGGACACTGAATTTGTGATTTACTGCTTGGATTAGATTGTAAAACTAGGAGTTTTTCTTGTGGTATTCTCCTTCCAGTGAATTGCTTGTTGTACTCATGTTGTTGTAGTTGTTGTTGTTGGGTAATTACCAATGTTTTAAACTTTATTATCACTTGTAATGTTGTCCTACTCGTTGGCTGAATGGTCAGCGTACTGGCCTTCGGTTCAGAGGGTGCCGAATTCGATTCCCGGCCGGGTCGGGGATTTTAACCTTAATTGGTTAATTCCAGTGGCTCGGGGACTGGGTGTTTGTGACGTATTCAGCATTAGAAATCATCCTAGGTAGACCCTCATCTTCACAGACATGCAGGTCGCCTAGTAGGCCGTCTGCGAGAAAAAGACCCGCACCAGGCCTCTCCAGAGGCCATACGACATTATTGTTATTATTACTTGTAATGTTAAGCTAGTAGTAAGTTCAGTCTATAGTGTTGTAGGCTGTAGTGTTAAGCACTGGGAAATACTTAAGTTGTGTGTGAATTTGTATACGATGATGATGGATTTAGAATTTTAAACTTAAACTAGTAGTATTTCTTGTAATATTGTCTTTCCAGGGATTTGCTTGTTGTACTGTTGTTGTTATTGAAGGGTAATTATATTTTTAACATTACTTTATTAACATTTAATGATAAGCTAGTAGTAAGCTCAACTAGTAGTGTTAAGCACTCGAAATACTTAAGTTGCGTACAGTGGCGGTTTCTGGTATAGCGCAATGGAGCAATGAACCTCCAGTTTATATCAAATTGTATTCAACTACTTAATATTCATAACTCCCTTGTCAGTCTCGCAGTTCTTGGTTAGCCCGTCTATCCCTAATATACTCGTACTGGTTTTCAATTCATATGAACTGCGCACGTTCCGTGGCTGGATACTTGTCTGGAATGAATCCCCTTGGAAGGCCATCTCTCCGTCCGTACCTGGGCGAAGGGAGTGGCGAGGTGCGGGGGAATTCGGCCGGCACGTAGACAAGACCAAGATATCGCAGAAACAGATATGCGTGGTTTTCGCATGAGCAATATGCCACTCTCTCTAGTCGTGTTGTCGGGGGTGTTGGGGCAAGGTCTGTCTAGACTGACCTTGTGTTGGGGTAAGTATGTGCCTGCCATCTGTTGCCCTTACAGGAATTTAACTACGTAGCAGAAAATAGTGCACATAATTAGCGCTAGTGTTGAAGAGCATCATTACTGCCAGCAGTCACAATAAACTGCCAAATTCCAATTGATGTCTTTTCCCAAATACATCAATATTTACTAAACATCTGTTCACTTGCCTTCTTTGGAATAATTACTTTTTGGAGAGAAAATTAACTTAAAAATCACCGAGGCAAAGAGTAGCGGGAATGTAATACCAAAGAAAACGCTAAATGCCTAGCCGCAGGAATTCTTAAAATTATGTTACCAACATTGCGAACATACATCCGTAAAGTTTACTCTGTTTTTCAAGTGCGATGCTAGTGTTTACAACAGTTTGCTATAGTTATCATAATTCGTAATATTATTGTACGCTGTGCAAGCGTGTGAGTGTTTTTCTGCACTGTTGTGCCGTTTAGAAACTTAATTTTTAGGACATAAAGAAGTTACAATATTTTCTCCGTGTGTGTATTTTTGTGCACTGTAGTTGCGTCCATAATTTTTGTTCCCGGGAAATGTAAGGAGCTACATAATGAGTTTGAACAGTGATACTCTCTCTCTCTCTCTCTCTCTCTTTGAGCGTAAACTTAAGATTAAGATTAAGGATGCCGGACGCCCAATGCCTGATCTTGATATAACGAGGCATCCTAAAAGTCAAAGTAATGAAATCGTGCGTAAATTCAGAATGGATTTATACCGTATAAAAGAATCGAGTGGATATGTTGGTGCGAAATTACTAACATGTTGATTTGTTTTCCTCTTTTATGATTCATGAGTGATGAAAGCGAAGGGACTTGGACCAAAGTCGGAGTGGTAGATATAGGATATTTGTCCAAAAATAATGATAAAGAAACACAGAAGTTCTAAATCTCATATACTTGCCCAGTTACAATTCGATCTCCTGGGAAGGCACGATAACCGTCAGTAATTTGACTGTGCTTACAGGCAGTCTGTGGAAAGAGACAACGACCAAGTTCGGAAAAATCGTTATGTGCTGTGTAAAGTTCTGTAGCGCGTTTGAGATGGCATTGCGCGGGCATGACGAAACAAGTGAATCGTCGAATCCTGGCATATTTCGAGGCCTCGTCAATTTTAGTTCTGAAATTGACGTTGCATTAAGAGACAATCTGTCCAAAGCTACTGTTTTCAAAGGCACCTCAAAACACATTCAGAATTATTTGCTTTCGTGCATGTATGAAATCTGTCGTGAGAAAAACAAAAGAAATCACCACAGCGCACTTCATTTCGGTAATCGCAGATGAGACCACCGATATATCAACTACAGCACAATTTGTTATCGTTCTTCCCAACGGTAATCCAGTTGAAAGATTCTGGGGTTTCCTCTACCCTCTAGTCATGATGCTAAGACAATAGCAGAGTGTTTAAAATTTTCTCTGAGCGAAGTTGTGGATAATAGAGATAAGTTGATTTCACAAGGTTACGATGGAGCAAATGTAATGAGTGGTCACCATTCAGAGTGCAAGTTCTCATCAGGGAAGATTTTAGGCATGCACATTATGTGCACCGTTATGCCCATTCTCTGAACTTAGTCATGGCACAGGTGACGGGGGGGAGAGGAGATATTGAGGGGGGGATTTTTCCTTCTGTTGAACCCCCAGTGACGAAAGTCACGCGCCGCCACTGGTTGCGTATGAAATTTCATACGATAATGCTGGATTTAGTAAATTAAACTAGTAGTAATTCTTCTAATATTTTCTTTCCCTGGATTTACTTGTTGTACTCGTGTTGTTTGTTTGTTTGTTTGTTGTTGTTGGGTAATTATGTTAACTTTATTTTATTATTACACTACTGTAAGTGACCATTGCCACCGGGATATTTCCCATTTGCGATATATTTGTTAATAATAATAATAATAATAATGAAAAATGACAAAATAATTTTTTGTGCCCCTCACCTCCGCACTTCTAATTCCCAATCGCCGCTACAAAGGTTTTAAATGAAATAGCGTATAAGCAGTGCTGTAGTTTGAAAACAAATTTAGGCGGTACTCTCCAAAAATCACTTCGTTGAGCGGGTCACATTTTCGGCACGCTGTTTCTTCAGCTGATCTTCTTCCTGGTCTGAGCCAAGACTGCACATACATTTCTGGATTACATTTTTCCAATGGCGGCCCAACACTTCTTAGGAAAATTAATCTTTCGGTTCGTTCTACCAACAAACTGTTCCTTTTTTTTTAGTGTGAATGTCATTCATGGCACTAAATGCTCTTTCGCATTCTGATGTGGAAATTGGAACTTAACCAATTATTTGTAGTAATTGTTCAATGTCTTTAGGTTTCATGCTCGTGTCCACATATTCCCTGAATGCCTGAATGTATATTTTCTCTTGTCTTGAAGTCGGAAAACCTCACATATATTAGAGATGCTCCTATCTCCACAAGTTATGTCAGGATCTTGCGGCCAATGCTTTGTCGCCACAAGAGCAAGTTCTTTCAACAATTCTTCAGTCCTCTGCTTCTTTTCATTTTCTGTGCTGCTTTGCAGTATGGGATGCATGGCTAGGATTGGCAACAAGTCTGTGTTGAAGATTTTCAGCAAGACTTCGGTAAAACTAGCCACTGTTTATTTGAACAACTTTATGGTTGTTGTGTAACTCAGTGTCTTTAAATGTTTTTAGCTGCTTTAGTTGC
This sequence comes from Anabrus simplex, assembly GCF_040414725.1. Taxonomy (NCBI): domain Eukaryota; kingdom Metazoa; phylum Arthropoda; class Insecta; order Orthoptera; family Tettigoniidae; genus Anabrus; species Anabrus simplex. The sequence goes on from NC_090266.1 coordinate 255,027,725, forward strand.
GTCCTCAGCATGAGGACCTGGAGAAGATGCCACGGACTCCAGTACCCGGATACTACGTTTTATGGTCTTGTCAGCTTCGGTAATAGTCATGTCTCTTCTTTGAAGAAGCAAAGATAAATAGTGGTGGAGAAACGAAAGAAGGTGTAATACGGGCTATGAATGAACTTGGTTTTTAGGTATCCGAAACAGCTAGGAGTTTGCTCGTTTCAGAAAGGGTAGGTCTGACATGGTGCAAAATATTTGACGTTCGGGTATTTTTGCCCAAAATGCTGGGAGTGATAGGAGAAATATTTCAACACCACAACAGGATACCAGGTTAGAGGCAGAGATTGAAACGAATCCCCTTCATACCAGCGCTACTTTGAAGGCAGTTGTTAATTTTCCTGCCCACGACCGGACCATGAGAAATCTTTAAAGGGCCGCCAAACTGAGACTTCTACGTGCCATTCGTAGGGAAGTTGGCAGTGGCAATGCCTCCTTTGAACATAATACTAGCTCTATAACACTTCCTCCCATTCCTGTTATATGTATCACCGAGCTCGATAGCTGCAATCGCTTAAGTGCGGCCAGTATCTATTATTCGGGAGATAGTAGGTTCGAACCCCACTGTCGGCAGCCCTGAAAATGGTTTTCCGTGGATTCCCATTTTCACACCAGGCAAATGCTGGGGCTGTGCCTTAATTAAGGCCACGGCCGCTTCCTTCCCACTCCTAGACCTGTCCTGTCCCATCGTCGCCATAAGACCTATCTGTGTCGCTGCGACATGTATCATGATACATGTTACATGTATCAAATTACCCATTTCATCTCCTGGCCACCACCCATTCAAAATATACAATTCTTCTTTACCACATAATTCTAGTAATGTTTCGCCGTACCTGTTATGTGCTTCATCGTGACCGGTTCTCTTTTTAACTACTCTTTCCTCTACCTCTTTATAATAAACTGGTTTTCGATGTGCAACACTCTGAAGCAACACTCTGCTTTCCCCTCATCAATTTTATCCGTTTCGACGGAAGACTTGTCATCCCACGTATATCGGACAAGTTTTTCAGAAGTTTTAGTAAACATTTTAGACAAATTTTATTTTTATTTTCCTTAACTGCCACGAAGTACTCCTTAGAAATCCTTTTATTTACGTCATCTCTCCATTTTCGTTTACTTGGTACACTCTTTACGCAACGTAGCAACCAGTCTCTCTGCCTTGTGAGATCTGCTAAAGACCAATACTCATTAAACAGTGAAATCTGTCATCTTCTGATAGTTTATTACAGTTGTTTGGACAATGTTTAGCTGCACAGGGGTGAGGTTGTACACGTTTCTCATTTCTTACTTTCCCTTTGTGACCTACGTAACTTTTTTTCACAGTCCTTTCGTTTCCATCTGATCTGCTAATGGCTGCTTTCTTCCTCTTCCTTTCACTTTCCCCGACCTTCCCTTCCACGTAATTTTCTTCATTTGTTTGTACATCTTTGGCCACTAGATAACTTCTATCTATCAGAACCATCGTAATTCAGCTCATAATCAGGATCATTATCACTATCACTAGAATAGTCAACAAGACGCCTGGAAACATACAAAAATTTGCGTGGTATTTCCGCTCTAGTCAGGTGTAGAACACCATCCATTGAACATTCCCCAATAACTGGAATATCCCTGATACTGACTGCACTGGTATTGCCATAAATATCAGGATGAAGAGTGTCTAGTTCTTCCTCAAACACAGCACTGCTATTTGCATTTGAAGTGCTTCCAATATTTGCAGAGTTGTTGAAAGCCTTACTATGTTTATCAGATTCAGTGGCATCACTTTTTAACATTGCATTGAACGCACGGTCAGAGCTTGTCTCAGGTTCAGTTGTAAAATTATTCAAGAACTTCAAAATCCGAAGTTGCCGGGCGATAGTCGGCGTAATGAGTTTTAGTTCCACTATGGTTTAACTTTTCTCTTTCATCCACCTTTATCCATCCACCTTTATCATCGCATACATTTTCATAAGTTACCTCTAGACATGATTATAGTGGTAAAACTGCAATTCTGAGAGCTAATAACTGTTAAATGAGCAGCGCAAAATTAGAAATTAGAATTCATAAATTAGAACATTGTTTCTCCTTCTCATAGTGCCAACAAAATGAATTCTCAGTCACAACGACTAGCAAGGAATACGAATATAGGGCAGATGAGGTGCTACAGTACTCCAGCATAATTGCTATATGAGAATAACGCCCTTTTTATACTCCAGGAATTCTGTTCACCCACTGATAACGGCCCGTTTAAAAATATTAACTTGAGTTCTATGGGTAATATGTCAACGCCCTTTTTACCATTCGATTCCTGACACTATTCTGAGAAATTTGATATAACGAACTTATTTTAGCCCAAATTGTTGATATCATATATGTGCAGTGTATTTAATTGCCACCCGACTGTTAGTCGCATGATTGAGTGTATTCACATTAGTCATATTAGGGTGGCTGAATCTTTGAATAACGTAAAACGGTACTTCATTTTTCAAGACTGCAATTAACTCCATGATATAATTTTTTTTTCGTTTTAAATTCTATTTATTCACTGCAAACAATTCTAAATAGCAAAACCATAATCACAGCTGGACTCTATAGCTCATTTACTGTAGGAATAAGCAGTAGCGGCGATTAGGGGTACTAGGGGGGCAGTCGCCCCCCTACTTTGTGGAGAAAACTTTGCATTTGTATTCCATTGTAGCTGGATGAAACAAGGAATTATAGGAATTATTAAAACAAGCAATTTGCACAAGCCCTGTTGTTTTATCAGCTAATTATTTGCTTTAATTAATTAATAACGAAATTATTAGCGGAAATACGCATCAAAGTCGTTCACGCGGTTAACCGATTTGTAGAGCGCCAGTGGAGACTTTTTATGTGCTGTGAGGAAGGGTACGCGCGCATTCGTTAGCCTGGGAGTCTCTTTAGTATCTGTTAGTTTTTTTAGTTTTTAGTCAAATACTAAATTATTTTTAATTATATAATCACGCCGTACATCTATTTAATTGAAGTACATGTGTAATATTGTTCCTCTCGTGAAAGTTTTATTGTTTAGTATTGAATCAAAATCTCAAATGAATATTATCAACACAGTTAAGTTGTTAGGCTAAGAATCTTTACCTCACTGTCGAAATTCCATTTAGTAGCTTTATTTTCCAGTTTTAATGTATAACGTATATACACCCCCCCCCCCACTATATCCCACAAACTCGGGTACTTTGTTGTGTTTACATTTTTTTTGCCCCCCTACTTCTAATTCCCAATCGCCGCTACTGGGAATAAGCCAGATTGTCACTTTCATGAAATTCGGATTTATTCCCGCCATGGCCCTACTGTGCGACGTCCTATGCGATGTTTGCCTTTGACCCCGGAGCAGTCAGCGGTATGTCATCTGTGATGTGATGAAAGTCATACTTAGGCGCAGTACTGATTCCTCAACATCATACGTCCTGCACACCAGTTATGATGATTTAGGGGGCCATCAGTTACGACTTCTGATCACTTCCCGTGTTTGTATTTGTTTAACACACTAAGGCAGCACAGTGATGTGTCAATGAAATTCTACGGCCCAATTTCCCGTCATTTTTACGCAGCATACAACATGCCGTTACGCAACGATATATAGGTCGGGTCCATATAGCTCGCATCACTCAGAAGTTCCTACTAGATATGAGAGTTGCATATCGTATCATGATACAGTATCTTATTCCATCACAGTAAGCTGTTACAGAAATATTATGTTCCACCCAACGAGCTAGAATAACATAGAGAGGCGGAAGCGCTGCCTGGGTGAAGCTAATAGAACGAAAGTCCGCCATGTTCCCTGTTGTCACACAAGCAAGGGGGCATGGCCTTTAAATGACGAAAAGTGTAGAAAATACGCATTTTAGAATCACTGGGGGAGAATTAAAGACCATTGCCGATAGCTTGAAGCATTAAAGCGAATACCGCCACTTCATCATATTGCGGCACGAGGCCAACATCACGATCAGTTGATTGTAGGATAGTTCGAAATCATCGCACAGTGACATACGAATAGGCCTCGAAATCGGAACAAGAGCGTTACCCTGCTTGGCTGTTGTGGTTAAGCGTAAATTAGAATAAAAACGATGGACATAAATATTTATGACAGGAAGCCTTAAAATCATAGGGACCTACAATACGTTACAACCTCACTCTGTTCATATTTTTAAAATTATTGCATCCTCATGAGTACTGTGTTCCTTTATTAATCTGTTTACCCTCCCGGGTTGGTTTTTCCCACGGACTCAGCGACGGATCCAACCTCTACCACCTCAAGGACAGTGTTCTGGAGCGTGAGACATTGGGTCGGGGGATACAAATGTGAGGGAGGGCTGCACCTGCTATGCTGAACAGGGGCCTTGTGGGGGGGGGAGAAGGAAGCGGCCGTGGCCTTAAGTTAGGTACCATCCCGGCATTTGCCTGGATGAGAAGTGAGAAACCACGGAAAATCACTTCGAGGATGGCTGAGGTGGGAGTCGAACCCACTTCTACTCAGTTGACCTCCCCAGGCTGATAGAATCCCGTTCCAGCCCTCTTGCCCCTTTTCAAATTTTGTGACGGAGCCGGGAATCGAACCCGGGCTTCCAGGGGTGGTAGCTCCTCACGCTAACCAGTACACCACAGAGGCGGCCCATGAATACTTTACCACAATAATCGTTTAATGTAATTATTTATTATAATATAGGGGGGGGGGATATCATGTCTCTCCCATTACCATATTATACTGGGATTACTAGCTGAAAGGTAAGCTTGAAAGTTGTCCATTATGAAGTGTGGCATAGTTTTGAAAACCAAAGCAACAGACATCTACAATAAAGGCTGTATACATTTCAAAAATAGCAGTAAAATACTGTATTTACCATACTTAGTGTACGTTTGAACGAAATAAGTGTTTTTTTTTTTTTTGTGGTTACGTTTTCTTGGTTGTGGGCGCTCAATTTCCTTTATTTGTAAATGTGAGTGAAAATTAAATAGGGCTGGAAATGTACAGAGCATAAGCAACTGAATTGAGTGGGATACCATTTATCTCTTTTCGCCCTCACAACGCATTGTTCCGTTAATTCCTTGTTCTTTAAACGAAATCTGAAACAAAATTCGACAAATAATAACCGTGGCTATCCGTACTTTCGCTAAGAAAACAATAAAATGGATTTAATTACAAACAGAAATTACAAAAAGGAATCTCGGCTATAATTCAGTAATACTTAAAGTACGATATATCCTTGGTTGTATTACTCCGATTAGAACAACCATACGCTGAGCTTACGGCTGGCATTCTTGAAAGCGAGAATCTATGTCTTCACTTCTTAAAACTTAGGGAATTAAATTGGCATGCACGATCTCCCTGTCACCAAAACATAATATGCTCTCGCGCCAATTCGCTTTGTTTTGACAACCGTTAACATGGCTGCCCCTTACCAACTTGCTTCAAGCAGGGAGCGCTGATGACAGGCTTACAGCCCCTCTATGTTATTCTAGCTCGTTTGTTCCACCGGAGACCCTAAAAGTAACTGTCTGAGCGAAACCAAGGGGAGGGTAGGAGTTTCTGATTGGCTACTGGTTATTAGGAAGCATAGCTGCTCGCTTTTAAGGGTACACTTCTGCGCAGGCGCAAGCGAATATTTTGTAACCGTTTAGAGGCAGTACTGATATTCCTACCCTGTTACTTGCTGTCCGGTTACAGTTATTCGAAGTGCTTTGTATTAGCTTACAGGTGGTGACATAAAGAAGTGTAGTTTCTCAAAACTGTTTACGCGTGGTCTTCCCTCTTTGCATCTCGTGTTTCATGCCGTATTGTGGACGGAGAGCTAAAGGCACGATACGATTGATGTGGACAAAAACTCAATTACAGAGAAACGGTTTCTTGGAAACGCGTTATAAGAAGGTACAAAATAATAATAATAATTTTAAAAATTCAACTGGTTAATTAGTTCTCATTAATGTACATGGTACTCAAGTATCAGGTCCTGAAGAGCCATCGTAAGTGCCATCTGTCCCTCCTGAAACTGTCATCGACTGCAACCTGCAAGGCAGTGCAGCAACAGCTGTTATTATAATTTTTACCAGTACAAAGGAAAAGGAGCCGCCTCTGTGGTGTAGTGGTTAGCGTTATTAGCTGCCACCCCCGGAGGTCCGGGTTCGATTCCCGGCTCTGCCACGAAATTTGAAAAGTGGTACGAGGGCTGGAACGGGGTCCACTCAGCCTCGGGAGGTCAACTGAGTAGAGGTGGGTTCGATTCCCACCTCAGCCATCCTCGAAGTGGTTTTCCGTGGTTTCCCACTTCACCTCCAGGCGAATGCCGGGATGGTACCTAACTTAAGGCCACGGCCGCTTCCTTCCCTCATCCTTGCCAATCCCTTCCAATCTTCCCATCCCCCTACAAGGCCCCTGTTCACCATAGCAGGTGAGGCCGCCTGGGCGAGGTACTGGTCATACTCCCCAGTTGTATCCCCCGACCGAGAGTCTGAAGCTCCAGGACACTGCCCTTGAGGCGGTAGAGGTGGGATCCCTCGCTGAGTCCGAGGGAAAAACCGAACCTGGAGGGTAAACAGATGATGATGATGATGATGATGATGATGACAAAGGAAAAGGAGTGATATAGAGAAAAGGACGCTAGACAAGCCACTTACACAGTTGTTTACCGCATATTCCCAACCTTCATCTTATGGCAAAAGATGATTTTCGAGACTTTTTTTGCAGGATTTCCAGAGCGAGTTGGCTACATAGTTTACGTCACGTAGCTGTTAGCTTGTATTCGGGAGATGGCGGGTTCTAACCCCACTGTCAGCAGCCCTAAAGATGGTTGTCGGTGGTTTCCCATGTACACACCAAGCAAATGTTAACACTGTTCCTCAGTTGAGGGCACGATCGCTCCCGTTCTAGTCCTGTCCCATACTATTTCATAGTCACTATAAGATCAGTCTGTGTCGGTGCGTTGCCTACGAGATATACAAGGCCGGGACATACCTACTAATTTGTCGCTGAAAAAGCGGCCCGACCGTGTTCACGGTTTGGCCGCTAGATGCCAGGTTTCCGTTCTGTTCTTGGCGGACTTTCACATTGTGATATGCGGAGTAATTTTGATGCTGTGTTGATTTCAATTTATTGTGAATATTGTTTCTGTCGGTGAGTGTCTGTGAGGTGAGAAGAAGGTGCACTGTTGAATACCTCTCTGTATTTCGGATGACACTAATAAGCATGAAAATTGACGTTCCATAGTTTCCCTTCCGAGTGCGGTTTAGGGGAGAAATGGAAGCAAACTATTTCTAGGCAATGTGATATTGTAGGATCTCTTTAGGTACGGTACCTAGCAATTCTTCTCATAAAACAGATTTCATTGTAAGCACATCAATCAAACTTCCTTCTGTTTTCATTGTGTATCCTGTTCACAAACAGGAAAATGTCAAACGCAGGAAGCGTCCAGCTCCCAAAAATGAAGTATTGCCATCAATTTTGTTTTGCTAGTGGCTTTACGTGGCACCGACACAGATAGGTCTGATGGCGACGATGGGATAGGAAAAGCCTAGGAGTGGGAAGGAAGCAGCCGTGGCCTTAATTAAGGTACAATAGTAGTAGTTAAATATTTTTATATTTAAGGTCCACTTTTTCAATACAGATTATAAATTATATATATTTTTATTAATATTCAGGGACTAGTTTCGACCTATTTTCTAGGTCATTATCAGCCATGAAGCAAATTATAACTGTACCGGGCGGTACACCTCCACGCCGCTAATTTAAAATGTGCGCCAGTTGAAACTCCTCTGCTGGAGGAAGTCTGAACTTTATTGACGGTATTAATTTTCTACTTTCTCAGAAGATGTCACTACCTGTAAATTTTGGAGTTTTAGAAGTGTGTCATTTTTGATGTGTTTTTGTTTTGCTTGAAGTAAGAAGTGTGAACTTTCTCTTCTAGAGGACACTACTGAAGAACTACAATAGTGCACCCTAGTGCGAAGAAAAAGAACTGTTCTTTGGAGAAAATTTAATTTCAAAAGTTTGTTCCTTGCTAAATTTTTTTCAGTCATTGTTTAAGTTGGCAATATTAACCCTTTCTTTCCCCTTGTTTTAAATCTAGCCAATCCCGAATTTCTTAACTTAATTTTCCACCAATAATGTGTTTCTTCTTCATCTTGTGTAGGGGTTTCTCTTTATTCTCCAATAAAGTGATTGTGGGCGGGTGTTCTCATTCCCCTAACGCCTAGAACCTTCCGCGAGAGTATATAAATTGCTGATTTTAGGGTCTCTGGGCCACTTCTGTTCCATCTTTCAGTGTGTAAAGTACATAGCAGGGGGCGGGAAGCGCCTCTTTCTTCGGCGGCGGTCAACAACCAGGTAATGGCCGATTAATTACTTATTTTCTTGCTTGCTCAGCAGTTTAACTCTCGGGGCGGGTCCGAAGCTTTTTCCATTATGTAACCTTCTTTAAAATGTAAAGAAACTTGTATCTATTTCATCTTTTAAACTGCATATCGGGATAGAGAGTGCTGTACCCTCTCGAGCTCCCAATCATATTGTTTTGAGGTGAACTTATCTTTCTCAACCTATTCTTCGTTAATATAATGTAAATTGTTCTTTTCTGAAGTCACCTCTGTAGTATGGGATTAGCCCTTGCATTAATGGCCTAGTGCCAAGTAGGTTTTAAATAAAGTGTATTAGGAGTGCGGAGAGCCTCCTTCCAAGTTGGTATTTTAGAGGCCATATAATTAACCTTTTCTCAGTTAATAGGCCTCAGTAGATTGGGTATTTTACCCCTGTGTTTATGTCCGTTGAGGACAGCTTGAAGGTCGAGTTTGGTGTGGCCTGGGAGAGGCTTAAAGTTGAGAGCGAGTGGCTCTTTTTTGAAAACTGAGTGTTGTATGCCTCGAGGAGGCTTTACTGTGTAATTCGGAGCAAGTGATCCAGGGTTTGATTGGGGTCTTCTGCCCCGTTGGTGAAATTTGTATATCGTAAAGTTGGGCTAGTTGCTCAAGAATTGTGTTTTCAGGGCTCGAAGCCCAAATCCTGTAAATACTGTAATTGTACTTTGTTGCCTTGCTACTCCGTACCTGCCATTCTTGTTATTTCTGAATTTTGGAAAGAAAATATAACCTTGTTAAAATTTTACATTAACTTTAATTCCGTAGTTGGAGACCTATTCACACCCGCACCTTCTTTCACCTCTACCTACCACGGAAATCTCCGTAACAAGTGGTAGCAGAGCGTGGATGAATGGGTCTCATTTTAGCCCCTTTTGACGGCTAAATATTGTTCTGTTCCGAACTCTAACCATTTTCTCAGTTGCTGGAATTTTTGAGGTTTTCAAAATTGTTCTGTCACCATGCCTGGCCCTCGCGATGTTCTTCATCTTAACTATTTGCGCAAGGAGGAGTTGATCTATGAGTTAACTATCAGAAATGTACAATCTGGAGGCACGGTTGCAGTAGACACAAACAAGCTTAGAGAATCCCTAGATTTGCCCATTTCCATCCCCAATTTGGGAGAGAAAGAAATTGACGACTCTCTTTCCACGATCACGGAGAATATTACTGGGCTAGCTTCTGTAGTTAGTTTTTTTGATGAAAATGATCCTTCTCCTAATCAAATTAAGCGTGTGCAAGCTAGGCTGTTTCATTTTTCAAATAGAGTTAACGATCTGTTGTCTCTAAAGTTGAATGACGTTCAGAAGAAGGAAGCTAGTACGCTACTTGAAAATATGTCTGAATTATCTAGCAAGGTCACTCAATTGTTAACTGGGGAAGTTCCTCCCAAAACTGATCAACCCGCCACGATGAATGTTGGGAGCGAGGAAGAGCCTCCTAAGGGAGAAGTCAATAGGATAACCGTTGCTGCTCAAACTATCTCTGCCCCATTAGACAACGAGTCTGAACGTCGTAACTCATTGACTAATGTACGTTCTGAATTGACTTCTTTGCCACTTAAACCTTTACCGACTATGTCACCCGGGTTTAGCAGCTTGCCTCATCCATTGGCAATGTTGCTCAGAGGTATCTCTAAGTTTTCCGTTAATACCACCAGTGAAGTAATTTCATTTTTAAGATTTCTGGTTGAATTTCAGGATCATGCCCTTGTGTTTTCTCTTTCTCCATGTCAAATTTTGCAAATTATCTATCCTTATGCAATTGGTATTCTCTCTGACAAAATAGTAAGAGCCATAGCCGAACAGTCATCTATTGAAGATTTTCATGCACACCTGCTTGCAAATTTTATTCCCGCCCGCGCGAGGTCATCTCTGATTCAGAAGTACTATTACCGTGTACAACGCTTGGATGAAAACTTGGCTGATTTCATACAGGACATTAAGTTTTATACTAGGGTGTTTGCTCTTCACTTCCCTGAGGATCAGATTGTACAAGCCATTGTGGAAGGTATTTCACCATCTTATAGATCATATTTGTGTTTCGCGGCGTGCCCGCAAACCTTCTCTGAACTTGAAGCATTGGCCGTCTCAGCGGAAGGAGTTAGATACGCCGATTCATTGCGTGTAGCGAAAGAACCCCCGCCTTCTTTTAGTAATACTCGGCCTCCACCTCGCCGACCAGTCACACCCCGTAAATGCTATGCTTGCGGGTCGCCCGACCACCTTCGGAACAAGTGCCCATTGCTCAAATCTAGTGTGACAAGGAATGGAGCTGGTTCATCACTAGGCTGTTTTAAATGTGGGGCTTTCTCACATATTGCCAAGAATTGTCCCAATTCGAATAGCACCCCCTCCTGCTCAACTTCTGGTGCAACTTCCAACAACAATATAAAGTGACTAGTGCCTTCGGCTGAGTCGATTAATCCATCTTCCCGAGACTCAGCCCCGGGTAAACAGATCGAAAAATCAGGGAAATTTCGATCTTCAAATCCATCCCTTGAATGCCCCAAGGAGTGTCTTAGGATTGCGGCAGATACCCCCGCACCGGTTCCTTTTCTTAAGATTGAGTTAAATAATGAACCTGTAACAGCTCTCTTAGATTCAGGCAGTGTTTGTTCGATTATTTCGGCTGAATGGTATTCTAAATTGAAATCTGTTTGTAAACTACCTGACTATGTCTCATCTCCTGTTCAATATGTTTCGGCTAATTCATCTCCATTAGAAATTCTAGGTTCCGTACAGGTCAAAATTCGTATTTTTAAATTTACATGGAAAACCAAACTGTTTGTGGCTAAGCATTTGTCTTGCCCCATCATACTGGGAGCGGACTTTATTTCTCACACTGGTCTTGTGCTCGATCTTCAGAGTAAGTCGTGCACATTCAAATTTGCGTTCAATTGTAAAATTCCCTTGTTAAAGTGTAATTCTGTATCATGCTCATCTATTTCGCCTACCCAGGATGAGATGTTGTTAGACCTTAGACATCTACCTGAGGAGCAGGCTGATAGTATTCGTAAATTATGTCAGTCATTTCCAGAGGTGTTCTCTGATACTCTTGGTGTTACTGACCTTATTGAATACAAAATTGAGGTCACGGATTCGATTCCTGTCCGTTTTCCACCTTATAGGCTATCTCCACCTAAAATGAAGGCTCTGAAAGAAATTATCGATCAGATGTTGAAGGATGGTATTATTAGGCCCTCTAAGTCAGCGTATTCTTCGCCTATTTTTCTAGTTCCGAAACCCCAAGGAGGCTTCAGGCCTGTCATTGATTATAGGGCTCTCAATCGGAAGGTGGTGTTACAATCTGTGCCCCTTCCCGACCTTCATTCTTGTTTTTCATGGTTCCGTAAGGCCAAGTTCTTTACTATCTTGGACCTGAATCAGGCCTATAATCAAATTCCCCTTGCCGAAGAGTCTAAACACCTTACAGCGTTTGCCACGGACTGGAACTTATACGAATACAACCGCGTGCCTTTCGGGCTCCCCACGGGAGCAGCTGTACTCACTAGGCTACTAGATAGGGTCTTCTCCGACATCAAATTTGAGTACTTATATCACTACTTGGATGATGTCGTCGTATTTTCAGAGACTTTTGAAGAACATCTAGATCATCTGCGAGAAGTCCTCGATCGCCTTCGTAAGGCTGGGTTAACTGTCAAGTTGTCCAAGGTTGCCTTTGCTAAGCCCTCTATGTCATTCCTAGGGCATATTGTGTCACCTGATGGTGTAGCAGTCGATCATTCTAGAACACAGGCCATCCGTGATTTTAAACCTCCCAAGGACATTAAAGGTATCGCCAGGTTCATTGGTATGGTGAATTTCTTCAGGAAGTTTATTCCTAATTTCGCTAATAGAGCGGCGCCCTTAAGCCTTCTTCGTAGGAAAGGCATCAAATTCGAGTGGGGACCTTCTCAACAAGCCGCTTTTGAAGATCTTAAATTAGCTCTATGTAATGCCCCTGTACTTGCTATGCCTGATTTCTCGAAGAAATTCATCGTCCAAACCGACGCGTCGTCGTCAGCAGTAGCTGCAGTCCTTCTTCAAGAGACTGAACTAGGGAGGCGACCCATCGCCTATGCATCTAGGACTCTATCGGCTCAAGAAGCCAAGTATTCTATCTATGAGCTCGAAGGGTTGGCAGTCTTATTTGCCTTAGAGAAGTTCCGTCTCTATCTGGAACATGTCAAATTCGACCTGGAGACAGATAATCAAGCCTTAAGCTGGGTCATAGGTAGGCCGCGTCGTACTGGTCGTCTAGCCCGTTGGGCCATCCGTATTTCTGCCTTCCAATTCGATGTCAGGCATATCAGAGGTACCGAAAATATTGTTGCTGATGGACTCAGCCGTATGTTTTCCAACGACGTCGAGACCCATGAACCGGTCGACAGTTCATCACCTCCCGAGTCCATACTATCTGATGTTAATGCCATCTTAACTGATGCTCCCATGCTCTTTAGGGATATCGAGAAATACCAACGTGAAGATCCGACGCTGGCTCCGATAATGGAAACCCTTTCTTCTGGGGAACATGTGGTCCCTTATGTTCTGAGGAATGGTGTTCTATGTTGCCCCTCGAGGCATGATAAGATGATGAAAGTTGTCGTTCCAGCTGTTCTTGTACCTATGATCTTCAAGTATTATCATGAGACCCCATTAGGAGGGCATCTTGGTATCTTTAAAACTCGTGAAAAGATTCGTGAAATGTTCATCTGGAAAGGTATGGACGGTGAAATCCGTGAACTAGTAAAAGCTTGTAAATCTTGTTTGCTCAGTAAACCCACCATGTCCACCAAGGTAGGCCTTTTGCCTTCGCATCAAGCGTCGCGTCCCATGGAACGCTTGTATATTGATTATGTAGGACCCTTCCCCCAGTCAAAGGGAAATGCCAACAAGTTTATCTTTGTATGCGTAGATGGCTTTACTAGATTTTCCTGGTTATTTCCGACTAAGCTGGCTACCGCTCAGTCTACCATTACTTGCTTAAATTCTATTTTTGCCTCTTTTGGTCCGTGCCAATATATAGTGTCTGATAATGCTAAGGCGTTCACATCTAATCTTTTTCGTAAATTCTGTTTCGACTTGTCCATCTCTCATGTAACTACTTCTGCTTATTACCCTCAACCATCTCTGGCTGAACGGGTTAACCGTAATCTCAGGTCCGCGCTTATTGCCTATCATCATGAAAATCATTCCAGGTGGGATACGTCCCTGCATTGGTTAGCTTTTGCTTTGAATTCGGCGGTTCATGAATCACATAAATTTACTCCAGCCTCTTTGATGTTCAAGTTTGTTCCCAATACGCCGCTCTCTAACCTCTGGTCTCTGAGTGACATTCTACCCGAGACAATAGATCCGGACCACATTAAAGATCTTTGGAAGAAGGCTAAAGCCAATCTTAAAGTGTCTCATGAAAAGGTTAGGGAAAGGTATGATCGTGGACGGAGACCCACCCCTTTGAAGGTAGGTGACCAAGTTATGGTCAAAAACTTTGTTCCCGCGGGCAAGCTTGCCCCCAGATTTCATGGGCCTTGTATCATTCTCGATTTTCTTACGCCGGTTACGTTGTTATTAAGTAATCCAGCCACCGAGAGGATATTTAGGGTTCACCTGTCACAGGTGAAACCGGTGTAAATTTTGTGTCAACTTGCTTCATATAATCGTGAAAGGAATATGAAGGTTATATTTTTTTTTTGAGTTTCACCTTTAAGGCTTTCTGCCCCTTCTATAAAATTTAGTTTCATTTGTAAGTATTTTTGTAAACCCTCCCCGCACCGTTAAACTGCCATTCTGTCCTTACCACGGCCATTACCACGCTCCCGTCTCCTGCTATACACACTGTGGCTTGCTTTTATTAAATGCCATGGATATCTGCACGCCGCTGGCCCCTCAACCTCTCCACCAAGCCTGTGCCCTCAAAAAAAGATGATGGTCCAACAATTCTGCCGCCTAGTTTTAATGTTTCAGTGCCCCCGCAGCCGCGTGGCGCCGTGCCGCGACTGGGCTTGAGGATGGGCCCCCTCGACCCCAGCGAGGACGACATGTGCACGGCGAGCCGGAGCTCTCCTCCCGGCCAAGGCTGATGTGCGGCGCACGACCTGCTACTTGCCCGCAGCCTGTATATGTTCACCGCGGGCGCGGCGTGCTTCAACACCACTGCTCCCCTCATGGTGCGGGCGAGCGGTATCTCAGGGTACTTGAGGGGTCCGAGCGGCCTCTTCTGGACGCAAGCGGCAACGGCCGATCTGGCCATTCAACTTAGTCTACATCAACTTCATGGTCATTCCAGTTCGACATTACCACCTTCTCTTGGATTTTTCTGCAATACCTGGTGGACTTAGAAAATTTTTTTTCTCAACTTTAAAAACTAAAGTTTATCTTCTGAATTCAACTTCTGCAAGCATAAAGACTTTACTTCACCTGCAACAACAAATTTTGAAACTGAATCAAACCATATTAAGAAAATCTTAAAAATATTTCGGCAATTAATCTCCATATCTACGTCAAAACTTGGACCTTGTTTTCAAACAGTTTTCATGTGTCACCTCTGGAGGAACTTTTGGGGGGGGGGAGGTCTGTACCGGGCGGTACACCTCCACGCCGCTAATTTAAAATGTGCGCCAGTTGAAACTCCTCTGCTGGAGGAAGTCTGAACTTTATTGACGGTATTAATTTTCTACTTTCTCAGAAGATGTCACTACCTGTAAATTTTGGAGTTTTAGAACTGTGTCATTTTTGATGTGTTTTTGTTTTGCTTGAAGTAAGAAGTGTGAACTTTCTCTTCTAGAGGACACTACTGAAGAACTACAATAGTGCACCCTAGTGCGAAGAAAAAGAACTGTTCTTTGGAGAAAATTTAATTTCAAAAGTTTGTTCCTTGCTAAATTTCTTTCAGTCATTGTTTAAGTTGGCAATATTAACCCTTTCTTTCCCCTTGTTTTAAATCTAGCCAATCCCGAATTTCTTAACTTAATTTTCCACCAATAATGTGTTTCTTCTTCATCTTGTGTAGGGGTTTCTCTTTATTCTCCAATAAAGTGATTGTGGGCGGGTGTTCTCATTCCCCTAACGCCTAGAACCTTCTGCGAGAGTATATAAATTGCTGATTTTAGGGTCTCTGGGCCACTTCTGTTCCATCTTTCAGTGTGTAAAGTACATAGCAGGGGGCGGGAAGCGCCTCTTTCTTCGGCGGCGGTCAACAACCAGGTAATGGCCGATTAATTACTTATTTTCTTGCTTGCTCAGCAGTTTAACTCTCGGGGTGGGTCCGAAGCTTTTTCCATTATGTAACCTTCTTTAAAATGTAAAGAAACTTGTATCTATTTCATCTTTTAAACTGCATATCGGGATAGAGAGTGCTGTACCCTCTCGAGCTCCCAATCATATTGTTTTGAGGTGAACTTATCTTTCTCAACCTATTCTTCGTTAATATAATGTAAATTGTTCTTTTCTGAAGTCACCTCTGTAGTATGGGATTAGCCCTTGCATTAATGGCCTAGTGCCAAGTAGGTTTTAAATAAAGTGTATTAGGAGTGCGGAGAGCCTCCTTCCAAGTTGGTATTTTAGAGGCCATATAATTAACCTTTTCTCAGTTAATAGGCCTCAGTAGATTGGGTATTTTACCCCTGTGTTTATGTCCGTTGAGGACAGCTTGAAGGTCGAGTTTGGTGTGGCCTGGGAGAGGCTTAAAGTTGAGAGCGAGTGGCTCTTTTTTGAAAACTGAGTGTTGTATGCCTCGAGGAGGCTTTACTGTGTAATTTGGAGCAAGTGCTCCAGGGTTTGATTGGGGTCTTCTGCCCCGTTGGTGAAATTTGTATATCGTAAAGTTGGGCTAGTTGCTCAAGAATTGTGTTTTCAGGGCTCGAAGCCCAAATCCTGTAAATACTGTAATTGTACTTTGTTGCCTTGCTACTCCGTACCTGCCATTCTTGTTATTTCTGAATTTTGGAAAGAAAATATAACCTTGTTAAAATTTTACATTAACTTTAATTCCGTAGTTGGAGACCTATTCACACCCGCACCTTCTTTCACCTCTACCTACCACGGAAATCTCCGTAACAATAACAATGTATCAAATAAAATAAACAATGTATCGAATAAAATAAACAATGTAACGACACAATGGTCTTAAAAACTGTACACACAATCAATAGAAGTTTAAGGCTGGTTGAATGAAATAGTTTAGGTAATGGAAGACACAGTGTAGTGTCAATATTAAAAATGATATGTACATGCCATATGAGAAATAAGGTAATATTAAAGATTTTCGTTGCACTACGTTAAAGAGATCCATATAATAGAGGTTCCTGAAATGGTAGATTGCTGCTCTATGTGAGAGAGTTGTTTTTAATATAGATATTCATAAAATGCTGGTCGCGGTGCACGCATAGAAATGCGATTGATCTTGGCTCTCCAAATACGTCGCAGTCTGTTCAGAGTTGTTGTGAAAATCATATATTTTGATAGGGGTTGTAGTAAGGATGTAAAGGAGAGTGCATGTAAGTCTCTGGTAAGACCCCAACTAGAGTATGGTTCCAGTGTATGGGACCCTCACCAGGATTACCTGATTCAAGAACTGGAAAAAATCCAAAGAAAAGCAGCTCGATTTGTTCTGGGTTATTTCCGACAAAAGAGTAGCGTTACAAAAATGTTGCAATGTTTGGGTTGGGAAGAATTGAGAGAAAGAAGAAGAGCTGCTCGACTAAGTGGTATGTTCCGAGCTGTCAGCGGAGAGATGACGTGGAATGACATTAGTAGACGAATAGGTTTGAATGGCGTTTATAAAAGTAGGAAAGATCACGATATGAAGATAAAGTTGGAATTCAAGAGGACAAACTGGGGCAAATATTCATTTATAGGAAGGGGAGTTAGGGATTGGAATAACTTACCAAGGGAGATATTCAATAAATTTCCGATTTCTTTGAAATCATTTCGGAAAAGGCTAGGAAAGCAACAGATAGGGAATCTGCCACCTGGGTGACTGCCCTAAATGCAGATCAGTATTGATTGATTGATTGATTGATTGATTGATTGATTTGCCTGGTGTGAAATTGGGAAACCATGGAAAACCATCTTCAGGGCTGCCGACAGTGGGATTCGAACCCACTATCTCCCGGATGTAAGCTCACAGCCGCGCGCCCCTAACCGCACTGCCAACTCGCCCGGTTCATCAAAATTTAGTAAAAGTTCCGATTCAGATAACGATGAACATACCATATCTTCATGTGTCAGCCACAAACGAAAAACGAGTACAAGTCTCGTTTCTATATCAAGGAAAATCTACGAGTATCTCTGTTAAATCTAATATATATATACATACGGATGAGAAAATTAAATACCAGATTACAGAAAAGCAATCTGTAAATTGAGAAGTACGATACGGGTAATGAAATCAGAAAAAAAAAAAGTTTTACGGTATCTGAACTTGACCAAAAAAAGCAAACCAAATTGAAAAGCATTGCTAAAATTGGTCATTTAGGAGCTTTATTCCTGTTAGAACGAATTTAATTTTTTTCTTCTTTCTTCATCCGTTTACCCTCCAGGGTCGGTTTTTCCCTCGGACTCAGCGAGGGATCCCACCTCTACCGCCTCACGGGTAGTGTCCTAGAGTACCAGACTTTGGGTCGGGGGATACAGCTGGGGAGGATGAGCAGTACCTCGCCCAGGCAGCCTCACCCGCTATGCTGAACAGAGGCCTTGTGAAGGGATGGGAAGTTTGGAAATGACAGGCAGGGAAGAGGGAAGGAAGCGGTCGTGGCCTTAAGTTAGGTACTATCCCGGCATTTGCCTGGAGGAGAAGTGGGAAACCACGGAAAACCACTTCCAGGATGGCTGAGCTGGGAATCGAACCCACCTCTACTCAGTTGACCTCCCGATGCTGAGTGGACCCCGTTCCAGCCCTCGTACCACTTTTCAAATTTCGTGGCAGGGCCGGGAATCGAACCCGAACCTCCGGGAGTGACAGCTAATCACACTAACCACTACACCACAGGGGCGAACACAAATTTAATTTTACGGGAAGAAAAAAGAGAAATACGGTGAAACGCCGCTAAACGTTTGCGTAACGGGTAACGGGCATAACATCGCTCACCAAACAGCGGCTTCAATACGAATGTCAAAATATCAGATGTGCGGAGGAAAAGATTGGATCGCTGATAACTGGTGAAAGGGCGATTAAACCCAAAGTTATTTATGACCGCAATCTCGATCCGCTTATCGGATACTCTGAGGCACAATTAAAGGAATCGGTAAGAAGTGACAAACTCGCTATCAGATTTCTCTGCTTCTTTCGTGAATTACTTATTTCGTTTAAGCATATTGTAAGAAATACGTTGTAGAAAATAAGTCAAACAATTGCTCTTGGTCTATCTTTGATCTCATATCTGTTTGCTGCCTTCTGAAATTACTAGTTTTAATGAATTTTTATAGTTTTTCATATTTGAACGTGTTGCAATGAGCGGGCGAGACCAAGGTCTGTCTAGGGAGGTCAAGTCACGAATACTACTTATTGAGCCGCCATATTGGGTCTTTAAGCGAGCGTAATCAAAGGCAAGTGTATTCGAATTTAGAGGATTTCGGCACCGTACATTGAAATAAAAACAAATTACCAACTATTTTTCATAAAGAATTTAATTGGGCATCTACTGTTCATGTATACTATAACTGTATAATGCCTAAATGATATGAGTACATTCACAGCTATTTGAATAGGAAGATAATTAACAGAGCCTGAAATTCTTCTTCTTTTTTTTTAGAGGGAGAGACAAGAATCAGCAGAAAAGCTCATGTCGTACTCTTTTACATCCTTACAACTTGGTCTTACTGTGTTTCTTATTAATATCATCTGTCAAATACGTAATCTTATTGAGAGAAACATAGAAATATATACAGTACCTGCGTCATATTATGATTACCGGTCTTCTTCTTCTTCTCTTCTTCTTTTCTAGCCTATTTCAATCCACTGCTGGATATAGGCCTCTTCCATGTGCTTCCATCGTCTTCGGTCTTGAGCCTCTTGGAACCAGCGTGTTCCAGCCAACAGCTTTATGTCGTCGAGCCATCTCTTCAGGGGTCTTCCAATGCCTCTCTTGTGTCCCCATGGTCTCCAGTGAACAATCCTAGAGGTCCACCTGTTGTAGTCTTGTCGAGCTACGTGTCCCACCCATTGCCATTTTAGTCTTGCTACTATCTCTAGGATGTCTGTTACATCAGTTCTTCTCCTGATGTCCTCTGAACGGATCTTATCCCTAAGGCTGATCCCTAGCATCTGTCGCTCCATGGCTCGTTGTGTTCGCTGAAGCTTGCGAGCACTTTCCTTCGTCAGAGTCATCGTTTCCAGACCGTAAGTTGTAACCGGCAGCACGCACGTATTATAAACCTTGGTCTTCAGGTTAATTGGAACATCCTTGTTGGTGAGGATGAATCTTAGTTTTCGGAATGCAGTCCAACTCATACCTATTCTGCGAGGAATTTCTGCACGTTGGTTGTCTTTTCCAAGTTTTATCTTGTGTCCAAGATAGATGTACTCATCGACAGCTTCTATATATTAGTTTCCCATTTTAAGTGGTCGACTCTCTGGGCTTAGTATTTTCGTTTTATTAATGTTCATTTCCAAACCAATCTTAGCAGAAGCAGTTTTTAATTCTTGGATCATGCTTTCTAGCTCATCTAGATTTTCACTTATGAGCACACTGTCATCGGCAAAACGCAGGTGGTTCAAATATAACCCGTTGATTTTTATTCCTTTATTATCCCAATGAAGGGTTTTGAATACATCTTCCAAGGCAAGGGTAAACAGCTTTGGAGAGATTGTGTCACCTTGTCGAACTCCTTTGCCAACTGAGATTTTATTGGTGATGAGGTCTTCGTCCACTCTGACTACCATTGTTGCTTGATCATAAATGTTTTCCAGAAGCTTTATATACCTTGAGTTTATCATGGCATTTTGAAGTGCCTTCATGCTTGCCCAGATCTCCACTGAGTCAAAAGCTTTTTTATAATCAATGAAGGCCAGATGAATCTTGATGTTGTACTCAGTGGTTTTCTCAAGAAGAAGACGAATAGTCTGGATGTGTTCAACAGTTGAGAAACCTTTACGAAATCCCGCTTGCTCGGCAGGTTGATAAAAATCCAGTTCTCTTGTGAGGCGGTTGGTTACAATTTTAGTCAGGAGCTTGTAAAGGTGTGATAACAAACTCACAGGACGATAGTTCTCTAAATTTTCCTTATCACCTTTCTTGAAGAGAAGTATCACTTCAGCATTTTTCCAATTTTCTGGTATTCTTCCAGAGTTAATACACTTGTTCATGAGTATTCTCACGGCTTCTAGCAGATCTCTTCCACCTAATTTCAGCATTTCATTCGTTATTTTATCCTCCCCAGGGGATTTTTTATTCCTTAGTTGTTTAAGAGCATTTTCAATCTCAGCAGTGGTTACTTCCGGTGTTACTTCATGTGTATAATTCTGGGCTAGTTGTTCATCACTGGATGGTTTATTAATGGTTGATATATACAGCTTGTAGTAGAAATCTCTAATAACTTCAGTAATCTTTTGCTTATCTGTGACTATTTCTCCATTTTGGTTCTTAAGTTTTGTAATTTTTGGTCTTCCTGTAGACATGCTGTTCTTTAAAATCTTCGTGTTTTTATTTTCTTCAATTGTCTGCATGATCATGTTATTATTAAATTTCCTTAGATCTTTTCTTATTTCCTTGCGAATGGTCTTGTTAAGATTTTTGTATTCTGCTGTATCCCTGTCCATTGTCTTCCTGTCCTTAATGAGCTGCATGGTATTGAGTGAAAGTCGGCTCTTCTTATTAGTTTTCTTCAATGGGATCTCCTTTGCTGCATTTTGAATACTGACTGTAATTTTCTCATTAAGTTCGTTCACGTCCAAGTGTTTCAAATCTTCTGTTGGGTTAAGTTTTTTGGTAACATACATACATACATATCTTTATTACCCACCCTAGAATACACCATCGGCTTTACAGGTAATAAAGACAGACAGAGCGAAACCCAAAAACAAAATAACAAACAAACAAACACTAGGCACTACATCTCTCCTAAAACTACTTAGCTAAATTATTTACCTCTAAATCTACTCAGTGTCCTCCCACACGCACGCGGATAGCCGGCAAACGTGCAGAAAGCACCGCACTACAAATTACCCTATTTCCCTATTCCCCTATTCCTACCAACCACCTAGAAAAAAAATATATATAGTAGACCGGTCTCTGCGTCAGCCCTGGTATGGAATACATGCCCACCAACCCGTTGATCGCAGGGACCAGCCTCGCCACGTGAGAACTGATCTTATTTCTCACCTACACCTGCTGACAATGTATTCCTTACCTACCATGTGTGCCAAGCCAGCTTGGCGGAAACCCGACCCATCACATGGCTTGTCACACACTTCCGCTATATACGTCACACCTTCTCTATTCATTGTCAGCTCACTACCTTCCCTCTTCTTTTTCTTTTCTTGCCGTGCAGACATGCTAAGCCTAGCTTCTTTGGGTTGGGTCAAGCCCCCAACCCCTCCCTCTTCCCTTGATACGCCACCTTCTCCTCTCTCGCACTATTCCTGCCCACTACATCTCACCTTCTTGCACTTAAGACTTAAACATCAACAATTTTTTTTTCACTTACACACAAACAGACAGTTTCCATTCCAAGTCCATCAGTTCACTCAGTCTTCACAATCTACAACACCACACTTGCCTCAAACTGTTAAACTTAATTTTTATACTTCCAACATTTTCTCCTTAACTACAGTCCCCCTTAATCTATCTAAATTACTATTACACACACCATCTTTATCCTCCCTCCTCACACAAATACTTTTTTTTACACCTCATATACACACAAACAAATAGTATTCCATTCCAAGTTCATTAGTTCGCTCAGCCATCTCACTACTTTTTTTTTCATTTTTTTTTACCTAAGCTTCATTACTACCATCCACGGTAAACTTAAACTATAGAACAGCTTCTTAAATTTACACTACCCTCAAGCCAACTCAACCTCCCCTATTCTCAACTCTTACCTAATTTTCTCAGTCTTTCCCCTGTTACCAACTCTTCTCTTATACACCTCTGCTCTCATATTCCAGAAGTCATTAATCTATCACCTCCTCCCCTCCTACTACTTCCCTATCTACTTCCCAACACCCTGCCCCAGGCGGATCACCTTTTCCACAGGGCAAGGTGCTCACCCCCTTTCCCCTAACACTACAGCCCCCTTTTCTGATATCATCCCCTTCCCGCATCTGCTCAGGGCGGATATCCATTCCTCTGAGCAGAATGCCCTCCCCCTTCCTCCCTCGGCAAGAACCACATTATCTGCACATCCCCTGTTACTCCCTCAATTTCTTTATAAATATAGCTCTGGCCACATTTAAGAATTTCGCTATATTCGTTCCTTTCTCCCACTCTCTACATAACCAAGATGTCATCTTATAACTTTCCCCTATCAAATTCAGCTCCTTCTTACTCAGTAGTTTAATCTTTATCTCCTCCAAAGCTCGGCATTGATTAAAAATATGCAGATCCTCCCACATCCCTCCACATAACACACATCTATCACTATTCTCACTGCCTACCCATCCCCTGTTCCTCGGCACCCCCAAAACCCACCAATACAGACCTCTCTTATCCCTTCTACCCTCAAACTCCGTTTTCGGGTTTATTACTTCCACCAATTTATTTAATACTGATAAAGAGACTCTCTCTCTACATTCCCCTATTAAGCTCTGTCTTTCAATATCTAGTAGTCTTCCCTTTATCCTTTCCCATACCCATTTATTCCTACCACCCCCCCAGGCCTCTCCATATTCCCCCAAACCAACCTGTTGTAACCATTTTTTGCACTTATTCACCCAGTAACCTTCATTCGTCATACCTTTCTGAAACTTAAACGTTTCTTGTACTAATGCCCCGCCCTTCCCTTCCTCCAATCTAATCCAATACTTAAACACCCTCTTAGCTATTTCAACCTCTATCGATTCTTTACAGACTAATCTGGCACCGGCATTGGCTGTACAGTTCGGTAGGTCCATCATAATCTTGCTAAATTTCGCCACCACCTGGTTTAGTTCACCCCTGCCCTCCTCCATTCCCCATACTTCGACCCCAAATAGCATTTTGCCCATTACCAGTGATTTGAACACCGTTTTCTGAATTTTGTATTTAACATTTGGGAATTTCTTCTCTAAAACCCCCACTACCGCAAGAGCTCCTCTACCTTTGAATTTTGCGTTCCTACACTGATTTTTCCAAGAACCATTCTTACTAATTATTACACCTAGATATTCCATTTTTACTCCTGGTCTAATATTTTCCTGGTCTAAGTTTTTTTGGTAAGAGCTTGTTGAAATGATGATTGATGTGTTTCTAAGTCCTCTACTCCTGGAAAAGTGTACCCTCTTGTCATTTTGGATCGTTCAAGTTTGAGGTCAAATGTAAAGGTTGCTCGAACTAGCCTATGGTCGCTTCCTGTATCAAATCTATTGAGAACAGTAACATCTGTACAATATTTCTTCTTGTTGGTCAGGATAAAATCTATCTCATTCTTGGTTTGTCCATCGGGGCTCTTCCATGTCCATTTTCGTTGGATGGGCTTTTTAAAGAAAGTATTCATGCAATAGAGATTTTCGGCTGTGAGATATTCTAGCAATCTTTCTCCTCTTTCGTTTCGATCGCCTAGTCCATATGTACCAATGTTCTCTGGGTCTCCGATTTCCTTTTGACCCACTTTTGCATTGAAGTCTCCAATGATGATACAGAGTTGTGTCTTTTCTGAATTTTTCGCTTTGGTGATATCTTCATACACCTGTTCCACTGCCTCTTCGTCAGAAGTACTGGTTGGAGCATAGACATGTATGACTTGTATGGAGAATTTTCTATTCAATTTGAGGACGATATATATCACTCTGAAAGAGACACAAATCATCTTGTGTATGAATTCTCTGATATTTTTATTGGCAAGAATAGCAACCCCATGTGTAGAAGCATCCCCGGTACGGTACATGAAATACTGAATCTGAAGTACTGTACTTGAAGTACTAAAAGACAGTTGTCATAAATTACCTTCAGCATTTTCTTTATTAAGAAAGCAACTACCGGTACTGCGTTTCTAAAAGGTTACCTCAGTATGTCGACAAACACTGAATGCCTCTTGAATTGAGTGCATTAAATTGTGTATAGTAACTGTTGTTATCCATTCATGCGGTATTTCTTTGGGTTCTAAGGTAAAAATACTCTGCACATATGCAACAAGAGTGATGTTCTTAGCTACTCTTAACTAGTTTATTGATAACCCATGCAGCTATATACTACAAAGTGGTGGTGGTGATTATTGTTTAAGAGGAAGTACAACTGGGCAACCATCCTCTATAAACACTAATCATAAGAAAACAAATGGAATGGGTCCAACACTTCGAAAAATGAAGGTATCGGCAAATAAAGATGAAGGCCACAAAGTGCGTGGAAATGAAAAACTTCCTAGGTCACGAATGCGCTAATGCGGAAAAGAACAAGTGTGATGATGATGATGATGATGATGATTGTTGCTGTTTAAAGGGGCCTAACATCGAAGGTCATCAACCCAGTACAAGTGTTGACCAGGGGAGGTCGGATGGGCTAGAATAGCTGAGAGTCTGACACAAGTAAGTGAAAGAATTGTCAAGATTCAGCTAAGGGCCTCGTAGTCACTAACCAAAATAGATTTCCCCTTGTGGACGGGGCAATAGAATAACACACACGGTATCCCCTGCCTGTCATAAGAAGCGACTGAAAGGGGCGTCAGGAGCTCCTAACTAGGAAGCGTGGGTTGGCGACCACGGGGCTATTAGCTGAGTTCTAACATTCCTGCATATAATAATAATAATAATAATAATAATAATTGTTGTTAAGAATATTAACCGAGCTCGATAGCTGCAGTCGCTGAAGTGCGGCCAGTATCCAGTATTCGGGAGATAGTAGGTTCGAACCCCACTGTCGGCAGCCCTGAAAATTTTTTCCGTGGTTTCCTATTTTCACACCAGGCAAATGCTGGGGCTGTACCTTAATTAAGGCCACGGCCGCTTCCTTCCCACTCCTAGCTCTTCCCTGGCCTATGTCGCCATAAGACCTATCTGTGTCGGTGCGACGTAAAGCAACTAGCAAAAAAAAGAATATCAAAGCCATTGGTAGACACGATTCCATAAGAAATAGAAATTCAGTCACTATTAAATTGAGTTAACCTAGGTTAGGCTATTTTAGGGATTACATGAGGATATTATGTTAGGCTACGGTACGTTAAATTACAGTAGTTGGTTAGTGCGAGTGAAGCGAGTGTTGTGATCTTTAAGTATTTGTCCAGCCATAATGTACTCTAGAGAGCATTTAAGATGAATGAAATATAGCTGTAAATAATAACTACAGTGCCGTATAAGACTGCTATTAACAATTGTTGTATTGATGGCAAGCTGGACAGAAATTGTTGGTTAAGTGATAGTCCTATTGTTTGTTGTGATTGTAATTGGTAAATGAACAGGAACAAGCATTTCAAATATCTGTGAAACATTTCTACATTGTATGTAGGGTTAGAAAGATACTGTCTGTAGTTTACATGAAAAGAAATGGAATGAAATGGCGTTTGGCTCTTACTGCCAGGAGCGTCTGAGGGCAAGTTCGGCTCGCCAGGTGCAGATCTTTTGATTTGACACCCGTAGGCGACCTGCGCGTCGTGATGAGGATGAAATGATTATGAACACGACACAAACACAGCCCCCGAACCCGGGGCCCCTGTGACCAAAGGCGAACACGCTAACAATTTAGCCATGGACATGGCAGACATGAAAGAGAAATTTTCATGAACATCAATACTACTATTACACATTTCCCGTTGCTTTTCTTGTTTGTTTTGAAAGACAGTTCTATTTCTTTGGGAGGTTTCCTATTGTATGTCAAAGACTTGGGTGGATTAGGGACGTTGAAAATTATTGGGATGGAATTCCACTTTAGTAGTTTCCGTCCATCTTCCCCCTTTAGTTCAAATTGCGATTCTTCAAAATGATGCTAGAAGAAGATATATAAGGCCTATAAATATTAAACATCGTTCATATAAACATATTATTATTCAGGAATAATACGAATGTATAACTTCACTAAACTCGCACAAGACGGAATTATCTGTAGGTTGCCATATGTCACGCCTACAGTTTTGTACTCACTGAGCTCTCCTTTGCTTATCTCTCGGGAAGCGAAACAGTCTAATTCCGTCAGTTGGCTTATTTTGACAATTTGGTGCGGCACAGTATCCCATTTTTCTTCAAAATACAAGTAATAACGCACATCATTACATCGGACACGCCCACATAACAACGATATATGAGACCCAATATGGCCGCCACCGCAAAGGATTGTGGTAGCGTGACCAGACCTCCCTAGACAGACCTTGGGCGAGATCAGGGAGAGATAGAACAGTAAAGAGAACTCTAGCGGCACTTGCCGGAAGTATCTCGAGGACGAGTCTAGTGTGCTGTATTTCCCGGCCTTGTGTATCTGGTAGGCAACGGTCGGTGCGACGTAGAAAGACGAAAAAAAGACGTTCTGGATTAAACTCTGCTTACGTCTTGCCTGATAGAAGGACTGTTTCCTTATCTCTTATTCCGGCAGCATCTGAAGTGTATATGACACTTGTTCATCAACATATTTTATAATTTCGGGTCCGAGTGTCTGTTTAATTACAGATCCTTGGACATATAAGGATACACAGAGCTACATAGCAATCACGGCGATTTTTGCAAATGAATGTTTCGAAGTATTAGTTTTCGGAGTGCATATGGGTCATTGCAAACATTTTCTAGTAGTAGTCAAGACTGTGAGTAACGAGCTGACGAAAGGGAGAGTGGGAGGGAAGAAAACGAGATGGAGATATAGTATTGCTATTTATGAGTACCGGTACTTACTAAGTTGCGGTTAGGGGCTGCAAGAGGCAGCAGGTATAGCGGTTGTTCCTCGCAAAAGTTAACCTACAACTTGTATTATGTTATTTTATATCCTAATACTACACTGTAATGGATAATACACAGGAACATGATACTGGAAAGTACTCGTTTGTCCCATCCCTAGTTCCTACAAGGTTTGGAAATCATTTCCTGGTCTCAAGGTTACCGGATTTATCAACTTTACCAGTTATAATTGAGGTAGACTAGCGAGAGGTATCGAGTGTGAGTGCTAAGTGAGGACTATGGGAATTGCTGTTCAACAGTATCGGGTGACTCTAGGTCAATGGCACGGACAGTGAGGTGTGAGCGTGTGGCATGTGCGAAAAGTAACTGGCAAAATACTCGTATACGGCTTGCAGGTATATCTCATGGCAGCAGCAATGGTGGGAATACTACTTGCAGTAGGAAGTGTCGAGATAAATCCTGGCCCCGGACCAGTGGGATCCAGTGGCCGGGAAGAAGTGGAGATCAAGGAAGTACGGTAGTCAGAGAGACTTGTCAAGACTAACAAACTAGAGAACTTATTTGGGAACAATACAGTATAACGAAATAAAGGAGATAAAAGAATGTGTAAAAGAGGAACTGCTAATAAAAATAACAGAGAAGGTTGTGCAGTGTACTGATGAGTTAGAAATACTGAAGGCCAATGTGTGAAGGGTTTAGAGGAGGAGCTAAGACATGACATGCAAAGCGGAAAGAAAATATGGTCAACCAGGAAGCCAGGAGGGAAAAAAATGTTTTTATATACCGTGTACCTGAGAGTGAAAATGAAAATTTAAACGATGCAGATAATAAAGTAGTGGGCGATTTGCAAAACCGAATGAAGGTAAACTGCGGTGAAGTAGATATAGATGACGTTCACATAGTAGGGAGAGTGAAGCGAAAGAGGCCAGTTAAAGTCAAGTTATTATAGGCTTTGATGACAGATAAAGTTTCGAGGAACGCTAGGAATCTAAAAGAGGAAGAGTATGGGTGAAAAGGGACATGGACTTTCACGGAGCAGAGAATTCTGCTTACTGAGCAAGTGGCCGCGCGGTTTGCTTCGCGTAGCAATCAGCTGGCATTCGGGCGATAGCGGGTTCGAACCCCACCGTCGGCAGCCCTGAACACGGTTTTCCGTGGTTTCCCATTTTCACACTAGGCAAATAGGCTCAAGGTTACCGGATTTGTTGTCCGACTCGTTGTCTGAATGGGACTTCGGTTCAAAGGGTCCCGGGTTCGATTCTCGGCCGGGTCGAGGATTTTAACCTTCATTGGTAAATTCCAATGGCCCGGGGACTGGGTGTTTGTGCTGTCCCCAACATCCCTGCAACTCACACACCACACATAACACTATCGTCCACCACAATAACACGCAGTTACCTCTACATGGCAGATGCCGCCCACCCTCATCGGAGGGTCTGCCTTACAAGGGCTGCACTCGGCTAGAAATAGCCACACGAAATTATTATTATTATTATTATTATTATTATTATTATTATTATTATTATTACCGGATTTGTTATCACTTTAACCAGTAAGAATCGAGCTAACGAAGCGAGAGGTTGTATCGAGTGTGAGTGTGGCCGAAATGTACATTAATTAAGGCAACGGACGCTTCCTTTCCACTCCTAGCCCTTTCCTATCCCATCGTCTCCATAAGACCTATCTTTTTCAGTGCGACGTAAAGCAAATTGTAAAAAAAAGAAAAAATCTGCGTTTACATTTAGGAAGAGCAAGGAATTCAGGACTCAAGGCGTGCATACGAGGACAGCGCTTGATAGCTGTTGATGGTAATTGGTGGCGAGCTTGGACACCAGTGCAGCTAAAGGAAATGGATGACAAGCAGCAGCAATAGCAGTGTGTGGCGCTGGTGAAACTACAGATGGTAAAGAGCTTAACGGTACTGCAAGGTCGGCGAAAGGAAGTAAACAGGCAGCTGTACCTGCAAAGAAGTCGTGGACGTTGGACTAGCTGACTGCCGGTTCGAGCCACGTCCAGGATCCGGAAGAGGGACAGAAGACAGGAGGAGAGAAACAGTAATCATAGGTGAAAGCTTAAATTTAAAGGACTTCCGGTCCACAAAGAGTAAGTCACATGAGGACAATGTGGACAAAGATATTTTTAGTTCACCAGAAGGTAGTATCTCAGAAGTAAAGAAAGCGAGGGTAACCAGAAGTAAGGCTACCAACCTGACAGAGGGCAAAAAGAAAAGTAAATCGAATGGAGAGTAGGATGTGTGAATATAGAGGGATTTTTAAACACGATAAGAAACGAAGAAGTGAAACAATTAACGGCTGAAATGGACATTTTTACCTTTATTGAGAGTTGGATTCCACCAGCATATGAAGTCCATCTAGGCGGTTTTAATGTACATAGCAAGATAAGAGATACGAGATCTCGGATGCGCAGACATCCTGATAAGAGTACTGAGCATTATAAGGGGCGATATACGGGATAAAATTGAACTCATAGAAACAGAAATAGAAGAAGTTCTTTGGATAAAAATAAAGACGAATCGGAAGGTAGAAATAAGCTTATGTCTTGGTTTTGCCCTGAAGGTTCACCCATTTGCAAACAAAGATTTCTTTCATGAGTTGGCAACAGAAATAAAGAGATCGAGGAAAATGTTTGAATATTTAGGTATTGTTCTGAAAATTTGCGACGTAAAGTGGAAATGTTCATTGAAAGCTTGCCAGTCATCCCGCCACATTACTGCAGAAATTTATCTGCAAGGAAGTATGCCCCAGCTGAACTGAAACTTCTCGAGAACATTATCATAACATATAGACATAAATGCCAAGAAAATAACGACAGTTTTGTTTCGAGAAATGTCTCTAAAACTATTTGGAAGAATGGTTATAACATACTGTAGGTCAGTGGCGGCGCGTGAGTTTCGTCACTGGGGGTTCAACAGAAGGAAAAGTCCCCCCTCAGTATCTCCTCTCCCCCCTGTCACCTGTGCCATGACTAAGTTCAGAGAATGGGCATAACGGTGCACATAATATGCATGCCTAAAATCTTCCCTGATGAGAACTTGTAACTTTTTGATGATAATAATAAATAAAATCATGAATAAAAATATATAAATAAAATTACTCAAAAACTTAATAAAATTAATAAGCATAATTAACCGAAATGTCCGTAGTATGGGCGCCAGAGTTCACCAGAATGGATCCCTCGAATTTAGATAAGAGCATGATAAACTTTATATCCCAGGGCGTGTACATAATGCTGCGCACTGGTACATCTGCTGCAGGCCTTACCTAACCTCCTGAAAACGACTAATTATGTAGGAACTGCACCTAGGTTCATCAATAATACTGATTCTAAAATAGCTAACTATATTCTGAACAAATTCCGTGCATGAGCACCTCATCAACATACAACATTATACATATAATACACACATAAAATATTGCTGGAAGACTCCATATTTACAACAACAACAACAATAATGAAAATCGTGGGAAAACGAAAGCGAGAACTAAGCTACCATTTGTAGATAGTCCGATGAACAATGTACATGTATGAAGATAAATACCCTTCACTGTCTCTATATCAATTCGACTTACCGATTCTCATAATCGGCAGTTATCACATCACACAGATACTGTACCTTGTACTTCTGTGTTCACATATTTTAACACTTGTTGTAAAGATATATACACACGTCTGTCGATCCTCAACATAAATTATGGAAAGTCTGAGATAGCTTTCACCAACATATAACTGTAGGCCGCCACAAGTACTACAATATTTAATGCGCAAGCACTCTCCACAATCAGCCACTTTCCAAGAACATAACAAGACTACGCTCCACGAACGTTTGAAGTCCAGTCCATTGCAGCCGTGTCACGCCAGTACCGTGTATCAGCACCACTTCCTTCCCGTACAGTGCGTCAGTTGTAGTTCTCTTATACTGTACAGTGTCACTGCTTGTAGTTGTAGTAGTTACATTACAATCACCATTACAATGTCCCTGGTTGCCGCCGTATGATCAACCTTTATAGACATCAACACCCCCCTCCTCTCAGATGATACGTCTGGATTGGTGCTTGCCAGCCAATCATGAGTGATCTCTAGTCAAGACCAAGCCCTCAACTACTTCTTCCTCCCAAGACAATAACAAACTCTCGGGTATATTCCATGAGTCACCAAACTTTCCTAATACAACAACAAGCTCATCTCATCAGGCTGGGATATATACATGACTCATGAATTTCCCGACACAAGTACATCACAACAAACACTGGGGTAGCCATATGACTCAACCAAATTACCAGAGTTATTAAAGCAATGTTTTCCCACTCGTGCAAAACAAATTACTTATACCTACATATGTGGATATCTTCCAGCTTACCAATATAAATGGCAAAATATACAAATGAAATACTGATAATAATAATAATAATAATAATAATAATAATAATAATAATAATAATAATAAATCGAATACCGACAATAATATCTCTAACTTCTACATATAATTCGGGGGTGTGACATATGTACTATCACAAACTTGCACCCTGAATGGTGACCACTCTTTACATTTGCTCCATCGTAACCTTGTGAAAACAACTTATCTCTGTTATCCACAACTTCGCTCAAAGAAAATTTTAAACACTCTGCTATTGTCTTAGCATCATGACTAGAGGGTAGAGGAAACCCCAGAATCTTTCAACTGGCTGACCGCTGGGAAGAACGATAACAAATTGCGCTGTAGTTGATATATCGGTGGTCTCATCTGCGATTACCGAAATGAAGTGCGCTGTGGTGATTTCTTTTGTTTTTCTCGTGACAGATTTCATACATGCACGAAAGCAAATAATTCTGAATGTGTTTTGAGGTGCCTTTGAAAACAGTAGCTTTGGACAGATGGTCTCTTAATGCAACGTCAATTTCAGAACTAAAATTGACGAGGCCTCGAAATATGCCAGGATTCGATTATTCACTTGTTTCGTCATGCCCGCGCAATGCCATCTCAAACGCGCTACAGAACTTTACACAGCACATAACGATTTTTCCGAACTTGGTTGTTGTCTCTTTCCACAGACTGCCTGTAACCACAGTCAAATTACTTACGGTTATCGTGTCTTCCCAGGAGATCGAATTGTAACTGGGCAAGTATATGAGATTTAGAACTTCTGTGTTTCTTTATCATTATTTTTGGACAAATATCCTATATCTACCACTCCGACTTTGGTCCAAGTCCCTTCGCTTTCATCACTCATGAATCATAAAAGAGGAAAACAAATCAACATGTTAGTAATTTCGCACCAACATATCCACTCGATTCTTTTATACGGTATAAATCCATTCTGAATTTACGCACGATTTCATTACTTTGACTTTTAGGATGCCTCGTTATATCAAGATCAGGCATTGGGCGTCCGGCATCCTTAATCTTAAGTTTACGCTCAAAGAGAGAGAGAGAGAGAGTATCATATCACTGTTCAAACTCATTATGTAGCTCCTTACATTTCCTGGGAACAAAAATTATGGACGCAACTACAGTGCACAAAAATACACACACGGAGAAAATATTGTAACTTCTTTATGTCCTAAAAATTAAGTTTTTGAACGGCACAACAGTGCAGAAAAACACTCACACGCTTGCACAGCGTGCAATAATATTACGAATTATGATAACTATAGCAAACTGTTGTAAACACTAGCATCGCACTTGAAAAACAGAGTAAACTTTACGGATGTATGTTCGCAATGTTGGTAACTTCATTTTAAGAACTCCTGTGGCTAGGCATTTAGCGTTTTCTTTGGTATTACATTCCCGCTACTCTTTGCCTCGGTGATTTTTAAGTTAATTTTCTCTCCAAAAAGTAATTATTCCGAAGAAGGCAAGTGAACAGATGTTTAGTAAATATTGATGTATTTGGTAAAATACATCAATTGGAATTTGGCAGTTTAATGTGACTGCTGGCAGTAATGATGCTCTTCAACACTAGCGCTAATTATGTGCACTATTTTCTGCTACGTAGTTGAATTCCTGTAAGGGCAACAGATGGCAGGCACATACTTACCCCAACACAAGGTCAGTCTAGACAGACCTTGCCCCAACACCCCCGACAACACGACTAGAGAGAGTGGCATATTGCGCATGCGTAAACCGCGGATATCTGTTTCTGCGATATCCTGGTCTTGTCTCCGTGCCGGCCGATGTCCCCCCGCACCTCGCCACTCCCTTCGCCCAGGTACGGACGGAGAGATCGCCTTCCAAGGGGGTTCGTTCCAGATAAGTATCCAGCCACGGAACGTGCGCAGTTCACATGAATTTAAAGCCAGTACGAGTATATTACGGATAGATGGGTTAAGCAAGAACTTCGAGATTGACAAGGGAGTTATGAATATTAAGTAGTTGAATAAAATTTGATATAAACTGGAGGTTCATTGCTCCATTGCGCTATACCAGAAACCTATGGCGGAGAGAGTTGAAAAAGAAATCTCTGAATTTGTACGACATAACAGAGAAAAACAATATATTTCGGATACATTTCTGAGAGATCGGAAATATGGTGGAAAAGATTTCTTTGCTCGTTTGACCTACAGAAAGTTTTGAACACTCCTTTTCAGTTGTTATACTATGCCAGAAATATACAGTTTATAGGTCCACTTTCACTATATACGAGAACGCCACACTAAATGCGTTTTTTTAACGTTCGGGGTGAATGCGTTGTGAAAAGAGGGGTTAATGAAAGAGCCAACCACCTCTATGATTATTTTCTGGAAATTGAAAAGAAGAGAGGATGTAGTTTCATCAGCTTTGTGTTGTGACAACTGCCCAGCCCAGAAAAAGAATCACCTCGTTAGCTCTATGAACAAGCATTTCCTAAACACCGCCTGTGTGAAATACATAACAATCAACTATTTAATGTCAGGACAGTCATATATGCCTGTAGATTCTGTACATTCCGATATTGAAACGTATGCGAGAAATAAAGTTATCCGGGCTCCTTCTGAATGGCCTTCTTGGATACGAAATTCAAGAGTGGTACCTGGGGCATATAAAGTTGAGGTAAGAACGCACCGGGACTTCCTTGCGTGAAACCATGTTAAAGAAGGCATTTTTCCCTCAAAACAACTACACTTTGTGAAGATGGCTCAAATTACTAATATAAAAAGCGCGAGGTTTAAACGTAGTCCCGATGCAAATCTACTTAAATATGCCGTGGTCCCAAACACTTAAGAACACAGTCAACGAAGGCCGACTTCGGCTGTCCTCCCAACTACACTGCCTGACAAAAAGAAAAGAAAATTGAAGCACCCAGAAGGGGAAGAGGAAACGAAACTTCACGTGTTGAGAGGGTATGTGATGTAATTTCAGTGATTCCAAAATCGACCGAATTTACAAAGAACTTGGCAGTACGAGCCCACTTATCACTATGACGTTGCGCCCCCTCTGCCCTGGATGCATGCACTGATGCGGATGGGAGGGGTGTCATAAAGCCGTTGTATCCCCTCCTGAGGCAAGCTGGCCCACAGCTGTTGTAACTGGTCCTTGATATCCTGGATAATGGCACTGGGACGGAGTTGACGTCTGAGCCTGTCTCACACATATTCGATCGGGGACAGATCTGGGGGATTTCTCTGTCTACGGAAGTACCTCGACATCACGCAGACAGTTCATAGAGACCCGTGCTATGCGTGGGCGAGCAATGTCCTGTTGAAAAATGTCGCATGAGAGGTAGCACATGGGGACGCAGGGTGTCCATGACGTACCGTTGTGCCGTCAGAGTTCCCTCAATCCATTGGCGTTTCCAGAGGGGCCGCCTCCACAAAAAAAAAAAAAAAAATCCTGAAACTAGAGCAAGGGTGAGCCGTTGCTTTACATACGGTACGGACAAATTAAAAACTTACGCCGAAACGTCAAATTCAACGTAGCGACAAATAATCTACTAGCAAGGCTCCGTAGAGCCATACACAATTCTCCATGTCTGCACTGCTTGAAGGAGCTTAAATGAAAGGAAAGCACTTAGGATTGTGATGCGTGGGGATATTCCCCTGTATAGGCCTCAGTATTGGGAATACAACCGCGTGTTGACAAATGTCAAGGGATTACTCTGCAGGGGACCGGAACATAACCACCGAAATAACGGTGGCCATGGCCAGAAACAGTTGCAAGCTTTCATCATCGTATCAGATTTTGTACCTCGGTTCCTA
This sequence comes from Anabrus simplex, assembly GCF_040414725.1. Lineage (NCBI taxonomy): Eukaryota > Metazoa > Arthropoda > Insecta > Orthoptera > Tettigoniidae > Anabrus > Anabrus simplex. The sequence continues at coordinate 255,063,278 of NC_090266.1, forward strand.
GAAACAACAATGGACCATGGCACAGCGTGGTCGCGATTGTCGGGTGGTACCGCGGTTGAGAGATGTGCTGTATTTTAGTTGCAGTGTTGGGAAGACTGTGGCAGGATTGAGAGCTGCACGTTAGTACCTCATTTTGTGCCATATTAGTGACCTTTTTGAAAATGGACCGTTTTATCATAAAGAAGCCAAAACCATGTACATCCTCGGTAAGTTATGAAAAGGTTATTTTTATTCTAACAACAGCACTAGCATGTAGTAGTAAGACATGATCGCGGCTGCGTGCGTATGTTCTATAGGTAGGCCTGTCCTTTTTGTCAAATGCCCGAAGACTGATTGGAACCTCAAACAGCACCATCAAAAGTGCGGGTAGGTATTTTGCAATTGGCATGCTTGTTAGCCCAGGTCTGATGGTTCTGTCTTCTAATCAAACGGCTGAGGGTTGTATCGCAATGCATGCAATTTTTTAAAAATGGGAAGTCACGTTCTGTTGATTCGGATTCTGCTTGAAAACCGTAGATTCCGTCGCTAATGATTATAAGATTTAAATTCACACGAACCCTAAGCTTGCTTACTTTTCTTTAGTATTTTTGAACCATAACCGCATTGGGCTTACATTGTACCTTAAATGGTGAGTGATGCAGTGGCGTACCCGGAAAATAATTTCAATGGTGGAGTGTAAGTCCAGGCTAATGGCGTGGATACGACTTATCCTTGGGAGGGGGATTTGAAAAGAAAACCGAACCTACCGAGTACGGTGACGTCTCTTCAATCGATATTGATGGCTTTGATTGTTACGATGTACACTGAGTGACGAAACGTCACGTGGAGGGGTGTTCCATTAGAAAATGTGACGTGTATGACCCCCGAGCGTTTGCGGCTAGCTGCGGCGTAGCTTAGCAGTCTGTCAAAGACACCATTGTCGTGAAGATGGCAATACGTCGCGAGTTCACCGACTTTGAACGTGGGATGATCATCGGCGCACAGCGCATGGGTCATAGCATTGCGGAGATTACATGCGAATTCGTGTTTCCGAGGTCAGCAGTGTCGAAGATGGATCTTCAATATCGCAGAGAGTTACCACCTGCGTAAACCGCCGCACGGGAAGACGACAGGTGTTTAACGAACGTATATCCCGTCGCCTCCGCAGAACCGTACTGGGCGCTCGACGGGCTACTGTGAGTCAGATCACCGCCCAGTTGAATGTTGGGAGTCAGGAACTCATTTCTACCAGGACTGTAAGGAGGCAGCTGCACCGCATAGGCTTCACAAGCCGACGACCAACTAGTGTCCCTTTGCCGGTACCTCGACACAGAGCTCAACGACTTCCATGGGCCCGCGAACATCGACATTGGATCATGGAACAGTGACGGCGTGTCGTATGGTCGGATGAATCCCGGTTCCAGTTGTATCGAGCAGATGGGCGCGCGGGAGTGTGGCGTATGCCCCATGAAGCTATGGATCCTGCTGTCAACAAGGTTGTGTCCAGGCGGCAGGTGGCTCCGTTCTGATCTGGGCGACGTTCTCATGGTCGCAATTAGGCTCCATTGCCCGGCTGCAAGGAACGCCTGTATATGCACTTTCTGTGGACATTCTTTCAGATCATCTGCATCTCTTTCTGGCCCTTGGAATACCCTGATGCAGATGCCATGTTTCAACAGGACAATGCGCCATGTCACCGCTCTGCGGTGGAACGCAGGTGGTTGGAAGAACACTCCAGTGAAGTTACGACCATGGATTGGCCCTCCACATCCCTACATCTTAATCCAGTCGAGAACTTTTGGGATGATGTCGATGCTGGTGTACGCTCCATGAACCCAGACCAACTACACAATACCAGTTGTGGGTAGCAATGCAAGATGCATGGGTCCAGATCCCTGCAGAATGATTCCAACACCTTGTAGAGTCGATACCTAGCCGAATGGCGGGCGTTTTGAGGACGCGCGGAGGAGCAGCTCGTTATTAACATCACATTCAGTGTGTTTCCATGACTTTAGGCCACTCAGTGTAATTATATCCAACAATCGAAATCATAACTTCTGTACTGTTAACACAAACCGGCTGCATATATGGTGTAGCTGATCGTAAAATTAATATCGTTCTTCGTTCGTGAGGAAGTAGAATCTATTTTATCTTCTTAAAAAAAGAACCACTTTGGCACTTCGTCCCGTGAAGGTGTCTACCTTCCAGGTCATAGACATTTCCATTACGAGAGACTCAAGACCAACTCTATTGCACGCACTAACGAGGCTGTATCTTCCCCATCCCTCTTAACTCTGTCAGTGCCGGGAATCGAATGCAGGGTACCTTAAGTCAAATATTAGAACAAGGAGTCCTAAAATTAAACAGAGAAAGAAACGACATCCCTGCTAGTCTCATTAGCTTCCAGTTTGTTCTTCCGTCCGGTCGCGTGCATTTGCGACATTTGGAAAGTGTACGACTTTATAAATGCTCCTCATAAAATCTTTGTAAAAACAATGAAAATGAAAATCCACAGCCTGTTTCCAGTCATTGGAGCGGGTAAGGAATGGAATGAATGAAGCCCCATCTAGCGGCGGGGATAGGAAATATGCCGGCTGCCGAATCCTGTCGCATTCCTCTGGGGCAATGGATAATGACTGATAGATGAAATGAAATTCTAGTGGAGAGTGTTGCTGGAATGAAAGATGACAGGGAAAACCGGAGTACCCGGAGAAAAACCTGTCCCGCCTCCGCTTTGTCCAGCACAGATCTCACATGGAGTGACCGGGATTTGAACCACGGAACCCAGCGGTGAGAGGCCGGCGCGTTGCCGCCTGAGCCACGAAGGCTCTACTGTAAAAATAATAACTGTATCTATTTATAACATTAATTGCGAACGCCTCCTTTTCATGTGGTTCAGTTGGTTGATTCGCTGTCCTTCTGAGTCCGAGTTCGCAGGTTCAAATCCCGGCTTAAGTCGGTGGCCCTTAAAAGAGTGTTGCAATGGCATTAGCTCCGTGTTATTGATTTCTGGAATGTTAAAGAACTTCTGCGGGAAGTATTTAATGCTCCGGTGTCTCTTAAGAACTGGTATTTAGGAAGGGAATAATAGATGAAGATAAAGGCGTATCCAGAGGGGGGGGGGAGTGTCCAAAGAGTCCAGATACCCCAGGAGTTTTATCGAATGTACTTTTATTAAGCATTTTGTATGTAATATATAATATTATTATTAGCTTGCGGAATCCGAGTGAATCCACCACTCTTACTAGGAGGCAAGGACTCTCATTTCCTTATTTATTATCCAATACCACCTAATCTCTCTGGAAGTTTGGACATCTACAAACTAAAGTTCTGGATGAAGACTTACCTTAATGTCGCCCCCCCCCCCCTCCCCCACTCAAACTGAAATCCTGGCTACACTACTGCCTCAGTCACTACCTGCCGTGATCTAAAGTCACACCCGATTGCTCCCCACGTTGCCGTCATACTTGCAGACGATGGTCATCCGGGGTAGAGCAGAATCGCGATTCATCGCTGTACAAAATGCGACTCCATTCATCAGCAGTCCATGCTTCCCGGCACTGCTCAAAACGCAGCCGTTTGTGTTGTGGTGTTAACGGCAACCTACGCATGGGACGATAATTCCCGAGTCCGGCTGCTGCTAATCTCCGACCAATGGTACGGGATGACACATAATGTTGCAGGAAGTCAATTTCTTGTTCTCGAATGACAGGCGCAGACGTGAAGGGTTTGCGATGTGCTTGATGCACAATATGGCGATCCTCTCTTGTGGTGGTCAGTCGTGGTCGACCGGAACCTTGACGACGACTATGCCTACCCTCACGTCCCCCCTCAGTCCAACATTGGGCCGGTGTCATATCCGAATGCTCCACAAGTCTGGATATTGCACGATTCAACCAGTCGACCAGATGGACACCCACAAACACTGCATTCCTGTTTGGAAGTCTCTGGAACTGTGAAGTATAATCGCGCTGACCAGAATATGATCTGCACACTCGATGCCTGACACTGTCCACGCGCCTCATATACCGTACCAGGCCTATTGTCAACACTAAACACGAATAACACTAATGCACTCTGGTGGCCGTTCTACTTGTCACAGAGATTGCAACTCTAATAGCTTACATAAGCGCCGATGGTGTGTACGTGTACGAAATTATATAAACATCCGACCATTTCTTCTCGGTGGGTTTTTTCTTCAGGGAGTTTAGTTGGCCATATAAAACTTTACACATCCAGGTTACCGATATCCTGGGGGAAAATGTAGAAATCTGAAGGGATTATATATGAAACGATTCATATCACAATGGTGTAATTCAGAGTATATGGGGCTGCCAAAAAAGTCAACAGTCAAAGACTTTTACCCGAGACTGATGACGAAGATAGTAATGAATAAGCATTTTAAGAAGTCTTACAATATAACCTGCATAATTATCATAAGTGGTTTTTAAAATCTTTAGTGCCACTTTTGCTTTTATTTTTCAATTTTTCTTTAGTGCTGTGGTCACGGGACTGTCTATTGTGACCTGAGGAATCCATCGGTTCTTTAAAATATTCGGTTGAGTAACCTGTTTGTTTGTTTTTGAATCATCCAAAGAATAGGAGGTGAACGGGAGGGACAAACGGGGTGGAATTTAAAAAATATATATATCTTGGCCTACAATATACCTCAGACACTTAACATGTTGCAGATTTGAAAACTGGTACTTGGAATCTCCTGTAAAAGTAAAGAGACAGATAATTTGGTCGGAAAATCCTCTTAAGGGGAACAAAAAAAAAAAAAAAGGGGGGTGGAATTTTAGAATCAGCATATCTGCAGTATATCTCAAAAAATTAACATGTTACAGAACTGAATATTTGTATTTTTAATCCCTTTCAAAAATAAGAAGCACGTATTTTTTGTTTTCGCAAAAACCACTAGGGGTAGGGGGAAGGTGCGGGTAGAAAGGACTGAAAAGTGGGTTGAATTCTTTTTATTACGATACTGATATCTCAAAACTGAAGGCTTTACAGATGTAAAAATTCTTGATTGGAATCTCATAAGGATATTTTTTTTTGTTTTCGGAAAATCCACTTAGGTGGGGTGAAAAATTGAAAAATTAGTAAAATTATTTTTATGAGTCTACTTATATCTCGAAAACTATAGATGTTGCAGACATGACAGTTGGTGTTTAAAATCCCCTTTAAAAGTAAAGTAACACATATTCCTTTGATTTCGGAAAATCCAATCAAGGGGGGTGAACGAATTGAAAAATGTATTGAATTATTTGTTTGAGAATTCTCATATCTTACGAAAACTAAAGTTGATACAGACGTGAAAATTGATATTTGGAATCTTCTTCACTTAAGGAAGGAGGGTGAAATGACGTGAAAAATTGAATTCTCTTTATGTCGAAACTTATATCTCAAAAACTGACGGTTACAGAATCTCCTTTAAAAATAAAGAAACACGCATTTTGGGAGGGGAAAAACAACTTAACGGGGGGGGGGGAGGGGTTGTGAAAATGGAGTTGAAATCTTTTTGTGAGGATACTTATATCTCAGAAACTGAAGATGTTACAGACGTGAAAGTTGGTATTTTGAATCTCCTTTAAAATTAAAGGATCATGTATTTCTTTTTGTTTTCGGAAAATGGGAAGGACTAATGAAGGGGAGTCTTATAGCCTATCTCAAAAACTGAAAATGGAGACAGATATTTGGAATCTCGTTTAAAAATAAACATTTTTTTTTTTCGATTTGAGAGAAGACTTTTTCTCATATGTAGAGTTCTATGTAGCATGTTCATGTTTGCCCCAAAAGGCAATAACACAAACGTGGTTTACAAAGAGTTTCCGGGGTAAATGAAACTCAATTTGTCGGTGAATGTTTATACTTTAAGGATTTTCAGATAATGTCTTAGTACAGTACCGAGGAACGATTACTTTTATTATTTTACGAAATCCACGCGAGCGAAGCCGCGGGTAACTGGTAGTATTGATATAAAATATCAAAGTATTTTTCTAAAGACTAAGGAACCTTATGTTAATGCGGTGGAACAACACACGACAAAGTAAAATGATAAAATAAATGTAATAATAATGTTATTTGTTTTACGTCCCACTAACTACTTTTTAAGGTCTTCGGAGACGCCGAGGTGCCGGAATTTAGTACCGCAGGAGTTCTTTTACGTGCCAGTAAATCTACCGATACGAGGCTGTCGTATTTGAGCACCTTCAAATACCACCGGACTGAGCCAGGATCGAAGCAATACATTATATTGCATAATATTATAGAACTTCACCTTACAATTTTCCCTATTTTTAGGACTTCATACAATTGCGCGATGAAGTTCAGTTGCAAACTCGCACAATGGCAAACTGAAGTCAAGGCCATTATTTTTCTGAATGGCACTGTTGAAGATACTGCAGAGTCTGTTTACCGGCGAGTTATCATGGGCACACGTCCTGGTTTTTTATTTTAAAATGTTATGTTATTTTTGGAATTGAAGCGAGATACATGGAAATTTAGGAGAGAAAGTAATTCAGGATTATCAATAGCATAGTTTACAACTTTAAAAAGAAATTTTTCTGCATCCTTCCGTCTGCGAATTTCTCAACCCTCCACTCCGAAAGTTAAAAGGATATCAATATAGGGTACCATACGGGGATAGCAGCCAGTTTTTTTATATTGTAAGTATTTTAAAAATCTTTTTTGTAATTTTTCAATCTGATAGACATATGATTGACACCTAGGGCTCCAAACGATGCTGGCATATTCTACTTTTGGTCTTACTATGGTATTGAACAGATGAATGCAAGTTTATATGTTTTTGAAGGGTTTTATATTCCTGATAATGAATCCTAGGGTCTTGTACGACTCAGCTACCACTTTCAGTATATGTGAATTGAATGTAAGCTGGTGGTCGAATAAAACCCCGAGGTCTTTCATCTCACAAACTGATCGCAAATCACTGTCACCTAGCTTGTAAGTGTAGTGGACGGGAGTTTTCCTTCTGGTGAACGACATCGATACACATTTTTCTACATTTAAGTACAGTCTATTTTCAGTCGCCCACTCCAGTACATTTTTCAAGTCTAGCTGAAGCTGTTCATAGTCGTTTACGTTTTCAAAGGCTTTGAACACTTTGAAATCGTCGGCGTATAGCAGACAGCTGGAATATTTCACTTGTTCAGGCAAGTCATTGATGAATGCGAGAAAAACTAAAGGGCCTAAATTTGACCCCTGAATTATTCCTGAATTTACAGGGTATTCCCGAGAAGAATGTCTCTGGAAATAAACGAACTGCTTCCTATCACCCAGATAGGAACTGAAAAAATGCAACAGTTGTTTCGAGAAACCGAACAGGTTTAACTTACTTTGTAGGGCATCGTGATTAATTTTATCGAAGGATTTATGTGACGCGTTGAGAAAGGACTAGAATTGGGAAGGGAGCGGCCGTGGCGTTAATTAAGATATAGTCCCTTGATTGATTGATTGATTGATTGATTGATTGATTGATTGATTGATTGATTGATTGATTGATTGATTGATCTTGAAATTCAAGTCGTGGAAGACTACGAAAGATAAATGATTCGTGAGTGAAGCGGGAATTAAAGTTGATGTAAGGCAAGATTTTGGTTCTTCTCATAATCTTGTCTAACAGCGGAGATTACGCAAGAAGGTGAAAACGTGATTCGCCGGCTGGGAGTAATGCTGGAGGTTGTTAACAGTAGCTCTTCAATGGATTCGGTTACATTTGGATTGTACACGGAAGAAATGGCTAAATTAGTTGTACAATTATACCCATGTTACTATTTGCCTTCTACATTGCACAACCGGGCGAGTTGGCCGTGCGCGTAGAGGCGCGCGGCTGTGAGCTTGCATCCGGGAGATAGTAGGTTCGAATCCCACTATCGGCAGCCCTGAAAATGGTTTTCCGTGGTTTCCCATTTTCACACCAGGCAAATGCTGGGGCTGTACCTTAATTAAGGCCACGGCCGCTTCCTTCCAACTCCTAAGCCTTTCCTATCTCATCGTCGCCATAAGACCTATCTGTGTCGGTGCGACGTAAAGCCCCTAGCTACATTGCACAAAGTATTGATGCATGAGACGGAAAGAATACACGCTGCAACTCCGCCGATCGGATTACTTTCAGAGGAAGCGGAAGACCGTCGTAATGAAGGTTATAAGAATATACCCGTACAGCCACAAATGCAGATGTGGTCCACCAGATACTCGAATAATCAGACCCGTACATCACTTTACAGAGACCTGAATCAAAGAAGAAACATCTTCCTCTATGTAATGAAGCTGTGGATTTTATTTTTAGAAAGAATGTGCAGAAATATGTATTTAACATTATTGATTGACTATTGTGCGCGTTGTCATCTACTTCCTTTTGGCAAGTCGGATGTTATGTAATGAAAATATGAGTTCCTCATTGTTCAAATCACATTTCCTAGTAACTGGGTGGGAGTTTCGCCTTACAATTAATAATCGGTGAAATATCTCACCATGGTCTGCGCCTACATTGAAAATGGATCAGATCGGTGGGGACACATTGGCGAAGTCTCTTTGTAATTAGTGATATTCGATTCGAGTACGACGTTGAAGCATATCTGACTTGTACCACGCAGAGTTGTGCCGTACAGCCTGTTCTATAATTATTTTATACACAGAGTAATGACATCTATTGCCTCTTGTACCGTGTGATTCAAGGGAATTTACTGCGGCTTCCTTCTAATCATTTACATTTGTTGGTTTGTGTGCTAGTTGTTTAACATCGCACTAACACATCGTTGGTTGTCGGCGACGCAAGACTGTGTAAAGACTGAAATTGGGAAGGAAGTGACTGGGGCCGTAATTAAGGTACATCTCCAGAATTTTCATAGTTTGAAAATGATAACCCGTGAAGAAATATCTTCAGGGCTGCCGGCGGTGGGGTTCGAACCCGCGAACTCCCGAATGCAGTCTCACAACTACCTGATCCAAACCATACAGCCAACGCGCTCTGTTTCCTATGTTCTCTATGTGGCTCTGATTTCATTGTAAATGGACGACTTCCCATGTAGATCAGTGCACTTTACCTAACTCTGGGAAAATGAACACCACCACACAAAAAACAAAGGCACTGAGACCATTGTGGTGCTAGACTTCTCTTTGTTTCTGTTACTGTGATGATGAAACCTGTTGTGTAAGCAAGCTTGCTCACAGAATCTATCACTTTTCTCCCCACCTACCTTCAGAAACGAACATTTTAGTCCGGTCCATTATGTGATTGGGAAGTTGAACTGTTCGGAGATCCGAGTTTCAAATCATACGGATGAGAGTGTCTGTCCATACTCACTTCAGGAAAATGCTAAGATTGTACCTTACCTCAAAGTTCGGCATACCTGTCCTATTCCTAAGTCATAATAACAGTAATTATAATTGTACGAATTACTGAAGACCTTGTAGTAACACAGGTTATGAAACGCCCTTTACATGCAGCTGATGACCAAAGTTGCTTCTCTGGCAACAAGTGTGCACCGGTCGTTATAACATGCATGTGTGGATTCAGAAGACCGGTGGGCCCGAAACCTACCGTGTCGTTTTTCATTTCAACTCTAGGGTAATGTTACTTGGGCGAGGCGACACTTGTGTTGTTTATCTTAGATGGTAGAGGACAGCAGGGAGAGCAGCAGTCACATCAGTGGATCGACTAAAATAATAACATAATTCTTGCATTAGCGACAGGACAAGATTAATTTTAGAGAATAATTTATGAATGCTAGAAATAAAAAATCAGTTGGACGAATTGAGTATGAAATGTATCTTGAACGTTGAGGCACTGGTGGCGTTAAGATTGAAAGGAACCACTGTACCACCAAGCACTGACCAACTGATTGACTGACTGAGCATTCACAGATTTGGCGCAGCATTGTACCTGTCGACAGAGCCAGATGATGGAGCTCTGGATGTAAACCAGGAGTAGTTCCTGGCACGGCCGAGTGGAATCTTATTTTAATCACGGAATACCAAGACGAAAGGTTTCTTGAGGCCACGACCACTTCTTTCTCAATCCTTTCAACTTTTTGAAAAGTAATCTCGCCCAGAGTTAGTTGATGGTAGTGCTGATCACGATGTCACAATCCCTTACGTAAATTAAAGCTCCTTTTAAGTCTAGTCGTAGATGCGGTAGCCTGAAAACTAATGTCCTTTTAACTAAGTTTATTCTTTGAGAGAGTGACTGTGTGGGAAAATGTGTAAAGAACAGAGAAAATACGTTAATAAGAAATACACTGTAGGGGAACTGCGGTATACACTATTGTGCGTAGACATGTTGTATATCGATAACTAATTGGTCAGTGGTTTAGTTTAGCGGACAATAAGAACACACACTATTCGCATACATTCGTCCTGTAAATTGCCGAGATTTAGTATGCAAAGCCAATAGTTTCTTTAACTTATTCCTTTCCTGTTCTGTTTCAGGCTATGTGCTTGATTTTAAAAAAGCTCCTTTAACAACAGAACAATAGTTAGCTTGTTATTGGATAATATATAAATCTGCCATATACTTGCCTTGAGCCACTAATAGATCTGTGACAGTCTGCTGCAGATACATAGATTTTGCTGTTACGATTTTTTCCATTTTTAAAATTATTCTTTTTGTCGACTATCTGTGGGGTGCTGTAGAAGGGTGTGGTGTTGAGAAGTGAATAGCTGATATTCTGTAGAAAGTATCATGAGTTCATATTTGCTATACTGTGAGATTTAGAATGACAGTAATGGTGAAAATTACAATGTACATTGAAAGGAAATGCATGTATGAGTACTCTAAATAACTCTGGTAGCAGGAAATGCATGTATGTGTACTATAAATACCGGTAACTCTTGTAGCAGATTTCACTACTCTCTCTCTCTCTCTCTCTCTCTCTCTCTCTCTCTCTCTCTTTTATTAGCATGTCTATTGCAGAATTCCGTTTACAGACGTTTCTATTGATTTAATATGTATATTGTTTTTAAGGCGTATATAAAATGGTGCTTACAGGTTTTATAACATGTTTTTGAATGTCATCATATAACAGTGAAGGCTAACAAAAGTCAAATAGCATGTATGGATTCCCATACACACAGAGACATACTGGCAGTAATCAATCTGCAAACTTTATATTCCAGGTGCAAGGAGCCTCCTCAGACATCATTCAAAGCTTTCCAACAAGCACAGAATGCCATGTGGAGTGTTCACAGCCAGAAAGAAAATTCAAGCAGTCGTTCTCATGGACATTCAGTGTGGATTAAAAATGAAAATAATGAAAGTGGAAGTTACTGCATTGAAAAAGACATAAGTCCTAAATCAAATAAGGCATTAAAAACCTGTTCTGTGAAAAATCGCTCTTCCTTTCTGTATCACTGTAATAAATGCAATAAACTATACAAAAAAGGAGATTACCTCACCCACGCAAAAACACATGACCAAACACTTAGTGACGTGTGGTCAGAAAACTGTGATATTGACAGTGATAGTGAGTCAATAACAGTGGAGAGACCCAAAGATGAAACACCTCCAGACAAAGGGACATCTTCAAAAATGGAGCATCAGTGTAACGTTTGTGGAAAGCAGTTTGCAAGAAAGTATGATTTAAAGAGGCATGGGAAATGTCATATGAGTTTCGAGGATTCTCTTTTGGATGCAAGCAAAACGTCTATCAGTTGTACTGAAGACTCTGATAAGGACGACAATAGTGCATCAGATACGAAAAAAAAGCGTAATGGGTTATTTCACTGTGAAGTATGTGGTAAAAACTTTACGTTGAAAGACAGTTACCTACGCCACATGAGAATTCACACAGGTGAACGACCTTTTACCTGCCACATTTGCGGTAAGCAGTTTCGGGACTCGGGGGGTCTTGCTCGTCATCTCAAGGACGTTCACGCGGGGATTAAGAACTTCAGCTGTGACTTTTGTGGCCGTAGCTTTGCTTCAAAAGCTACGAGGGAAGATCACAGGAGAATACACACAGGAGAAAGACCTTATATTTGTGATTCGTGTGGAAAAACTTTTAAATCTAAAGCATCTCTTTATATACACAGCAAGATCCACTCCGATTTCTTCCCACACGCTTGTTCCTATTGTGAAAAGCGGTTCCGGCGTCGGCAGGAACTTCTTGCTCACGTCACCACCCATACTGGTGAAAAGCCTCACGCATGTGATATATGTAATAAATGTTTCCGGGTGAGGGGGGAGCTGCTCAGGCACAAGCTCATTCACTCAGAAAACAAACCCTTCGTTTGTCCAACCTGTGGTTTAAGTTTTAGACAGAAAAGGTACCTAAAGAATCATGAAAAGACACGACATGGGAAACATGAACCACACACGTAGAGTATAATAATTATACAATTACTGTCCGTCAACGTACCCTCGCTCAAAAAATGGTATTGGATACGTTCCTCGCAGATACACTTTTCTTAGAAACAATTGAATATATAACATATATTGTTTGTTGTCGGGAACCATAAGGTTTGTATCTACGGGGGCGGTGAATTATAGTTTGATACTAATTGAAATTGTGCTCATTCCTTTTTTGAGCGTTTGTACGTACCTCACTGTAAAATAGTGTTTATTTTATGAAGATTTGTACCAGTCAGTCACGTGACACTTTGTAAATATGTTATATATTGAAATAAAACACAATTTTAAAAATATATAAATGTGTTTTAATAACTTGGAATTTACTTTATGTGCCCGTCTTCCTCATAGACATGTATGCGAACTATATACTGTAGTATTAACTGCATATATTAAACCTTATTTGTAACATTGACCCACCCGTCCTTGTAACCGAACGCGTATAAACTGGTCCGACGGTAGGGCCAAGGAGCTGTATCGTTCGTAGATCCTAGATGCAAATTCCCTACGCAGCTGTCCTGGAATTTTTCTATCCTTCTGTTCTTCTCCATTCTTCTATTGGTAATACCAAGGGAGTACCTTTTAAATCCTGGGACCCTCATCCCAACCTTGGATCATAAACCCAGTTACATGTAGCGTAGGCCTTTTAACAACTAAGGTTTTCAGGTAGTTTCTGTATATGCAATTATATAGCAACTAAGGAAACCTCAAACCTCAATTGCGAATAAAACCCAGCCAACAATAGCGATTGAAATAGACGACATCTTTGATTATAATGTTTGTTTTAAATGCCTTGAACTGGTTTGTTATAATGCTGCGTTGTTTAACATGGAAAGGTATTAATTAACACTTTCCAGTTCATGATAACTTCCATATGGGAATTACGAATGTATTTGACATTAATAACAAATGCAAAGCAATTCTGCATGAGTAAAAATTATAATTTATTGATTACAAATACGCGGTTACCGTAGTGTCTTATCACCGTTTATGACCTCATTCGTTGAAACCTCACTCCTAGCAGCACCCTACTTTGATGATGTTAATAAATAAAATTGGTAACACGTCAGTGACGTTCCTGCGTGGTGAGCGTAAGTTGTTTGTTAATTATTGTGCTGACAGCAATAATAGTGTTGTAGGGGCCGATGACGTACATGTTAGGCCCTTTTAAATAGCAAGCATCATCAATAGTGCTGTAAATGTATATATGGCATGTAAATGCAAAATACCACTCTCTCACTCACTTTCACCACCAAACTGGTGACTGGACTTTTGTCCTGGAGATTCCTCTTAGGCCGTAAGTAAGTCTACAAAGTCTAATAAGTGACCGCTGCTCAGTTTCAAGGTCTGCAGATTATGGGGTGGCACGTGGTCTCCTCAACTAATCCTCTCAGCCGTTATTTATGACTTCCTAGACCGGAGCCATTATCTCACCATTCAGTGGCTCCTCAGTTCTCACGTAGCATGAATGAACCCCGCACCAGCCCTCACGTCCAGGTTAAAATTCCCCGACTTGATTCGAAATTGAACTCATCCTCCTGCCAAGAGCCAAGATCGCTACCCCTAGACTTCCGGACCAGCATGAAATAGCTTTTAGCAGAGAGGTAGCATTTCACTATATATTTTACATGTAAATTTTGTATGTCAGAAACGACAGGGCAGTTAAAATGCATTGTCTCCCGGCTAAGCTGGAATACGCTTGTCTTAGAATGGACGTACAGTAGCCTACTACAGTTAACTCCTCTTTTTCTTCTGTTCTTCTTGTTCTTTCTCCTCTTCTTCCTCCTCTGACTCGCTGCTTCCATGATAAATAACAAATTCTTCCACTTCAAGAACAGCTCGTAATTGTAGAACTTCACAGTCATTTCGATGGTATGTTTCACTTCATTTCCTCATATCTCTTCTGTCACCTGTTTGATATATATATATACAGTCATAGGAAAAAGTATACGTACACCTTAAAAGTTAAGGAATGTTATCGTTTGTAGTTGACGCATTGTCCATAGACTGCTAGAAATTTCACTACTATTCTATATTTCGGTATTCCGCGAAACATGAGTATGAACACGTACCGGAAATAACAACAGTACTTGAGAAATGTTCGTTTTAACAAACGTATCATCCAATAAGTTTGAAATATAGATGCATAAAAAGTATTCGTACATGTGGTTTATCTTCACATCAAAGTCCTTGATGACATCCCTTGCAACGCAGGTAAGCAGTAAAGGTCACGTCTTGTACCAAGCCAGTTGTGCTTCAGTCGTTGTGAACAACAAGTGATACAGTCAATCGGTAAGATGGGCCGAAAAATGAAAGAAACAACAGAAGAAGAGAGAAGAATTGTAATTCAGTCTCATAATTCCTGTAAATCGCTCTCGGAAATATCGAAACTTGTGAAGAGACCAAGATCTACAATTCAGGGAATTATTGACAGGTATGGTGAGAGAAAATCTTTCAAAAATGCACGTAGATGTGGACGTCCATATGCAAACTAGACGAACGAACTAGAAGACTAATCCTCAGGAAAGTTACGAAAAATCCTAGAATCAGTGCTGCAAAACTGACGTCTGAGCTAGGAAAGGATTTAAAACTCAATATCTGTGCTTCCACAATTCAAAAGTTTTTATATACGAATGGGTATCATTGTATAAATGCCAGGCGAAAACCTTTAATTACTTCAGCAAATAGGAAGAAACGAGTACAATATGCTACCGACTATAAACATGCGTCTCTAGAATTCTGGGATCGAGTTATATTTACGGATGAAAGTAAATTCACTGTTTTTCAAGAACATGGCAAAAAGGTGTGGAGGAAAACAAACACAGAACTCGAAGAAAAAAATCTGGTTCCTTCAGTGAAGCATGGTGGAGGTTGTTTAATGGTTTGGGGTTGCATGAGCTCAGCTGGAGTAGGTTCGTTAGAATTCATAGATGGAAAGATAGACCGAAAATACTATATTGAAATTTTGAAGAAAAATCTAGCATCTAGTGCCGAAAAAATGGCACTTCTGGGTAATTATGTATTTATGCAGGATAATGATCCAATGCATACGGCCCTTGATACACGATTGTGGGTTTTATACAACACACCCAAATATATGGTAACATCCCCCCAATCCCCGGATCTGAATCCGATTGAACATGTGTGGGCTTATCTTAAAGAGAGATTGAGCACAAGAAATATTTCATCAAAGACAGCTTTGAAAATGGCTCTTTTGGAAGAATGGGGTAAGATTGAGCCCACCTTCACCTCCAAGCTAGTTCATTCAATGCCTAGGCGGCTTGAGGCCATTGCAAAATCGAAAGGATTGCCAACAAAATACTAAATATGTACTAAAATCAGTGGCGAATGAAAGTAAAACCGGACTGTACGAATACATTTTATGAGTATGAAATCATGGTATTTTCAGTTATTTATCTATTATAGACAGAGACATGTATCAATTTTATGTTTTGTGATGTATATACCTTTACATAGTGTACAGAAAGCTAACCTATTGATGTTATAAAATGTACATGACAATAAGTGTACTAAGTAAAGTATTTTTGTTTCAGTATTAAGTGTACGAATACTTTTTACTATGACTGTATATATATCACAACCTGACAAGTATCTTATCAAGTCCTCTTGCCTATATCCAATAACATTTCCACTTGGCTTACATGATCAAGAGATTCCTTCCAATCCATGGTCTGACCTTGAAGCCACTGTTTTGTTATAATATTGCTTTGCCACTGACCATGCTCATTCTATAGCATTGAAAAATGATTGATATGGAGGAAGTCGTACGACAGTATGGCCTTCATTTGGTAGCATCTCGTCAATTACATATCTGGTTTAAAAAAAGCCATGCCATTGTGCATCATTGTAAGTAAACAACATTAGCTAAACTCATATTTAGATACTAAATCTCTTTAGACGACTCTTCGATTCATAAGACACAACCTTTGAAGCACATCTTCCGTTGCATTTTTTTAGTGAGAACACTCCATTCTGCCTCAACCATGACAATAAATTGAAGAAAAATCTAAATTCTGTAACAGCATTAAATATCGTTCAGTAGAAAACATATTCCATCTAGTATAATTACCATTAGTTGATTCTTCCTCCATTTCGACGTTGGCTGTTGTACCACAAGTTTACAGTGGTATGCTGCATTATCCATCACAATGACACAGGGTCCTATACTTCTTAATCCTATGACTGAGTTTCCGCCCACGTCTGAAATTTGTGACTGTTCATAGCGCCATGGTAGTCCTGTTTTCACGTAAAATAATTCCTACGGGACAGCATTGCAGCACATCGGCGTCTCCGAAAACCGTAGAAGTAGTTAGTGGTACGTAAAACCTTATTCGTTCTAGTTTCTCTTCAAATTTGTTGCAGATATCAAATCAGCAACTGAAAGAATTTTGAGATTTAACCTGAAGTTATTTTCTCCTAAAAATGTATTCCTTAAAAATATCAGATCACCTTCGTCAGGGATATTAGTAGACAAAAACTGTGATTTGTGTTGGATAAAAAAGTCTGATTTTAAGTGAAAGCAGCTTATATGCAGCAAATGTCACGTAAAGTTGAAGTGATCGAATTAGTAACCTAGCCCAAAATTTGTTATTACTTCAGTTGTGGTCTATATTTTAATATACACTCATGTTCATATAAACCAGAACACCTTGAAGAACTAGAGATAGGAAGTTCGTATTCACAGGGCATGTACATTAGTATCTTCTGAAGCAATGATTAGCATTTGAACCATGTCAGTCCTCAGGTTCAAGGCCCATATCGATATCTCGGCGCACCACCATCGACTGGTAAAATGTGCCTGCGACTCTCGTTGTCGCTATAAACCAAAGGTAATGGATCAGTGTGACTTGAGCAGACGTGCAGGATGCCTCGCAGACGTATGTTTGAACCGTACCGTCAAATGAGTGAGCTTGAAAGAGGGCGCATTATTGTCATGAGAGAACGTGATGGATCCATCCGGGAAATTGCTGCTCATGTGGGACGAAGTGTGTCGGCAGTGCAACGGATGTGTACAGAATGGTTCACAGTAGGCCGTAGAACACGACGAGATGGGTCTGCTCGCACCAGCCAGACCACCTGCCGAGAACATCGACACCTTATCGGAATGGCATTGTAGGACAGATCTACGTCCTCGGCTATGGCGCATCAGTGGAACAGTGTAATACATCGTACACTATCAGGAGTGACAGTCCATCGCCGTTTATTACGGTCTGGGTTACCGGCGCATCGTCCACTTCTCAGCCTATCTTTGACTAATGTGCATAAACATGCTAGACTACAATGGTATATGGAACGACGTCACTGGGGACAGGAATGGCAGCAGATAGTGTTTTCAGATGAATCCAGGTTCTGTTTGAAAATGATGGCCGCATTTTGGTTCGTCGCAGACTGGGAGAGAGGCGTCACATTGACTGCATTCGCATTAGACATGCAGCGCCAACTCAAGACCTTATGGTGTGGGGTGCGATTGCGTACAATCACAGTTAGTGTGTGTCCAGGACACTGTGACCAGTTTGACTTACGTGAATGACATCCTGTGACCCGTAGCCATACCCTTTCTGCACGACACCCCAGACGCCATATTTCAGCAGGACAATAAGCGACCACATGTTGCTGCACGAACACGTGCCTTCTTGTTGTCACAGGACGCCAGACTGTTGCCCTGGCCCGCCCGATCACCGGACTTGTCGCCAATCGAAAATGTGTGGGATATGGTGAAACGACGCGTGCGGCGTTGTGACCCAATGCCAACCACCAAAGATTAACTGTGGAACCAGGTGAATGCAGCATGGATACCTATACCCCAGGACGCCATTCGCACCTTATACGCGTCGATGTCATCACGCATGGAACAAGCTATCAGTGCCCATGGAGAACCGAGTGCCTACTAGGCAACAGGACACATGCTAAACCTAGGTGACTGAAATGATTATCGTTTCTGCAGAACATACTAATGAACATGTCCTGTGAATATGAATTTCCTATCTCTAGTCCAAGGTGTTCTGTTTTTTATGAACATGAGTGTGAATTAGTACAGTATATTCGGCACTAAGAAATAAGATGCTTTGAAAGTAAATATCTGACAGGCGGCAGTCATACAATGACAGATTATTCCAACTTGTCTCAGGTGGAGATCATCAAATATAAAACAAACTTAATAAATACTGGTAATTGCTTATACCAGCGTGAAAATACACCGGAGAAATTTTTAGTAAAATATATTTCTGAATTTAATTTTTGGTCTAAAATGTATTATGACTGGGCGAGTTGGCCGTGCGGTTAGGAGCGCGCGGCTGTGAGCTTGCATCCGGGAGATAATGGGTTCGAATCCCACTGCCGGCAGTCCTGAAAATGGTTTTCCGTGGTTTCCCATTTTCACATCAGGCAAATGCTGGGGCTGTACGTTAATTAAGGCCACGGCCGCTTCCTCCCAACTCCTAGGCCTTTCCTATCCCATCGTCGCCATATGACCTATCTGTGTCGGTGCGATGTAAAGCCACTAGCAAAAAAGTATTATGTGGTGGTGGTGTCTTTAGAGTGACCAGTTATCCCTTAACGGAAGCAAAATCAGTTTTAGATTAGGATAACCATTGATAGAACTCTGCGAAAATTGCGTCATAGTGCCTCTTCCCATACCATCGCGTCGCCTTCAGTACATAATAACAGGAAAACTAATGGAAAACTATACCACGTAAAATCCCTTCTTTTATTCCACGATGAATAACGACCAGTCATCAACCCTCGTAGTAAATACATTTAAACGAAGTGTAACTCTTTATCCCTCGCAGAAGTCATACACTGACAAATTATTGTAAAATACAAAACAAACCTAATAAATACAAGTAATTGCTTATACCTACATGAAAATACTCTGGAGAAGTTTTAGGTAAAATACCTCCATGAAGTTAATTCTAGGTCTAAAAAGTAATATGTGAGGGAGATCTTTAGAATGATCAAAGATGCCTTAACAGTGGAGAAGGAAAAATCAGCATTAGGCAGGAAGGATAATTTACAGAACTCTGCGAAAAGTAGGTCAGGTGGAGAAGAACTCTGTAGCAGTTATTACTTCTCCTGGGGAGGGAGAATTAAAAGTAACAATATTATTATTTTTCTTCTACCGCTTCCTCCCACGGATTGCTGGGTAGCGGGTGCGAACTGTGTAGCACATGTGGACTTGGTCCTGTTTTACGGCCGGATGCCTTCCTGACGCCAACCGCATGTGGAGGGATGAAATCACTATTGCGTGTTTCGTTGGTGGTTGGCAGTGTAGTGTGTTGTTTGAATACGGAGCGGAGAGTTTTGGGACAAACACAAACAATCAGTCCCTGAGCCAAAAGAATTATAATCACATGTGATTAAAATTTCCGACCCGACCGGAAATCGAACCTGGGACCCTCTGAACCGAAGGCCTCAACGCTGATTATTCAGCCAAAGAGTCGGAGAAGTCAAAGTAATAAGTTTTTAAAATCTGTATAGGCTACTTGCCGAAAACTTTCCTGAGGTTATCTAACCTGAATGTAATTTACTTTAAATAATAATAATGTATAGTTATTATTGTTATTATCATAATTATTAATTTACCATAAATAAACTTGCAATCGATTGGTTGTGAAGTTACCTAGGCTTGATATAATTTACGATAAATAAGATTGTCGATTCGAGTGCACGCTTTTTATGTTTTTTGCAAGGTGTAACAAGTCGAGCAGCGTCCTTAGAATTCGTTATCCTCCCCCATCCCCCCTGACTGTACTGAATATATGCTGTAATAGTATACAAATGTATAACATACACATTTGCCATAAATCAGTAAGAATGCAAACAGTAGCGCCATGAAGTCAAGAGTAACCTTTGAATAATGTCCTCCTGTTAGGCTAGGTTAATCACGAAACTAAAAATTTGGTTAAATTTCGCCTACTTCTCATTATGTTAGAAACTTGTCACAGAAACATGACTAAAATACTTACCCCAACCAATTTAGCAACTCTTGTTAAGATTGCTGGTTCACATGTTGTTATAGGGTACCTTATCTTCCTATATTTTTAATCTCTCGTAGGCCTACATGTTACCGATAGATTCCTGAAATGAGGTTTGCAGAGCAGATAACTTCGCTTTCGTGTTTGGAGGCGTTCTCAGAGATGTTTCTTGTTTCTTGGACATACCAGTGAAGTTATAAATACGGACTGGACGAAACAGTGACACCAGTGCTTCCTAAAACTCATTTGTAATCCTATTCGAACTAGGTTATTAATACACTATTCGAACATGTCACGATTCTTTTTACCCAGCATTACCGTAACAGATTTACAGTCCAAACTAAAAAGGAAATGTTAATCAATTTTATTGCGATGTGCACCAGTAGTGACTTTCATAACATAATAGTTGGCAGAGGTTTATCATCGCGCATCTCACGGCAGACGATGCCAACGTGGAAGTTGAAATTTGAAAGACTTAGGTTGCTCCCATAGTAACCCGCAAGCATGGCAACCTATTATAAATACTTTAAATACCAGGCTTAATTTACTATCCTAACGTGCATTTTATATGAATCTGAAGGAAACTTGGGAGGCTACTTTCTTTAATATTTTCGCTAGCCTGCAGATCACAAGATAATTTCTTGAATTGGGTGCCTGAGTAAATCGAGTGATAAGTTAAGTTTGAATTTCGTACGAGAAACCAAATTTTGACAAGATAGTCCACGCGAGTCAGAAGTGAATGTAGACATTTAATTCAGCAAGAAGATTATTCCATCATTCTTCCATGATTAAATTTATTGACGGGAAGTGTTACCTTGTATTATTAGAATGACTGGATGTACTGTGGGTGAGAAATTTGCGAGTTTGCCACAAATGACGATTACGTATGCGTGATACTATGTACGAATTGCGCGACATTAGAAACAACAAAACCATTGTTAAGTAGAATCTCAGTTCGAAGTTACATGAGAACATTGATTGAGTCTTCGTTTTATTCGTTGCTCGTATCAGTGGCGTATGCTGGGATCAGGGCATAGGCTATCACTAGAGTTAGGTTACCCCTTTTCGACAGTTTTAGTGAACGTCAATCCTTCAGCGTTTTAAGCTGCAGCCAATAGCTAACTGCAAAGCCTGCTGTGTTGCCAAGGCTGCTTCAAAAGCTACTGCCCTGGCCTCTGCTACTATCAATCATCAACACCTGATCAGTGGAAATGGTAGCCTAAGTTTTAGCAAATTTAAGTCCGGCTTTTTGGCTAAATGGATATAATGCTTGCCCTTGGTCCGATGGCCTGGTTCAGTTTTCAGAATCAACCCCCTCATACTGCTAATTCCCCTGGCTTGGAGACTGGGTGTTTATGACGTCTTCGCCATTCATTTTATCCTCATTAGATCACCACCAAGCCTATACAGATGTCATGCACCATTATTATTATTATTATTATTATTATTATTATTATTATTATTATTATTATTATTATTATTATTATTATTATTATTTTCCTACCGCTTTTCCCACACGCGTGAGGTCGTGGGTGCGAACTGCGTCGCACACAAACACCCAGTGCGCGAGCCAGAAGAATTAATCAGAAGCGATTAATATCCGCGACCCGGCCGGGAATCGAACTCGGGAACCTCTGAACTGAAGGCCATTACGCTAACCATTCAGCCAGTAAGTCGGACTATTGTTATTATTATTACTACTACTAAATAAAAACGTTGAATTTTACAGCGGTCATACCCATTGTTCACTGATTAATTAGCTTCCTCGGGAGATCGGTGGTGGTGTCCGATCCATGATCACGGGTCCGATTCCAGCCAACAAAAGATATCACTAAATCTGAGATTGCATTTCATTTTAACAGATCTAGCAATAAAAAGAAAACGATATTGCTCCTATAACAGCAGCCCTGCAGTGTCTTGCTACAAGGATCCGAAGGATGTAGAAGTAAACAGGAGTGAAATACCTGCACTCCGTTATCTATGAGGTGAGGAAGTATGTACGATGAGTAACGCATGGTTGATAGTTAGCAGTGGCGATCTGACGGACCGAAGCCTAGCACACCCATCCCCCACCCCCCGGTCAACGCTCCTAACTGACATACGGCAGCTATTAAAAAATAGCCGCGACAGGTGAGTCGAGGGGAGAGAGACGAGAGTCTGGGCTGCAGTATCAGTCTCCGATGCCTTGCTCTCAGAAACACGTGCCACGTTTTTTCTCACTGTTTTCAAGTTTTGTAAATGGAACAATGTGTTAGATGCTTACATTGTAAGGTGCTTTAGAGTTCCATCATTCTCAGTTGAGGTTTGGGCTTCACTGATATCCTTGGTAGCCCTCAGTATACGCCACTGGCTCGTATCCTGGCTACGCTACTGCTTTCAATAGTGGCTGCGAATCTACGAGTACCTCAGAAGTAAACTCTGGTTTGTTGTGCCATCTTCTCAAAGTAATTTGATGAGGAAGACACAAATTCAATGTTTCTTGTATGCAGAAGTGTGATTGCAATTTACAATTTTGTCTGTATGGATGTTCAAATGAGCCAACCCTTTGAGTCGACTTTCACGTCTTTATTGTCACTTTCTGTTTATTTCCATTTGAAAAAATTCCATTGGGGGCGGGGTCTAACCCCCAGTACCCCCTTCCAGGCTACGCCTCTGATTGAAAGAGTGAAGAAACATATCACATAATCTATGGAACAGTATTATTTCATACCGAGCGATTTCGCCGTGCAGTTGTGAGGTTGCATTTGGGAGATAGTGGGTTCGAGCCCCACAGTCGGCAGCCCTTAAGATTGTTTTTCGTAGTTTCGCATTTTCACACCAGGAAAATGCTGGGGTTGTATCGACGTCCGACTTGTTGGCTGAACGGTCAGCGTACTGGCCTTCGGTTCAGAGGGTCCCGGGTTCGATTCCCGGCCGGGTCGGGGATTTTAACCTTAATTGGTTAATTCCAATGGCACGGGGGCAGGGTGTATGTGTTGTCTTCATCATGATTTCATCCTCATCACGACGCGCAGGTCGCCTACGGGAGTCAAATAGAAAGACCTGCATCTGGCGAGCCGAACCCGTCCTGGGATTTCCCGGCACTAAAAGCCATACGACATTTCATTTCATTAATTAAGTCCACGGCCGCTTCCTTCCAACTCTATCCCTTTCCTATCCTATCGTCATGATACGACCTATCTGTATCGGTGCGACATAAAACCAATTGTAAAATAATATACACTGACTGACAGAGCAAATGCAACACCAAGAAGGAGTGGTCAGAACTTTATGCCAATTGCAGGGTAGACTGACGTCACTGAAGTATGCTCATGATGTGAAATGCGCCGCTGTGCTGCGCACGTAGCGAACGATAAATGGGACACGGCGTTGGCGAATGGCCCACTTCGTACCGTGATTTCTCAGCCGACAGTCATTGTAGAACGTGTTGTCGTGTGCCACAGGACACGTGTATAGCTAAGAATGCCAGGCCGCCGTCAACGGAGGCATTTCCAGCAGACAGACGACTTTACGAGGGGTATGGTGATCGGGCTGAGACGAGCAGGTTGGTCGCTTCGTCAAATCGCATCCGATACCCATAGGGATGTGTCCACGGTGCAGCGCCTGTGGCGAAGATGGTTGGCGCAGGGACATGTGGCACGTGCGAGGGGTCCAGGCGCAGCTCGAGTGACGTCAGCACGCGAGGATCGGCGCATCCGCCGCCAAGCGGTTGCAGCCCCGCACGCCACGTCAACCGCCATTCTTCAGCATGTGCAAGACACCCTGGCTGTTCCAATATCGACCAGAACAATTTCCCGTCGATTGGTTGAAGGAGGCCTGCACTCCCGGCGTCCGCTCAGAAGACTACCATTGACTCCACAGCATAGACGTGCACGCCTGGCATGGTGCCGGGCTAGAGCGACTTGGATGAGGGAATGGCGGAACGTCGTGTTCTCCGATGAGTCACGCTTCTGTTCTGTCAGTGATAGTCACCGCAGACGAGTGTGGCGTCGGCGTGGACAAAGGTCAAATCCGGCAGTAACTGTGGAGCGCCCTACCGCTAGACAACGCGGCATCATGGTTTGGGGCGCTATTGCGTATGATTCCACGTCACCTCTAGTGCGTATTCAAGGCACGTTAAATGCCCACCGCTACGTGCAGCATGTGCTGCGGCCGGTGGCACTCCCGTACCTTCAGGGGCTGCCCAATGCTCTGTTTCAGCAGGATAATGCCCGCCCACACACTGTTCGCATCTCCCAACAGGCTCTACGAGGTGTACAGATGCTTCCGTGGCCAGCGTACTCTCCGGATCTCTCACCAATCGAACACGTGTGGGATCTCATTGGACGCCGTTTGCAAACTCTGCCCCAGCCTCGTACGGACGACCAACTGTGGCAAATGGTTGACAGAGAATGGAGAACCATCCCTCAGGACACCATACGCACTCTTATTGACTCTGTACCTCGACGTGTTTCTGCGTGCATCGCCGCTCGCGGTGGTCCTACATCCTACTGAGTCGATGTCGTGCGCATTGTGTAACCTGCATATCGATTTGAAATAAACATCAATTATTCGTCCGTGCCGTCTCTGTTTTTTTCCCCAACTTTCATCCCTTTCGAACCACTCCTTCTTGGTGTTGCATTTGCTCTGTCAGTCAGTGTATATGTTTGAAAACATGTCTGTAAATAAACCATAGATTGTAATAGATATTAATTTGTGGATTGTGTGTATTATGGTAAGCCGGTCTCGCAGTCAAGGACTAGCGAGCCTGCCTCTTATCCGGAGGCCCCGAGTTCAATTCCTGGTCAGGGATTCTTACCCAGATCTGAAGGCTGGTTCGAGGTCCTCTCACCCTGCGTTAGAAAAGTAGGTGAGCTACCTGACGGCGAGATAGCAGCCACGGACTAGAAAGCCAAGAATAATGGGCGAAAGGATTCATCGCGCTGATCATGCGTTGCCTCACAGTCTGCAAGCCTTGGGACTGAGCAGCGGACGCTTTGTAGTTCAATGCCCATCAGGGCTGTAGCGTCTTGGGGATTGTATTTTGTGGATTATGGCGGTTTTTGTGTTATTGATAATAAATAATATATCGAAGCTAGAGAAGTTTTGTTGTAATGTACCGGTAATAACAATAATATTAATTTTACGTCAACAGACAACTTTTAGCCATCTGAGTGGCTCAGACTCTTGAAGCTCTGGCCTTCTGATCCCAACTCGGCAGGTTCGATCCTGGCTCAGTCCGATGGTATTTGAAAGTGCTCAAATAAGCCTACGTCAGTCTAGTGTCGGTAGATTTACTGTCACGTAAAATAACTCCTGCGGGACAAACTTCCGGCACCTCGGCGTCTCCGAAAACCGTAAAAATAGTTAGTGGGACGTAAAATTAATTACAAACCCCATGGCACTACTACAGCCCTTGTAGGAAATTGGCCTACCAAGCGACCGCTGCTCAGCCCGAAGGCCTGCAGATTACGAGGTGTTGTGTGGTCAGCACGACGAATCTTCTCGGCCGTTATTCTTGGCTTGCTAGACCGGGGCCGCTATCTCACCGTCAGATAGCTCCTCATTTCTAATCACGTAGGCTGAGTGGACCTCGAACCAGCCCTCAGGCCCAGGTAAAAATCCCTGACCTGGCCGGGAATCGAACCGGGGCCTCCGGGTATGAGGCAGGCATGCTACCCCTACACCACGGGGCCGGCAAAAAATTAATAACACCATTATTAAAACTTTTTACGGTTTTCGGACATGTCGAGGTGCCAGAATTTTGTCCCACGCGAGTTCTTTCACCTGCCGGTAAAGCTACTGACAAGAGGCTGGCATATCCACTGGACTGAACTGGGCTCAGAAAGCCAGCGCTTGTACCGTAAGAGCCACTCACCCCGGTTTCTTGTAATTGGTATGGGTCTTAATACGGTGTGGAAAATTCTGATCGCGTATTTTCTTATTGATGGGTTAAAAATGAGAAAAAGCAAGGAGAGTTAGAGATCAATTCAAATTGATTCCAATATATCTTCGTTGCTCACTGGTAATGTTGATCATCATGCTCAGAATTGTAGATTGTTTAATAAGAAAGGAAATGGGGGGTTAATAGTCCCTTCTGCAAGTAGCCTATGGTAAAATCTATATATATAAAGTAGCTTGTCCTGACTGACTGACTGACTGACTGACTGACTGATTCATCATCGCCGAGCCAAAACTACTGGACATAAAGAAATGAAATTTTGGAGATATATTCATATTAAGATGTAGGTGCTCGCTAAGAGAGGATTTTTGGATATTCCGTCGCTAAGGGGGTGAAAAGGGGGGTGAAATTTTAAAATGAGTGTGTCTATATCTCAACACTTTAAAAGTTTACAGATGTGAAAATTGGTATTTAGAATCTTCTTTAAAAATAAAGAAACACGTATTTTTTTGTTTTCAGACAATCCCAATAGGAGGGGTGAAAAAGGGTGAAAAAGTGGTTGAATGCCTTTAATCAGGATACGCTACTTACATCTCAGAAACTGAAGATATTACAGACCTCAAAATTGTTACTTTTGATCGCTGTGAAAAATAAAGAAACACATATTTTTTTTTTGGGAAAATCCAATTAATGCGAGGGTGAAAAGGGGGGGGGGGGGGTGAATTTTTAAAATAAGTGCATCTATATCTCAAAAGTTTTAAAGTTTAGAGATGTAAAAATTGGTATTTAGAATCTTCATTGAAAATAAAGGAACACGTATTTTTTTGTTTTTGGAAAATCCCAATAGGAGGAGTGAAAAGGGGTGAAAAAGGGGCTGAATGCCTTTAATGAGGCTACTTATATCTCAGAAACTGAAGATATTATAGACCTGAAAATTGGTGTTTGGGATCTCCTTTAAAAATAAAGAAACACGCATTTTTTGTTTCTGGAAAACCCAATTAGGGGGGGTGAAAAGGGGATGAAATTTTTAAAATGAGTGTATCTATATCTCAAAACTTTTAAAGGTTATAGATGTAAAAATTGGTATTTAGAATCTCCATTAAAAATAAAGAAACACGTATATTTTGTTTTCGGAAAATCTTAATAGGAAGGGTGGGAAAGGTTGAAAAAGGGGTCGAATGCATTTCATGAGTCTCCTTATATTTCAGAACCTGAAGATATTACAGACCTGAAAATTGGTGTTTGGGATCTCCTTTAAAAATAAAGAAACACGTATTTTTTGTTTGTGGAAAATACAATTAATGGTGGAGGGGGGGGTGAAAAGGGGGTGAATTTTTAAAATGAGTGTATCTATATCTCAAAACTTTTTAAGTTTATAGATGTAAAAATTGGTATTTCGAATCTCCTTTAAAAATTAAGAAACACGTATATTTTGTTTTCGGAAAATCCCAATAGGAAGGGTGTAAAAGGGTGAATAATGGGTTGAATGCCTTTCATGAGGCTACTTATATTTCAGAACCTGAAGATATTACAGACCAGAAAATTGGTATTTTGGGTCTACTTTAAATGTAGGGAAACACGTATTTTTTCGTATTTGGAAAATCCCAATATTGGGGGGTGAAAAGGGGGCTGAACTTTTTAAAATGAGTGTGTCTACATCTTAAAACTTTAAAATTTACAGATGTAAAAATTGGTAGTTAGAATCTCCTCTAAAAATAAAGGAACACGTATTTTTTTGTTTCCAGTAAATCGTAATAGGAGGGGTGTAAAAGGGTGAAAAAAGGGTTGAATGCCTTAATTGAGGATACACATATCTCATAAACGAAAGATAATACATAACTGATAATTCGCATATGGGATCTCCTTTAAAAATAAAGAAACACGTATTTTTTAGTTTTTGGAAAAGCCAATTAATGGCGGTTAAACAGGAGTGACAAATTGGGGTGAATTGTTTGAAAGACAATATCTACAGAATATCTTGGAACGTAAAATGTTACAGACGTAACAAGTGGGTGTAAATCTCCTGTAAATGTAAAGAAATATAGGTGATTTGTTTTTGAAAACTCCACTTAAGGGGAACTCAAAAGTGGTGAAATTTTAAAATGAGAATTTTTACAGTATATCTAAAAAAACTTTACATGTTACAGAAGTGAAAAATGGTATTTTTTATCTCTATTAAACATAAAGAAAAGTGTGTTTTTAGTTTTCGGAAATACCGCTTGGGTGGAGGGGGGGGGTAAGAGTGACTGAAAATGGTGATGAATTCTTTTAATTAGGCTACTGATATCTCAAAAATGAAGATGTTGCAGACGTGAAATTTGATATTTGCAACCTGCTTTAAAAGTAAAGAAACACGTATTCTCGGAAAATCCAATGAAGGTATGTGTGGGGGGGGGGGGGTGAAAAATTGAAAAATTAATTGACTTAATTGTATGAGAATGCATACATCTAATAAAAACTAAAGTTGTTACAGACGTGAGAATTCGTATTTGGATCTCCTTTAAAAACAAAGAAAAACGCGTTTTGGTGGGGAAACCATCTTGGAGGGCGGGAGTGTAAAGGAGTTGAATTCCTTTCATGAGGACACATAAATCAAAAACTGAAGAAGTCAGAGTCGTGATAATTGGTATTTAGAAAATCCTTTACTATTAAAGAAACATGTATTTTTTGCGGGAAAATTCACTTAGGGGGGGGGGATTATTGTGAAATGAAGTAAAAAAAAAGTAAATTATTTTTATGGGGATACTTATATCTCAATACTGAAGGTAATAGACGTGAACATTGGTGTTTGGGATCTCCCTTAAACATAAAGAAACAAGCATTCTTTTAATTTCTTTTTTTTTTGGAGGGTGGCGGCGGTAAATAAACTTAATGGCGGTGAGGTGTAGAAGGAGGTGAGACCAATTGATTTTACTGTTATTAATGTACTTATAAGGATCCTCCGTTGCTCAGGCGGCAGCGCGCCGGCCTCTCACAGCTGGGTTCCGTGGTTCAAATCCCGGTCACTCCATGTGGCATTCGTGCTGGACAAAACGGATGCGGGACAGGTTTTTCTCCGGATACTCTGGTTTTCCCTGTTATCAGCCATTCCAGCAACACATAATAGTAATATTAATAATAATAATATTCCGGACCGTCGTCAAATGTGCGGACCGCGCTGGAAACGGCTCCTGGACGGGTAATGACTAAGAATGCAGTCCGACCGCGGGTTCAGTGCCGCCAAGGCACCCAATATGACAGCACGCCGGATCTCCTGAAGGATTTTATCCATATTAAAAATATTTATAGGAAAAGTTGGCAAAGATTTACGGGCCCAACTGACCGGGAGGAATACCTGAGCCTAGCCCGGGAAGTACGAAATCGATTACTTGAAAGGAAGATTTAAAAATGGGAGGAAACGTGCCGTAAAATAATAGAAAACCAGTCAGATCGGGAATTTTGGTGGATTCTCGCAGAAAACGAGTCAGATCGTGAATTTCGGCGGATTATATATCTAAAACAATAAGCATTCAATTATAAATTTCTGTATAATACCGTAGCGAAGCACGGGTATCTTGCTAGTTATGTATAAATGCAAAGAGAGAGCTGAAATGGGAGTCCCGTTACAAGAGGTAGTTCTGAAAAAGGTGGCTGATAGTAATTTGTTTGATGACCTGCACAGTCACATGTATGAGAACGTGGTTTCTGAAAACCATGTATTATCACTTATAAACTTTATCGTTACCATAATGAATGCCTTTACTCGAATGGGCAGGTCTAATGATGACGATGGGATAGGATTGGGAAGGACTGGACCGTAACCTTAATTAAGGTACAGTCCTAGCATTTACCTGGCGTGAAAATGGATCATTATAGAAAAGCATCTTCAGAGCTGCCGACAGTGGGGTTGGAACCCACCATCTCCCAATGCGAGCTCACAGCTACGTCACCTAATCCGCACAACCAACTCGCCTGGTGTTACTTACGAGTACAGTTCGGATTTCTGTTAACTAATAACTCTGGAAATTTGCATGCACTTAGGACTTAAAATCTTGAAAATATGACGCAAAAGGTATTAAATATTGTCCAGAAATTGCTTAGAAAACTTTGTTGTTTTTTTTAATTCAGGCAGCGGTCCAGTAGAAAACTGGCCATATTTCTAACAGTCTTTTCTCCTTTCCATTTTGACAACTTGCTGCTCGTGAAACGAGCTACCTAAGAACTTCTGTTTATCACAAACTATTTCTATGGAAAGGAAATCCAAATACAGACACAAAATCACTTTGCTTTATCAGCACAAAATATGTGAATAATACACGGAGAACGAAGAAGGCAATTATAATATGACAGAGGATATGCATTTATACCATTTTTGATCAAATAAAGTAAAAATATGTATTTATACAACTAATAAAATCCGTGTCGTCGCGTTCACAAAAACTAGCATTATGTTTAAGTTATCGTACAGTACGTATGTTAAAAAAAAGACATCTGCATCAAACTATGATGTCATAGAATTAGTGGTGCTGGTGGTGGTGGTGATTATTGCTTTAAGAGAAAGTACAGATATTTTTTCTGCTATTTGTTTTACGTCGCACCGACACAGGTAGGTCTTATAGCGACGATGGGATATGAAAGGCCTAGGAATAGGAAGGAAGCGGCAGTGGCCTTAATTAAGGTACAACCCCAGCATTTGCCTGGTGTGAAAATGGGAAACCACGGAAAACCATCTTCAGGGCTGCCGACAGTGTGGTTCGAACCCACTATCTCCCGAATACTGGATACTGGCCGCACTTAAGCGACTGCAGCTGTCGGGCTTGGTGGAAGTACAGATAGGCAACCATGCTCATACATACATACATACATACATACATACATACATAATCATTATAGACTGTTATGCCTTTCAGCGTTCAATCTGCAAGCCTCTGTAAATTTACTAAACGTCGCCACAGTCCTCTATTTGCAACTAGTGCTGTGGCCTCATTTAGTTCTTGGACTTGAGGGCTGGTTCGAGGTCCACTCAGCCTACGTGATTAGAATTGAGGAGCTATCTGACGGTGAGATAGCGGCCCCGGTTTCGAAAGCCAAGAATAACGGCCGAGAGGATTCGTCATGTTGACCACACGACACCTCATAAGCTGCAGGCCTTTGGGCTGAGTAGCGGTCGCTTGGTAGGCCAAGGCCCTTCAAGGGCTGTAGTGCCATGGGGTTTGGTTTTTATCTTTAAATCGTTAGAAACTGAGTCTTACCATCGTCGTCTTTGTCTACCTCTACTCCTCTTACCCTCCACAACAGAGTCCATTATTCTCCTAGGTAACCTATCCTCCTCCATTCGCCTCACATGACGCCGGTTCATGCGTACAGCTTCGTCCATCGTGTTCATTCCTAAATTAGCCTTTATCGCCTCATTCCGAATACCCTCCTGCCATTGTTCCCACCTGCTTGTACCAGCAAACATTCTCGCTACTTTCGTGTCTGTTATTTCTCATTTATGAATAAGATATCCTGAGTCCACCCAGCTTTCGTTCCCGTAAAGCAAAGTTGGTCTGAAAACAGACCTATGTAAAGATAGTTTCTTCTAGGAGCTGACTTCCTTCTTACAGAATATTGTTGATCGCAACTGCGAGCTCACTGCATTAGCTTTACTACACCTTGATTCAATCTCACTTACTATATTAAAATCCTATGAGAACACACAACCTAAATACTTGAAATTATCGACCTGTTCTAGCTTTGTATCACCAATCTGACATTCAGTCCTGTTGAATTTCTTACCTACTGACACCAATTTAGTCTTCGAAAGGCTAATTTTCATACCATACTCATTGCACCTATTTTCAAGTTCCAAGATATTACACTGCAGGCTTTCGGCACAATCTGCCATTAAGACCCAAGTCGTCAGCATAGGCCAGACTGCTTCCATATAAACTACGAACAGCAAAGGTGAAAGATTACAGCCTTGTCTAACCCCTGTATGTACCCTGAACCAAGAACTCAGTCTACCATCAATTCTCACTGAAGCCCGATTGTCAACATAAATGCCTTTGATTGATTTTAATAATATACCTTTAATTTTATAGTCCCCCACTATGGCGGACATCTTTTTCCTCGGTGCCCTGTCATATGCTTATTCTAGATCTACGAAACATGAACACAACTACCTATTTCTCTCGTAGCATTTTTCAGTTACCTGGCGCATACTGAAAATCTGATCCTGACAGCCTCTCTGTGGTCTAAATCCACACTGGTTTTCATCCAACTTCCTCTCAACGACTGATCGCACCCTCCCTTCCAAGATGCCAGTGAATACTTTGCCTGGCATACTAATCAATGAAATACCTCGAAAGCTGTTGCAATCCTTCCTGTTCCCTTGCTTATAGATAGCTGAAGGTACCTTACCAACACTCCATGCTAATCTTACTACACTACGAAGCTATTTCATCCCTGCCTTCCCACTATACTTCATCATTTCATATCTAATTTCATCTATTCCTGCTGCTTTATGACATTGGAGTTTATTGACCATCCTTTCCACTTCCTCTAGCATAATTTCACCAACATAATTTTCCTCCTCTCCATGAGCTTGGCTGTTCGCAACACTACCAGGAAGATTTCCTTTTACGTTGAGAAGATGTTCAAAATATTCCCTCCACCTCTCCAGTGATTCCTTGGGATCTATTATGAGTTCACCTGAATTACTCAAAACACTGTTCATTTCCTTTTTCCCTTCCTTCGTAAGATTCTTTATTACTGTCCAGAAAGGTTTCCCTGCTGCTTGACCTAGCCTTTCCAGGTTATTACCAAAATCTTCCCACGACTTCTTTTTGGATTCAACAACTATTTGTTTCGCTCTGTTTCTTTCATCTCTGTCTGCCTCGGCCCTTGTTTGGAGTCTTTTACGTTTACAAGCTGCTCTCACTTCATCATTCCGTCAAGATGTTCGCCTTTTCCTATCTTTATACACAGTTGTTCCTAGCCATTCCCTTGCTGTTTCTACTACAGCATCGTTGTATGCCACCCATTCTCTTTCTATATCCTGAACCTGCTTACTGTCTACTGTTGGAAACTTCTCACTAATCATATCCATGTACTTCTGTCTAATAGGGAACATGCATGATCCGGGGTTTTAATTAAAAATATACTAATCTGATTCAAAATTTCACGCAGAATTCAAAAATGTGATCAGAATGTACAAATAATAACTCCAAACATGATAAAAATCTAAATGAAAGTACGAAAATGTCACGTCACGCAAGTACGCGATCTCATTGGTCTGACGTCATCGTACAGGTTGACTGAATTAGCAGACGAAATAACACATAGTGTGATGTGAGAAGGAGGATACACTTAGCGTATTTCTACTTTATGTTAGTGTCTGGTTTGGTTAAATTCGAAGTCTATACGTTGGATAATAATCTGAGTGGTATATTTTAGACTTAAAATGAATCCTGCGCAGACAGTGAGGCAGAAAACGTATAAATGGTGTATAGTTCCGATGAGCAATAGCACATCGCATACCATCCCAAAAACAAATTGTTTATAAATGTTCCAAAGACGCTAAAACTAGGGAGAAATGGATTTTGGCGAACCGGAGAAATGCTGGTGATAAATAGGAAAAGTCTACAGTTTATTTTTTTAAAGACCATTTTAACGTAAGTTGAATTTGTTTGAATTTTTCAATCACTTTTCCATGTCAGCTGTTCTAGTGGTAACACTTGAATTTTAATGTATGATCCTTTAGTTAAATGCTTCATTTACATCTTGGAATATGAATGTAATAAACAGTGCATTAATTCATGCTGATTATTAAAGTATTCTCCAAACCTAACCTATGTTTTGAGTGATCCATGTCTAGGTAATAAACCAAAGGCGTTATGAACCATATTGACAGCTCTAATTATACCAATTTATCTTGGCATGCGACAGTTATTTATGTCTTTATTGAAGAGCTTACATTTGTAAAGAAATTTAGGCTATAGCTAAATACTCTATAATATAACAAAAAATATGCGTATACGTCATGAAAGAAAACAAAGTGAATTTAACAAATATATATCTCTACACAAAACCAATGTTTGTCTGTTGGGGTCTTATAAGTTAACATTGCTCAATTATAATAATTATCATGATATTAGTGAAATAAATAACATAATTGCACACAGGTGAAAATAGTGATGTTGGTGTTTAAAGTATTATCCAGTTTAGCCTAAGTTTTAGAGTATACAAGCCAAGTCAATAAACCGAAAAATACCGGGCGAGTTGGCCGTGCGGTTAGGAGCACGCAGCTGTGAGCTTGCATCCGGGAGATAGTGGGTTCGAACCCTACTGTCGGCAGCCCTGAAGATGGTTTTCCGTAGTTCCCATTTTCACACCAGGCAAATGCTGGGGCTGTACCTTAATTAAGGCCATGGCCGCTTCCTTCCCATTCCTAGGCCTTTCCTGTCCCATCGTCACCATAAGCCCTATCTGTGACTGTGCGATGTAAAAAGACATTCCTGTATTGAACGACTAAAATGTCACCAAGACACTTTTCTTGCGTGATATGCTCAGCTTGTTAAAAGCCAAATGTTATTGATGTTATTGGCATTACGCCCGATAACTACTTCTACGGTTTTCGAAGACGCCGATGTGCAGGAATTTAGTCTTGCAGGAGTTCTTTTACGTGCCAGTAAATCTACCGACACGAGGCTGACGTATTTGAGCACCTTCAACTACCACCGGACTGAACCAGGATCGAACCTGCCAAGTTGGGGTCAGAAGGCCAGCACCTCAACCGTCTAAACCACTCAGCCCGACTTGTGAAAACTAGATGAAGTCATATTTATCTTTATCTTTATCATGTTTAACTTTTTCCCTCCACCAAGATATTTAACGTTTCTCTTTCATGGGCCCCGGAAGTGGGTAGGCCAGTTGCCCCAACAATAAATATATATATATTTCGGGAATGATATATTATAGACCTATAGTGCTATGATCTTTCTTTCTTACCTTCCTTCTTTCTTTTTTTCTTAATCAGTTTATCCTTCAGGTTTGGTTTTTCCCTCGCACTCAGCGAGGGATTTCACCTCTACCGCTTCAAGGGCAGTGTCCTGGAGCGTGAGACTTTGGGTATGATGATACTACTGGTGAGGAGGACCATTACCTCCCCCAGGCGGCCTCACCTGCTATGCTCAACAGGGGCCTTGTTGGAGGATGGGAAGATCGGAAGGGATAGACAAGGAAGAGGGAAGGAAACGGCCGTGGCCTTAGGTGCCTGGAGGAGAAGTGGGAAAATACGAGAAACCACTTCGAGGATGGCTGAGGTGGGATTCGAAACCCCTCTACTCAGTTGACCTCCCGAGGCTGAGTAGACACCGATCCAGCCCTCGTACTATTTGTTTTCAACTTACATGGCAGACCCGGGAATCGAAACCGGGCCTCCGGGGGTGGCAGCTAATCACATTAACCACTACACCACAGAGGCGGACTAGTACTATAATGCTACCTATATGTTTATGTTAGTGCTGAAATCCGATTTCTTACTTTACTAATGCTGAAAGCCCGAAAATGTAATGCTATTCTTTAATATGGGAATCAGTCTAGAAGGAAATGTTGAAAGTGATGTGATTTCTATCCAGGTTCGTTGTTATTCTAATATTATGAGTTACAATACATTGCACGTATATAAAAGATGCCACTTACAAACTTGCTTTTTATCCGCGAATTTCTGCGGCCACAAAAGTCACTATTTTTCAAGAATGATGACATCTACACATGATAGATTGTCTGATTGTGCTGCTTTGAGCCTTTCTTCTGTCATTTTGAAGTTATTCGCGATCACGAATAATAAACAATCGGCTTTTAGTAACGGCTGATGCATAATGGCTGGTAGAGCTGCATGTGGTACTGGATCGTGACGTCACAGCGCGCCGCTTACGTCAGAGGCCGTTTTACTCGGCTTGCGGAAAAGCACTTTTGAACATGTTTTTAATGGTAGAAAACAAGGCAACTTGCCTCACTGTAATACGTTTACGTACTATTTCATTGGTGTACTTTTCAAAAAAAAAAATTTTTTTTGAAAATTATGCATGTTCCCTATTTCCTCGTCCTGGAGATTTTCTACCCTTATTCGTTTGCAGATTTCACTTTCTCCACCCCAGGACTCAGTGGCGGTTTTTGGTATAGCGCAATGGAGCAATGAACCTCCAGTTTTTATCAAATTTTATTCAACTACTTAATATTCATAACTCCCTTGTCAATCTCGAAGCTCTTGCTTAGCCCATTTATCCGTAATATACTCGTACTGGCTTTCAATTCATGTGAACTGCGCACGTTCCGTGGCTGGATACTTGTCTGGAATGAACCCCCTTGGAAGGCGATCTCTCCTTCCGTACCTGGGCGAAGGGAGTGGCGAGGTGCGGGGGGACATCGGCCGGCACTTAGACAAGACCAGGATATCGCAGAAACAGATATCCGTGGTTTACGCATGCGCAATGTGCCACTCTCTCTAGTCGTGTTGTCGGGGGTGTTGGGGCAAGGTCTGTCTAGACTGACCTTGTGTTGGGGTAAGTATGTGCCTGCCATCTGTTGCCCTTACAGGAATTCAACTACGTAGCAGAAAATAGTGCACATAATTAGCGCTAGTGTTGAAGAGAATCATTACTGCCAGCAGTCACAATAAACTGCCAAATTCCAATTGATGTCTTTTCCCAAATACATCAATATTTACTAAACATCTGTTCATTTGCCTTCTTTGGAATAATTACTTTTTGGAGAGAAAATTAACTTAAAAATCACCGAGGCAAAGAGTAGCGGGAATGTAATACCAAAGAAAACGCTAAATGCCTAGCCGCAGGAGTTCTTAAAATGAAGTTACCAACATTGCGAACATACATCCGTAAAGTTTACTCTGTTTTTCAAGTGTGATGCTAGTGTTTACAACAGTTTGCTATAGTTATCATAATTTGTAATATTATTGTACCCTGTGCAAGCGTGTGAGTGTTTTTCTGCACTGTTGTGCCGTTCAAAAACTTAATTTTTAGGACACAAAGAAGTTACAATATTTTCTCCGTGTGTGTATTTTTGTGCACTGTAGTTGCGTCCATAATTTTTGATCCCGGGAAAGGTAATGAGCTACATAATGAGTTTGAACAGTGATACTCTCTCTCTCTCTCTCTCTCTCTCTTGAGCGTAAACTTAAGATTAAGGATGCCGGACGCCCAATGCCTGATCTTGATATAACGAGGCATCCTAAAAGTAAAAGTAATGAAATCGTGCGTAAATTCAGAATGGATTTATACCGTATAAAAAATCGAGTGGATATGTGGGTGCGAAATTACTAACATGTTGATTTGTTTTCCTTTTTTATGATTCATGAGTGATGAAAGCGAAGGGACTTGGACCAAAGTCGGAGTGGTAGATATAGGATATTTGTACAAAAATAAATAAATAAAGAAACACAGAAGTTCTAAATCTCATATGCTTGCCCAGTTACAATTCGATCTCCTGGGAAGACACGATAACCGTCAGTAGTTTGACTGTGCTTACCGGCAGTCTGTGGAAAGAGACAACGACCAAGTACGGAAAAATCTTTATGTGCTGTGTAAAGTTCTGTGGCGCGTTTGAGATGGCATTGCGCGGCCATGACGAAACAAGTGAATCATCGAATCCTGGCATATTTCGAGGCCTCGTCAATTTTAGTTCTGAAATTGACGTTGCATTAAGAGACCATCTGTCCAAAGCTACTGTTTTCAAAGGCACCTCGAAAGACATTCAGAATGATTTGCTTTCGTGCATGTATGAAATCTGTCGTGAGAAGAAAGAAAAAAAGAAATCACCACAGCGCACTTCATTTCGGTAATCGCAGATGAGACCACCGATATATCAACTACAGCACTTTTTGTTATCGTTCTTCCCAACGGTAAGCCAGTTGAAAGATTCTGGGGTTTCCTCTACCCTCTAGTCATGATGCTAATACAATAGCAGAGTGTTTAAAACTTTCTTTGAGCGAAGTTGTGCATAATAGGGATACGTTGATTTCACAAGGTTACGATGGAGCAAATGTAATGAGTGGTCACCATTCAGGGTGCAAGTTCTCATCAGGGAAGATTTTAGGCATGCACATTATGTGCACCGTTATGCCTATTCTCTGAACTTGGTCATGGCACAGGTGACAGAGGAGAGAGGAGATGTTGAGGGGTGATTTTTCCTTCTGTTGATCCCCCAGTGACGAAAGTCACGCCGCGCCACTGCTAGGCCTAGAGATACTTAGTTCGCTACAGATCAGATAGTGGTCTGTATCGTCGAAAAGTCCCCGGAAAACTCGTACATTCCTAACAGATTTCCTGAATTCGAAGTCGGTTAAGATATAGTCTATTATGGATGTGGTACTCCTAGCCTCCCATGTGTAGCGGTGAATAGCCTTATGCTCGGAGAATTTCACAAATATTTTAAGGCTGAAATTACATAAATCCGTATTTCTTATGAATCGATGCACAGATGTTGGCAATGTCAATAAGAAAATTATCTCTCATTTCCCCTGTATTATATTCACAGATCAGAGAAGAGGGCCTAATGTTAGTACGAATTAGTAAGGTTGAACCTTAAAACAAGACCTACACTTTTCTTTACAATAGGTTCCGATTTTTAAGTAGTGAGAAATAGGCATATATTTGTTGTCGGTTCATTTTTGGGCCTTGGGCGTATCTGGTCTCAAGTCCTGTTTATTTGTGTGCATGTGAGTACCAGAATGAAAATCTGGTGGTATAGTGATGAAGTTGTGACACTTGCGCGGAAAGCCAAAAATTCCCGGAAATGGATAAGCCAGACTATTTCAAACAGTGAAACTTGCACGGAGGCACAAGGCGTGTCGGAATACAGAAACAGGGGAGGGGAAGGCCCACCCAGTAAGTGGAGTTCATTGCTGCAGTTGATACCTATGTGACAACTGGTGTTCCGTGTTGAACCGCTGATAATTGCTCTGCAGCTGTGGAGTTATCTGAGACCACCAAGGGAAAGCCTTTATTGATTTACAACGGACATCAGTATATTGTGGACTATACCAATAAAGATCAAGTGAAAAGTAAATGTAAAGGAAGAATAACAACGAAAGATAATACAGATTTTTTGCTAGGGGCTTTACGTCGCACGGACACAGATTGGTCTTATGGCGACGATGCGATAGGATAAGCCTAGGAGTTGGAAGGAAGCGGCCGTGGCCTTAATTAAGGTACAGCCTGGTGTGAAAATGGGAAACCACAGAAAACCATCTTCAGGGCTGCCGACAGTGGGATTCGAACCCACTATCTCCCGGAGGTAAGCTCACAGCCGCGCGCCTATACGCGCACGGCCAACTCGCCCGATATTAATACAGATAGTATGATTTCAACAGTTTACACCGAGGAAGTAGGCCAACTCTTCAATAGAGGATATGGCCTTATGACATCACTGCCCTCACATAGAAGTGCCAAACAGTCATTACATCGCATCCGACGGAAAAGAATGGGACTTACAAAAGACCCGATCGATTCTGGAGGTGTAATAATACAGGAAAGACACATAGCAATGAACGACGGTGGAAAATTCCTACTTGAAGACGACTACAGGGGGCCTAAAGACAGGATATTAGTGTTTGCCAGCGAGAAAGGAAAATCTGTCGACGGGACCTTCAAAAGTTCAAGCAAGCAGTTTGGGCAGTTATTTATCATCCACGCCGATCTTGGAAGTTCTTGGGAAGAAACCAACACGATGTCTACGCGCTTTACCAAACAAGAAACGGGAAGCATATGCTCGTTTCTTCGAAGCAGTTTAAAACAACGTACCAGGATAGAATCCTGTGACACATATTACGGACTTCGAAATTGCTATCGTCCAATCAGCTAAAACGCTGTTTCCGCAAGCTGAGATTTTTGGTTGCAACTATCATTTTAATCAGTGTCTATGGAGGAAAGTTGTTACTGCGTACAGGGAAAATGAAGAAATTAGACTTCATA
Source organism: Anabrus simplex (assembly GCF_040414725.1). Classification (NCBI taxonomy): domain Eukaryota; kingdom Metazoa; phylum Arthropoda; class Insecta; order Orthoptera; family Tettigoniidae; genus Anabrus; species Anabrus simplex. The sequence continues at coordinate 255,103,451 of NC_090266.1, forward strand.
TTCGAATGTGTTCAGCACTAGCGCACATTTCCCTGGAAATGATTGATGATGGTTGGCTATGCATTCAGAAGAGCACGCCTGAAAATCAGAATCTACAGGTGTTTTACGACTATGTCGTCGATCAATGGCTGGATAACGAGCACATGCCAAGGAATATGTGGAACTGTTGTGGAAGACGGCATCGCACCAATAACGTTTCTGAAGGCTGGAACCAAAGAATAAACAGTTTAATTTCGAGAGCGCACCCGAATGTATATTCGCTGATCAAGATTCTTCGAGATGGTGCAGAGTACTACGGTCACCAATTTGACAGGATAGTTTTGAATATCACCGGGCGAGTTGGCCGTGCGCGTAGAGGCGCGCGGCTGTGAGCTTGCATCCGGGAGATAGTAGGTTCGAATCCCACTATCGGCAGCCCTGAAGATGGTTTTCCGTGGTTTCCCATTTTCACACCAGGCAAATGCTGGGGCTGTACCTTAATTAAGGCCACGGCCGCTTCCTTCCAACTCCTAGGCCTTCCCTATCCCATCGTCGCCATAAGACCTATATGTGTCGGTGCGACGTAAAGCCCCTAGCAAACAAAAAAAAAGTTTTGAATATCGATGGGAAGAGAAGAAAGGAATCAGCAGTGACGATCGATGAGAGGATTTCAAAGGCCTTAAAAAAAAGACTTGAAGTTGATGGCAAACTAAGATCATTTCTAGTGTGTGTTGCTTACGCTCAGAAACTGCAGTGAAACTACCCTGGAATATTACAGGATTTGTAAAACATGTAAATATTGTAAATGTATAAATATTCTGAATCATAATTAATAAAGAAAAACGTGACAATGGAATATCACTGGATAATCATGCAAATATGTTTAATCAGCACTTCAAAAATAAAAAAACTTGAACTTGCACAAAGTGAAAAATATATATCTATGGTTAACGCAAAGAGAATACCTCCCCGTGGTGCTCCCTGGAAACGGCGCTAAGTCGGCTAAATGTGTCTTACAATGTATAAAATTAACCAGAAAAACAAACCCCATGGGGCAACAGCCCGTGGAGGGCCTTGGTCTACAAAGTAACCGCTGTTCAGCCTGAAGGCCTGCAGACTACGAGGTGGCGTGTGGTAAGCACGACGAATCCTCACGGTAGTTATTCCTGGCTCTCTACACCAGCGCTGCTATGTCGCCATCATATAGCTCCTCAGTTCTAATCTAATCACCTCGAACCAGCCCTCAGATTCAGGTAAAAATTCCTGACCTGGCCGTGAATCGAACCCGGGGCTTCCGGGTAAGAGGCAGGCACGCTACTCCTACACCACGGGGCCGGCATTTATAAAATTAACAGTTGCTTAGAAATTGCTTCTAAATTCACTACCGTGATTACCAGAGCTAGGATTTTTTATGACATGGCATCTTTTAATTGGTTCTAAATAGGCATTGCTAACTTGTATAGAAATCCTTATCATAGTTCCCACATTGTAGAAATGCTAATTACCGAGCAAGTGGCCGTGCGGTTAGGGTCGCGCAGCTGTGAGCTTGCATTCGGGAGTGGGTTCGAACTCCACTGTCGGCAGCCCTGAAGGTGGTTTCCCGTGGTTTGCCATTTTCACACCAGGCAAATGCTGGGGCTGTACCTTAATGAAGGCCACGGCCGCTACCTTCCCAATCTCCCACCCTTCCATCTCCGAAAACCTTCGATGTGTTAGTGCGACGTTAAACAAACAACAAAAAAGGAAAAATATGCTGATTTATTAGATCTTTTTGTCATTTTTGCCATTTTGTATTATTAGATCATTTTATAAAGTTGTAAGTCATTATGTGGTCATTTTATGGAATTTATTGTCCGGCTCCATGGCTAAATGGTTAGCGTGCTGGCCTCTGGTCACAGCGGTCCGGGGTTCAATTCCCGGCATGGTCAGGAAGTTTAACCATAATGGGTTCTGGGTTCATTCCGCCGGCACGGGGGCTGGGTGTATGTCCCGCAGGTCGCCTAGGGGAGTCAAATCAAAAAGACCTGCACTTGGCGAGCCGAAGACTATTTTATACTTTTTGAGTCATTTTCTTACATGCTGAAGCATTTACGCGTGTGGTATTGGGTTTCCAGGAGAGGCCAATATTTATGTGCATCATCGTCAAAGTACCTATCAAATTAGATTAGGTATCTAAAATTTATGTTAGTATAACCATCCTACTTCTGACTCATCAGATGAAAGGCTCCGTGCAAGTGTTCCAACCCCGCCAGAATGTTTTCATGGCCAAGTTTCCATACATATTGTTATATCTTCTATGGAACTATTACACTTGAACTGAGCAAGTATGAGATCGGCTTACATGGCGGGTTATTGTTTCCATTATTGGTGGCTTAAATGCATATCAATAAAAATGAACACTTGTTTTAAAAAAGAAGTAGTGAATTGTAAATCTGAGTTTTTGCATTGTGTGGAATCCATTGAAATCAGTTTGGATATAAAGGAGTTATTCCTTCCTTGCTATAATTGTATAGTCATCATTAGAAATTGCAACAATATCATCGCATTTCCTTGAGACTTTGGCCCCTTATGGCAGGCCCCTATGTATTTTAATTGTCTTTCTGTATCTAATGTAGGCTATACAAGGATCCATAATCAGTAGAACACCGTAACACATGTTTCCCGTTATTTGTTTTTGCATATGAATTGTGCAGCTAGAATTAGTAGACACCGTATACTTCTTCTGCCGTTTCTTCTTCTTCAGCTTCATAAAATCGTCCATATTGGGTGAAGTGTCCTATGATGGCAGTGGGTTTAATGGGACACACGGTATATCGATATTTGGTCGATTGAAGTTTTTTTAGTTACCATACCTTCCAGTAAATTCTTCATATAGTATACAATTTATCATGTTTTTATCGGCCAGATTTATTACTCTTACTCTCAACGGCCATTATAACGTATTAAGAACATTTTCCCAGGTACAATTAACTACCCAAGTACGGACTGCCGCTCCGGTTGTTAAATTACGTTCTTCAAAATATATATAGTTTCCAGTGTGTCTTCCCCTGTGTGCTGTTGGTTAGCGCTTCACCATGACAATATAATTTGTGAAATGGCTCTCTGATAACCTACAATATAAGAATTCGATAGTTTTGAATGTTTGTTTCCTTGTGGTGGAATTTAACTTAATAATCTTGCGAGGTATCTGTAGAACTTAGTAAATGGTTTTTGTGTATGAAAGGTTGTCAGTGCAAGATTATTACTTGTCCACACAAAAGGTGTAATCCCAGTGCACAATTTGTCTTACAGGTGGCATCCTTTATCACAGACATCCCTCAAATCGATTCAAGTGGAATGCAGCAAACTACTGTTCTCTAAATCAAGAATTATTACGTCACGTTCTGTTTCAAAATTCAAAGAAGAAAATGAAATTCCATCCACAGACCTCGGAAGAGAAGACAGTGTATCTGATGTAGATATAAAGGAAGAAAGTGCTGTGTGGAATGAAGAAGAAGAAGAAGAAGAAGAAGACGAAGATTCTGATGCTTTAGGAGAACGTGCAGTCTACGAATGCGAATATTGTGGCAAGAAATTAACTACCCGGGAAAATATGAAAACACACTGGCGTATCCACACAGGAGAATGTCCCTATACATGCCATGTCTGTGGTAAGTGTTTCAGAGTTCCTTCAGGTATCAAGAGGCATCTCAGAGAAGTACACGACCGGGTCAAAGATCAGTGTTGTGAGCTGTGTGGTCGGCGATTTGCGAACAAGCGGACCCTAGAAGATCACATGAGGACACACACCGGGGAGCGGCCGTTTCTTTGCGACTCGTGCGACAAAACATTCAAAACAAAAGCTTCCTTATATATTCACAAGAAGAGTCACACCGATGTGTTTCCTTTCAAGTGCGCATGCTGTGAGAGGAAATTCCGGGTCCAGTCTAAATTGACCTTGCACCTCCTACAACACACCGGAGAGAAGCCTCACAAATGTGACATTTGTGGCAAAGGTTTCCGTGTAAAATACGAGCTCGGGAAACATAAGCTTGTCCATTCAACCTCCAAGCCTTTCAGCTGCACAATTTGTGGACATCGGTTCCGGCAAGAAAGGTATCTGAGAAATCATAAGAAGAATACTCATGACAAATACAGCGAAGGGCTTAATTCGGATGACTGATCGGTGGTTGATGGAGAAGTTGAAGTTTACAAGAAAAAGTTGACAAGAAACAAACATGCTCCCAATGTATAAATGAGTGTATGTATTATCACTGTCATAATATTTTGTAGTTAACTATCTTATTTGTAAGACATATATGATGAGAAACATAAATATGTTATGTATATTTGGCCTACATTGTTCTTCATTGATTCTTCCATTTTATTTCCAGCTTTCTATGTATTTTAGGATATCCCTTTCGCAAAATCCTTCTTCTGTTTTTTTTTTTGTTTTTTTTAGAAATGTCTGGCGTACAACATCGACAAATTAACTTTCAAAAATGTTCTCAGTTTCACTTCCTATTCTCTTAAAGTTGAAATCAGCAGTGCGTCAGTAGAAGACTTTTTGACTATCTTTATTTTACTTTGACCAGGGGTGGATTTAGAGCGGAGGCTCATAGCCTCTTCCTCCCTTCCCTCCGGTAAGTTCACTAAAATGTAATGTTTATATTTGCTTTAAGAAACAGCTACTATTTCGGCCAAGAAGAGCCTTTTCAATGTAACAAATAATAACAAATAATAACGCACCCCCCTATTGTAAATATTGTTACATTCTTAGCTATTTCATTTTGGAGAACCCTGCATTGCCGAAGGTAAACTAACCTGCCACATATTGTTGCCTTATACAATAAAAGCGCCAACCTCGCGAGGCTGTCCGACATTTTATAACGTTGTTGATAGAAAGTATTCGTATGTAGCAGGAGGATATAGTATTCAATTAGAGTTCTGTGTGTGTGTGTGTGTGTCACAGTGAAAAAAGTCGTGAAATGTTTCATGTTTGATTCTGAAAATAATGTGAAAGTATGTCGAAATTAAATTCAACACCACACATTCGTTGTATGATAGGGCTACTCAAAAACAGAACAATGAAAGTGTTAATGCAAATTATCAATTAAATAACCAGTCACCATTGAGCTACATTTAGGGCTATCGCCCAGGTAGCAAATTCCCTAACAATTGTTCACCCAGCCTTTTCTTAAAAGATTTCTGTTGAATTGCAAATTTATCGAATATCTCCCTTGGTAAACTATTCCAAACCCTAATTTCTCCTCCTATGAATACGTATTTTCTTCAGTTTTTCCTCTTGAATTCCAACTTTAACATCGGAGTTACTTTCCAAACTTTAAAAGTGGAGCCGATGGACCAGATGCTAGACATCTTTAAATAACAAGCACCATCAGCATCATCCAAACTTTAAAAGCCTCATTCAAGCTTATTCGCCTACTAATGTCATTCCACGCCATCTCTCCGCTGACAGCTTGGAGCATACCGCTTAGTCAAGCAGCTCGTATCCTTACTCCCAAATCTTCCCAACGCAAAGTTTGCAACATTATTGTAACACTACTCTTCTGTCTTAAACACCCAGAATAAATCGAACTGCTTTCCTTTGGATCTTCTCCATTTCTCGAATCAAGTAATCCATGCATTGGAAGAATACTCTAACTGGCATCTTACCATTGACATAGATGCTCTCTCCTTTACATCCTTACCCTAAATCCCCTCATAACCATATGAAGATAGCTTGTGACCTTTATTTAAAACCCCGTTAACGTGATTAGGATTTTTTATTATTATATTAACACATAGGTACTTACAGTGATCCCCATGTGTTAGCCTAATTTCACTCCGTCAATACAGTCATTAAAACTGAGAGACCTTTTCCTCTTGGTGAGACTTACAACCTGACTTTTCACTCCGTTTATCATCATATAGTCTGCTGTACATCTCGCAAATTTATTGAGGTCTTTTTAGCAGTCGCTGTCAATCCTGTGACTTACTACTCTATACATTGTAACATCATCTGTAAAAAGCCCTATCAGTGATTCCAGTTCTTTACTTATATCACTTATGTACATTGTTTATAAGAAAACAATTTCCTGGTAATTTCCTTTAGTCTCTCCTGGAGACTTCCCCCTCCCCGTCTCAATCATTACTAATCATCATCGTTTACTAAAGGCTGTAACCAACTTTCTCTATCTTCATATTCTCATGGGAGGTGCCGTTCATTTACATTATGAGATTCTTTATGTATGAAAGTCTTGATCGCCGTCTTCCCTTTTTCCCAATGACTTTTCCTTCCATGATGTTGAAAATTAACCTTTTGTGTGTCATTATGTGGCCAAACAATTTAACCTTCCTTTTCTCTATTTCTCTGATGAGACTTCTCCTTTCATTTACTTCTCCCAGCACTACGGCGTTACTTTTTCTCTCTCTTCGGCTCAATCGTCTTTAAAACCACACCTCAGCTACTGCTAGTCTGTCGTTTTCTTGGCTTCCTAGGGTCCGTGTACCGCTCCCATAAGTTAGTACACTCTTAAGATTTAACAAATGTTTTCCTCGCCGCAATAACAATTTTATTGATCAATTAATTATTTGTAATGCATTCTTTCCCATAGCTATCCTCTTTCTAACCTCCCTCAGGCTTCGATTGTCGTTATTGATCATTCTTCCAAGATAACCGAATTCTGAAATAGGTAGTTTTAAATTAATCGTTACAGGATCATGTAATCTAATTCTCTGACTTCTGTTTTCTATAACTTCTTTTAAAAGGGAGTTGGAGAAACCATAATGGTCTTCTGTCTTAGAATTACTAAGTTCTGTAATTATTTTTTTAATACCACCAGGTTTAACTTCTTCTCATGTGAACTTTGATCTGTCAGTTAATTTACCTAGTTGGTGCTGGTGATTACCTAACATATCTATGGCTGTAGGCATAGTTGTAGGTTGAGACTTGTCCCTGTCTATAGACTGATTACCAGGATTGGAAATATTTTTTACTGAGTTCACAAACATATTATTCAAGACATCTGGTTCAATGGGTACTGACCGGGCGAGTTGGCCGTGCGGTCAGGGGCACACGGCTGTGAGCTTGCATCCGGGAGATAGTGGGTTCGAATCCCACTGTCGGCAGCCCTCAAGATGGTCTTCCGTGGTTTCCCATTTTCACACCAGGCATATGCTGGGATTGCGCCTTAATTAAGGCCACGGCCTCTTCCTTCCAACTCCTAGGCCTTTCATCTCCCATTGTCGCCATAAGACCTATCTGTGTTGGTGCGACGTAAAGCAGCTAGCAATAGATACTGGTTCTTTTCTTACCTTCCTGTCTATTTCCATATTTATAACTTCCCAGACAATTTTACACTTATTTTTAAAGTTTTTATTATAGTTTTTTTTTTTTTGGCCCTAACTTTTGCTAATGTAATTTCCTTCCTGTATATTTGCTTTACGTTGTTGTACCTATTTTTATCTTCTGAGCTTCCGTTCTTAGATTTCTTATAAAAGGGTATCATTAGTTTCCTGTCCGACTCGTTGGCTGAACGGTCAGCGTACTGGCCTTCGGTTCAGAGGGTCCCGAGTTCGATTCCCGGCCGGGTCGGTGATTTTACCCTTCATCGGTTAATTCCAATGGCACGAGGGCTGGGTGTATTAGTTGTCTTCATCATCATTTCATCCTCATCACGACGCGCAGGTCGCCTACGGGAGTCAAATAGAAAGACCTGCACCTGGCGAGCCGAACCCGTCCTGGGATATCCCGGCACTAAAAGCCATACGACATTTCATTTCATTTCATTAGTTTCCTAATGGCTCAAAGATATGGAGTATACCACTTAAACGCACGTTTATTTGTTGTATTGTTTGTCTTATGTACCATCTTACTCCTTTTTTTGACAGCTTACATTCAGGAAAGAGCTTATTTTATCTATAATCTTTCAAATGCTTCTGTAACATTGCTGCAGTTTAAAATTTCATTCTGCCAGTCAGTTTCCCATAATTTGTATCTCAGCCTTGTGACATTTCTCTCATTTAATGACCTAAAACACTTAATCTGCTTGATAGTATACGAACATTTACTTGCAGATGGAAATTTAAGCCACAGACCTTTATGGTCAGACAACAGAGGCTATATGACCCTATATTGTCCGACTTGTCGGCTGAATGGTCAGCGTACTGGCCTTCGGTTCAGAGGGTCCCGGGTTCGATTCCCGGCCGGGTCAAGGATTTTAACCTTCATTGGTTAATTCCAGTAGTTCGGGGGCTGGGTGTTTGTGCTGTCCCCAACATCCCTGCAACTCACACACCACACATAACACTATCCTCCACCACAATAACATGCAGTTGTTTAGACAGGCATTATTCGTATGAGGTAAAAGTATGACCTTAAAGAGTCACAGAAAAAATCTTATCTTTTGATTCCTCTAGAATAATTACTTTAATATACCCTATAAATTTAATGTTGAAATTCTTGTATTTTTTTCAAGTGTTTTGTTAATTGCTCCTATCCTTGCGTGAAAGTATTCACATCTGAATTAGAAGTACAAAAAGCAAAGCAAAGTCATCTCCGTACAGGCCATGAAGGCCCTGGGAGTGGTGGAAGGTAAAGGCTTCCACTATTCGTAACCTCGGCACTTGATGCGGTAGAGTGGTTAGCTCAACGCCCGGCCGCCTTTGCCCCCAGGAATTAACCTGGTATTAATTTTTTGTGTAGGATGAGTGAACCTCAGGGCCATATGCACCTCCGGAAGTGGAAATCTCATTTCTTAAATTTTACGACTTCCTGACGTGGATTCGAACCCACGTCCTTCCGGGTGAACCGCGTACGGCTTTACCGCCTCGGCCAGGCAGCCCTTGAGTTAGAAGTACGATATGCAGAAATAATTATCAATTTTATATTAGAGACCATGATATCTGCTGCCTCAAATAATTGTTCTTCACAAAATTTATCAAGATTTAGTGCAGCTGGAAATGTAGGCACCTATTCAGTCTCTTTTGTCTAGTCCAGTAGCCCTCATTTTCACCAGTAGTCTCCCACGATCTACCCTATGAAAAGCCTTAGATGCAGACCATTTGACCTCATGAATCTAAAATATCTGCTATATTTTGTTTAAATCCTGTAAGATGAGCCTTACTGGAATAACATATCCTAAAACCGAACTGCCTTCTATCAAACCAGGTAGTACATTCGCAAACGTGTCTAATATAATCAGAAATAATGCTTTCCCGGTGCTTACATACAACACATATCAAGTTGACTGGCCTGCCGTTATCCGCTTTGTGTTTATCACATACTCCTCCGTTCACTGGGGCTACTATAGCAGCTCATCACTTATTTGGAATAGCTTCTTCATGCAAACAGTAATCAAATAGGTGTTTCAGATACTGCACAATATCCCAACACATTGCCTTTAGTATATCCCCAGAAATCTTATCAATACCAGCCTTCCTTTTAGCCTTCATTGTATATTTTTGTAAATGTCGTTAATGTAATAGGTAAATTTTAGTAATTCGACAGTATTAATGACTTTTTCTACCTGGACTGTGCCGCACACACATATATGTACAGTCATAGGAAAAAGTATACGTACACCTTAAACGTTAAGCAATGTTGTCGTTTGTAGTTGACGCATTGCCCATAGGCTGCTAGAAATTTCACTACTTTCCTATATTTCGGTATTTCGCGAAACATGAATATGACTACGTACCGGAAATAACAATAGTACTTTAGTAATGTTTGTTTTAACAAACGTGTCATCCAATAAGTTCGAAATATAGATGCATAAAAAGTATTCGTACAGATGATTTATTTCACATTAAAGTCCTTAATAACATCCCTTGCAACGCAGGTAAGCAGGAAAGGTCACGTCTTGTACCAAGTCAGTTGTGCTTCTATCGTTTTAAACAACAAATGATACAGTCAATCAGTAAGATGGGCCGCAAAATGAAAGAAACAACAGAATAAGAGATAATAATTGTAATCCGGGCTCATAATTCCTGTAAATCGCTCTCGGAAATATCGAAACTTGTGAAGAGACCAAGATCTACAATTCAGGAAGTTATTGACAGGTATGGTGAGAGGAAATCTATCAAAAATGCACGTAAATGTGGACGTCCATGAAATCTAGACGATCGAACTGAAAGACTAATCCTCAGGAAAGTAAAGAAAAATCCTAGAATCAGTGCTGAAAAACTGAGGTCGGAAGTAGGAAGTGATTTAAAACTTAATGTCTGTGCTTCCACAATTCAAAAATTTTTATATACGAATGGGTATCATTGTAGAAATGTCAGACGAAAACCTTGAATTATCCCAGCAAATAGGAAGAAAAGACTACAATATGCTACAGACGATAAACATGCTTCTCTAGAATTCTGGGATCGAGTTATATTTATGGATGAAAGTAAATTGACTGTTTTTCAAGAATATGGCAAAAAGGTGTGGAGGGAAACGAGCACAGAACTCGAAGAAAAAAATCTGCTCCCTTCAGTGAAGCATGGTGGAGGTTGTTTAATGGTTTCGGGGTGCATATGCTCAGCTGAAGTAGGTTCCTTAGAATTCATAGATGGAAAAATGGACCGTAAATACTATATTGATGTTTTGAAGAAACATCTGGCATCTAGTGCCGAAAAAATGGGACTTCTGGGTAGTTATGTATTCATGCAGGATAATGATTCAAAGCATACGGCCCTTGATACGCAATTGTGGATTTTATACAACACACCCAAATACATGGTAACACCCCCCAATCCCCGCATCTGAATCCGATTGAACATGTGTGGGCTTATCTTGAAAAGGGACTGAGTACAAGAAATATTTCATCAAAGCCAGTTTTGAAAATGGCTCTTTTAGAAGAATATGATAAGATTGAGCCCACTTTCACCTCCAAGCTAGTTCATTCAATGCCTAGGCGGCTTGAGGCCATTGTAAAATCAAAAGGATTGCCAACAAAATACTAAATTTGTACTAAAATCAGTGGGGAATGAAAGTAAAACGGGACTGTACGAATACTTTTTATGATTATGAAATCATGATATTTTCATTGATTTATGTATTAATGACAGAAGCGTCTATCAATTGTGTGTTTTATAATGTATATATCTTTACATAGTGTACAGAAAGCTAACCTTTTGGTGTTATAAAACGTACATGACAATAAGTGTACTAAGTAAAGTATTTTTGTTTCACTATTAAGTGTACGAATATTTTTTACTATGACTGTATATATATATGATGATGATGATGATGTGGATTTAGCCCTGTTTTACGGTCGGATACCCTTCCTGGCGCCAACCCTTTATGGACGGATGTAATCACTATTGCGTGTTTCTGTGATGTGTTGTCTGAACATGAAGAGGAAAGTGTTGCGACAAACACAGACACCTAGTCCCTGAGCCTGAAGAATTAATCAGACGCTATTAAAATCCCCAACCCTCGAACATCGGACCCTCTGAACCAAAGGCCTCAACGCTGCCCATTCAGCCAAGAAGTCGGACATCCAATTATCTTTACACGTTGCTCACTAGATATGTCTGCCTCTGTCCAACTCGTTGGCTGAATGGTCATCGTACTCGTCTTCGGTTCAGAGGGTCCTGGGTTCGATTCCCGGCCGGGTCGAGGATTTTAATCGCTTCTGGTTTAATTCTTCTGGCTCGGGAACTGGGTGTACGTGTCCGTCCCAACACTCTCCTCTTCATATTCAGACAACATACCACACTACCAACCACCACAGAAACACGCAATAGTGATTACATCCCTCAAGAGAGGGTTGGCGTCAGGAAGGGCATCCGGTTGTAAAACAGGGCCATATCCACATGTGCGACGCAGTTAGCACCCGCGACCCCACAGGTGTGGGGCAAAAGTGGTAAAGAAAGAAGAAGAAGAAGAAGATATATCTGCCTCTGTAAATCCTCACATAGGCCTATACACTCCCACTGTTCATTAACGATTCCTGGAATGTCCTTCCTGAAACCTATTTCTGCCTTAAAGTTATTATGCATACCCTTCTAAATTTTCACTAAAATTCGTACGACTGCCAATTATGCTTGCCATCGTGTTATCCGTAGCTGACTTCTTCGCTAAATTCTGTTTTGTAGAGGAAACGATGACCCAAGATGTTAGGCCCCTTTAAACAACAAGCATCATCATCATCATCATCATCATTTATTTCGTAGTAAGTTCCTTCAACCTCTCCCTACTTCCACTAACATTCTTTGTTCTACTTCTTTGCAATCTGTATTGCCTTCTTAATCTTTTTATTTCTCGATTTCTCGATTATAACATAGTGCGATTTTACCATTCTTTACCTCCTTTAAAGGTACACACTGTACCTCTTGTCACACTCCTCAAAAATTGCTGTTAGCCCATTCTATATGCTGTTTACATTTTTATTTACCATTTTGCACCGATCATAATTACTTTTAAAATCTCCCTCATGCCTGCCTTATTAATTTACCCTATGGTGAATTTTGGTCGGCAGGGTAGGGGTGGGGGTGGGGGTGGGGGTGGTGGCATACAACTTCTAATCACTAGACTGCGTGCCAAAAGTCTGGATTAAATTCCAAACCTCTCCGCAGTGCCCATATGGAGTGAGGGCATACGTCACCATTGATGGTGATTCGTCCGTCAGGCACCGTGGTGCTATTCGACAGGAACAGGCTTGTGCCGGCACCGGGTTTCTCCCTCTCCCTTACATACATACTGCTTAATAGTTCCACTTTTTCAACCTTCCTTTCTGTCACACTTTTTTTTCCTGCTACAAAAGCAGCTTCGTGATCACTTATACCATCTTATCGCTTCTGTTTCTCTGTGGAGCTCATCTGGTTTAATCAGCACCACGTCTTGAGTATTCTTCCTTCTAGTTGATTCCATCAGTTCTCTTTCCCATATTAGCTTATTTACCATGTGTTGGACATGCTTCGTGTAATTCGCATTTCCTTTCCAGTTAACATTTGGTAAACTGGAATCACCCGCTACAACCACGTGTTGTTCCCCACATAACTAATTCTCCTATCAAATAATTCTGCGTCAGCGTCAGCGCCATCCCTTCCAGGTCTGTAGAACCCAAAAACATCAAGTTGCCTAATACAGTATCTTTAGAAATGTGCCTAATCCTACAATTTCGTTTCCCATCCTTAATTTTTTCATAGCTTACACATTCGTTCGCCAGTATTAATACTTCCCGCCTTTCTTTTCTGTACTGTGTCCACGATGAACTCTTTGGTTCCGGAAGAAGTTTTCCGCGTCCATAATATCACTTCTCAGGCATGATTCAACTCTTATTACAATATGTGGTAAATATATATTTATTACATGACTCAATTCTATTAATTTCTTTACAGTACTTCTACAATGTAACAGTAACATCACCACTCCTTAATCTACCCCGTTTCCCTGAATATACCTCCCTATAACAGTTCTAAACAAACACCGTAACTTTATACACATGCGCTTCAAGTGAGGGTCATCTGAGCGCAGACCCCTATCTCGTCAGTGACGTAACAGGAGAAGGATTAACAAACACTATTGCTGAAAAAAAATCAAGAATATTTCCTTGAAGTAAAATGAAACGTCTTAAAGCACTGTGTGATACTCGCTGGGTGGAATGGTTCCGTGTTGATTTTGCACGATATGTTGCCAGCGATAATTGACTATCTCGAAGAAGTTGAAGAATAAGAAGGAGCACTCAGGACTTCAACTAATGGTATATTATCTGCCATCATACCGTTACAGTTTGTCACCTTGGATGTAGTTCTAGATCCTTTTTGACTAACCTTAAGGTTATCCCGCAAACTTCATTGTTCCTCACTTGATTTAACCAATGCGAATAAAATAGCACTTCATGCAATTGACACATTGAAGAACACCAGTTCAAGGAAAACTTGTGATTTATTTCAGGCCAATTTCATTAAGTGAAAACTTGAAATTTGTGTGTCAGTACCTCGGAAAGCAATCGGCCAATCCTCCATTTAGTGACCCGAAGACTACACCCCATCTTTAGATCATATACTCTAATGTCAGAATTATCAATACTTTTTTTCTAAGGAGCAAGAAAATGTGTTTGTTTTGCAGGTACCAGGCTATTGTTTGAAATCATCTGTTGATGTTACAAGGGCTTTAAAAGCCCGAGAGAAGTATGAGGGCGACTTATATGGCACGACCAACGAACTGAAAAAGGGAAATCGATTTAGGCCAGTCATACTGATGGTAGTGGGTCAGACAGTGAAAAACCCGAAACAGCTGCCGATGTGTGTTCATTCACTGGGAATATACAAAATATACAACGTTTCCTACAAATCATTGCTATTTTAACTGGCAGCGGAACGGTCTTTTTCTTCTCTGAGAAGACAGACACCGAATGAGTTAGCTACACGGTTTGCGTCATGTAGCTGTGAGCTTGCATTTGGGAGATAGTGGGTTCGAACCCGACTATCAGTAGCCCTGAAGATTGTTTTCCATGGTTTCCCATTTTCACAGCAGGCAAATGCTGGGGCCGTAACTTAATTAAGGCCACGGTCGCTTCCTTCGCTGTCCTCGCCCTTTCCAATCCCATCTTACCTTAATTCAACTATAACTGACCCTTTTGAACTTACACCAGGACATTGACATTAATCCCAGAGAAATAACGGAAGTCTTTGCACACAGCGCCGGTTACAACTCCTACGTATCTAAATGATTGGTGTTTTCGTCCTTAGTTAACATTACTAGTAATGGGACATATTCCAAATAGCAACATAGTTAATTTACAATCGTAGACAGAAAAAAGAACGTGCATTTAAGTGAGTAATGTGTATGTGAAAGAAAAAAAGTAGAAACTCCCGTCAGCTGAAATTGAGATCTGCTTAGGAGAAGCAGATATCTACAGCATGCCATATTTACTTCATGTACTCCTTCACTTCGTGGCCTTTCCCAGTTACTGTACCTGGGGTCGGCACATTGTATGGATTTGGCCAGTTTTACGGCCGGATGCCTTTTCTGACACCAACTGTATGTGTGTGGATGATTCATGTTTCATTCGTGTTTCTATGGTGGTTTGTAATGTGTTACAGAGGTAACTTATAGAAGATGAACGCAAACATCCAGTCCCCGAACAAAAGAAATGAACCAAACGTGATTGAAATCCCCGATCCGTCCAGGAATCAAACTCGGGACTCTCGGAGCAGAATGTCGCTGCGCAGACCATTCAACTAAGGAGTCGGACTGCCGTGTTTTATCATTCCTATAACCATAAATATGTTTTCGAAAATGTCTTGTAAACCGTATAAGACACCTACATTTAGCTGGATCCGCCTCTGACTTCGACATCGACAAATGCGTGCAGGCTGTAACAAACATTACTGTACCCTCTATCTTCGACAGTCACATTGCTGAGTTAGAAAAACCTTGCACTTATGGAAACTTATTTATTGTACTTGGGGCCAGTTAAAATAAAACTTGCACCGAGCAGTTATGGCTTGAAACAGAGCTCTGCATTCGGGAGTTGGTGGGCTGGTCCCAACGTCGGCTGAACTAAGGCTGGTTTTCCGTGGTTTTTCATTATCCCCAAGGCAAATCCCGGGTCAGTCCCTTTGATAGGCCACTGCCGCTTCCCTCTTACAGTTCTCCGTACCTCAAATCACCGCAACACTTCTCCTGGTCTGAGAGCCTGAGAGAAGGAGTCACCCTTTAGGATGTTCGCCGATCCCATAAGTGTACGGAAAAACTTTTAAAATTCTCACCGAGCAGCTCTGCATTCGGGAGGCGAGTGGGTTCACATCCTACTGTTGGCTGTCCTGAGGGTAATTTTCTGTGGTTTCACATTCTCACCTGTAGGCAAATAGCCGGACAGCTCCTTCTATAGGCCACAGCCGCTCTCTTGCCACCCTTCAGCTCACCTCAAATCACCGCAACACATCTCGAGACATGAGGTAGGCCGGGACCCTCCAAGAGGCCCGCCTTACCCCATAAGGGTACGGAATGAAAGAAACAAATTGCTCTCGGAACAGTGCGGCTTCACAGAGACGATCCCTGCATGGCCTGTCCCCATCGTCGGCTGTACTGAGAATTGTTTTCTGTCGTTTCCCATTCACACTTCCAGGCAAATGCCGTGATTCGATCTATCCATCTCACCTTCAGCATTCTTCTGCAACACCAAATTTCTGGAGCTTCTATTATCTTACTACCGGAGCGAGTTATCGTCCATGTTTTAATTCCATACAATGCCACGTTCCAGAGGAAATTCTTCAAAAACATCTTTCTAATTCCTATATCCTATATAAGCCACAGTCGATCCCTTCTCACCATTCACCACATTCACCGTCACACATTTCCTGGCCAGAGAGAGGGCACACTGTACGGAACAAAACAAATTGCTAACCGAGGTGAACTTTCGACCGGAGTTCAGAAGTGAACTTTGCTCTTTCTCTATTACCTTTGTATAACTCTAATCTTAGATCATGTGAACTTAGTTCAGTGCAGACACGAGGTCCCAGAAAAATGTTTGACAACAGCGCAGAGTAGGAGGAAAATGTGAGAGAAAAGCGTAATTATACAGAATCCATTCCCAGTCCTCGACGTTTGGCCTACTTGATTCTAATTTGTCTCAGTTGTTGTTGCATAAAGAAATGGATGGTGAAGGAAAGAAGAGACTGCGTACAGCAGATTAAGAAAGAAAGGAAGGAAGGAAGGAAGGAAGAAAGAAAGAAAGGAAAGAGAGGTTGTCAAATATAAAACAGTAACTGAGAACAAGACAATAAGAAACAGAGAATTGAAAAAAGGAAAGGAAAAAGGATCTGGAAAGAAATTGAAGTTCAATACAACTCGAGAAATTAAATTTCAAATGATAGAAGGTGTCTGAAATTGCATTATGAAATTAAAAAGAAAGAGTAAAGAAAGCAAATGCACGCGGCGAAATCTGAATGTACAAAACAATAGGAGTAAGTACTTCCCTTCACACCAGGCAAATGCTGGGGCTGTACCTTAATTAAGGCCACGGCCGCTTCCTTCCAACTCCTAGGCCTTTCCTATCCCATCGTCGCCATAAGACCTATCTGTGTCGGTGCGACGTAAAGCCCATAGTAAAAAAAAGTACTTTCCTCCTTCCTAGGATGAAAACAGGCAGGAACTAATGTCGGTGCTTAGGCTACAGTTTCGTCCAATTGCAAGTGACTTGGATGACGACGTAGTATTTACTGGTGTAAGATGTGTGGAAGGTGTGGCTCCAACTTCAGACTGCAGTAATTTACATGACCATTGAGAATGAGAAGAAAAAGAAGGAGGAAACTTAGTGGAGTTTGAAATCTGCAGTTCCGATCCACGTCCAGCGAGAAGATCGTCTCCTGAAGAAGAGAAGGTAGATGTTAGGGAAGTATTTTACTGGAGGAGATCGGAGTTCTTGGAAAAGGAACATGATAGAAAATTTAAGATTCTGAAATTAAATTGAAAGAAGTTCAACCAACTTCATAAAATTCTTATATTGTGAAAAAATAAAATTGCAGTTATATTACACCAGGAAGTGTTAATAAATAATGCGGTAATTAACACAGTTCGCAATGTCGTGTTTTCCCTTTTAACCATCTGATTCACAACAGGTACAAGCAGTTCCTGGTTAATCCTTCCTCACCTAAAGATAGTCCAATCAACTTCAGTAGTGTCATTATCTGCATTAATTGACTGGTTTGTACTGTGTTGTTGTTTGTGTCATCAGTCCATAGACCGGTTTGATTCATCCCTCCATGCTATCCTCTTCTGTGCTAATATTTTTATTTCTACATAACTGCTACATAATACATCTACTTTAATCTGTTTGTCGTATTCATGCTCGGATCAACCCCTACCATTATTACCGCCTACACTTCCGTCATAAACTAACTGAAAAATTCCTAGGGGTCTCAAGATGTGTCCTATCATTCTATCTCTTCTTCTGGTCAAAATTTTGCCAAATCGTTCTCCTGTCACCAGTTCGATTCGGTATCCCTTCATTCGTGATTCGATCTATCCATCTCACCTTCAGCATTCTTCTGCAACACCAAATTTCTGGAGCTTCTATTATCTTACTTCCGGAGCTAGTTATCGTCCATGTTTTAATTCCATACAATGCCACGTTCCAGAGGAAATTCTTCAAAAACATCTTTCTAATTCCTACATCAGTGTTCAAAGTGAACAAATTTCTTAACTTAAGAAAGGTCGTTCTTGCTTGTGCTAGTCAGCGCTGTATGTCCTCCTTAGTTCTTCCGTCGTCAGTTATTTTACTACCCAAGTAACAAAGCTCATCTACTTCCTTTAAGACGTCCTTTCCTAATCCAATATTTCCTGCATTACCCGACTTCTTTCGACTGCATTCCATTGCTTTTGTTTTAGATGAATTTATTTTCATTTTACACTCTTTCCCCAAGGCTGTCCCGATGCCATTCAGCACTTTCACCAGGTCCTCTACAGACTCAGATAAAATAACATCATCGGCACATCCCGGAGTTCTGATTTCTTCTTCTTGGATTGTGATGCCCTTTCCAAATTCGTCTTTGATTTCTTCTACCGCCTTGCCTCATTCCTTTATGGGTAGCTGTTTCTTTTTCGTAACCCTTGATTCTTATCATTGTAGTCCTTTTTTTTTGTTCAGGTTGAAGATAATCCTCCTTTCTCGGTATCTGATCCCGATCACCTTTAGAATCTCAAATAACTTGGTCCAATTAACATTATCAGATGCTTTTTTTAGATCTACGAATGCCATGTCCGTGGGCTTGACCAATACAAACACATTAAATCGGGAGAAGGCAGCGGAAACACGGAGGAATATGTACCTACTAAGTCTCACAAAGAAAAGAACAATGAATTTATCATAGGGTTAGAAAGATGGTCACAAGAATTCAATAATACTCTGCTCACAAGAAATGTATCACAACTTTGGTATGAACTAGCGTACACATATGCTGTTTCACATCCATGATGCTCTGCAGGGTTGTTTTGTTTATCCATCATCTAGGTATCCTGCCTTATGTCAGGTCTTGTCATGGGATGAACTTCTTCCACTGTTGCCTGACCTGCGCCGAGTTTTTCATGTCCGAATATTTATTTCCTTTGATATTGTCCAACATTTGATATTTTTTCCTTCCTCTTCCTCGTTTGCCTTTCAGCATTCCTTCTATTCCTTCTTTCAGAAAACAGTCCCTCCTCAAACAATGTCCGATCCAGTTCATTTTTCTCCTTTTAATGATTTGCAACATACTTCGTTCTTCTCCAACTCTTCATAACACCTCCTCATTCCTTATCCGGTCTTCCCATTTCACTTGTTCTATTCTCCTCCATACCCACATCTCTAGTGCCTCCAATCTTCTCTCATCTTCCTTTCTTAATGTCCAAGTCTCTGCGCCATACAGCGCTATGCTCCGAATATAACACTTAGCAAGTATTTTCCTCAAATCGTTGTTTAGTGGTCCACAAAGTAATTTTGTTTTTTTCTTAAAGCCTTCTTTTGCTATGTCAATTCTTTTCTTAATTTCTGTCGTGCAGTACATATCATCTCTGATAATACTTCCCAAATACCGTACTTAAAGTTGCTGACTTGCTCTATTTCTTCTCCCCCACGACAACTTCTACTTTTCCTCCAGTTATCATACTTTTGTCTTCTTATTAATTCTCTTTTCATATTCTTCTAGTTTCATGTTCATTTCACGTTCGCTTTTTCCCATCACAACCATATCATCTGCAAATCTTATACATTCTACTCTCCTACCTCCAACACAAACTCCACTTTTTCCATTAAAACTTTCATTGATTATTTCTTCGAGATAGATGTTGAGCAGTGTTGGTGATAAAGAGCAGCCCTGTCTTACACCTCTTCCTAATTCAATTTCCTCATCTCATCTCCTATCCTCACTCTTGCTCTCTGGTTTAAATACAAATTCTTTATTAGCCTTCTATACCTCCAACTCCATTTTTCTTCAGGATTGTCATCAATTTGTCCCATCTGACACAGTCAAAAGCCTTCTCAAGGTCAATAAATACAGCATAAACCTTCCTGCTTTTCTCTATGTGCCTCTCTCCTATCACCCTCAGAAGTCCAATGGCGTCTCTTGTTCCAACTCCTCTCCTGAAATCAAACTGTTCTTCACCTTTAAGGTTATTCAGCTTTCCATACGAGTATATCCTTCTGTTGAACGTCCGCAGTAAGACTTTGGCTGCGTGTGAAATTAGACTCAATGTCCTATGTTCTTCACTTTTTTGCTGTTCTTTTTCTTTTCCATAGGGATTAAGATGATTTCACTGAAGTCCTTTGGCCATTCTCCTGTCAAGTATATTAGATTACTTAATCCAATCAACTCCTTTCTTTCTTCGTTCGTTATTTAACGCTTTTAACAGTTCAACAGGAATCTCATCTATTCCCGTTGCTTTTCTATTTTTCATCTCGTTCAGTGATGCTTCGATCTCTCTTGTCAATATAGTTTCCCCTTTATCAACCCCTTTAACCATATCTTCCTCCTCTAATTTAACTTCTTCTTCATTTGGTCGGTTGTCCCGATCATATAGCCATTCTATGTATTCTTCCCATCTTTTCATTATTTCTTGGGGTTCATGCATCATTGTGCCATCTGTAGCCTCTATTTCCTTATTGCTGTTGTTCCTTCTCTTTTCTTTCATACTATCTTCGTTGCTTCTTTGTACATCAAGTCATATTTCCCTTCTTTCTCCAGTTTCTCTATCTCATCACACTTTTCTGTCAACCATTTCTTCTTTGATTTCTGTGTTTCTCTTCTTAATTCATTATTTAACTTCCTGTAGTTACGCTTTCCTTCTTCTGAATTTACTGTTTTCCATTTCCTGCGTTCCTCCATTTTACACTAGTGTCCAAAAGTTAAGCATAATTACTAAACGAGGCCATACCGCCTGATAGGATTGTCAGACGGATTGCTGAACAAACGGAAGCAGACTCACACACCATAAATCACACAACTTGTCCAAAAAAGCAGTGTCAGAGAGGTTCTGATAGGTAAGGTACACCTTTGACAACAACTAACAAAACTTAACAATGTCTTCCACAACAAAATATGCTGTTAATAGGGTGTATGGTTACCCCTAACGGCCACACATGCTTCGCAGCGACGTGGCATGCTCTCTATCAGATGGTCCGAGAGCTCTTGTGGCAGTCGATCCCATTCCTCCGAAAGGGCAATGCGAATGTCTTGGAGGGTCCTTGGTGGAGGTTGACGGGATGCAATTCGCCTCCCCAATGCATCCCAGGCATGTTCTATAGGATTCAGATTCGCAAACCTCGCTGGCCAGTTCATGCGGTGAATGTCTTCTCCAGCCAAACATTCATCCAACAGAGCAGCGCGGTGCGGTCGGGCATTATAGTCCATTATGAGGAAGTCTGGACCAACCGCACCTCTGAAGAGTCGAACATGTGGTCTCAGTACCTCATCCTTGTATCTCTGATCGTTAACAGTGTTCCTCGAACCACCCATGAAGATGTACAGGTCCGTACGGCCATTCAACATGATGCCGCTCCACACCATGACGCCACCACCATCATACTGGCCCCGTTCCACGATTTTCCTGTGGTTGTATCGCCTACGCGGTTCTCTCCAGTGTAATGTGCGACGGGATTCGTTCTGCAAACTGAAGCGGGATTCAAATGTGAAGAGCACATGCCTCCATTCATTCATGGTCCAGTTTCGATGTTAACGGCTCCACAGTAAACGGGTCCGTCTATGTGCTGGATTGAGCGGAGGGCACACCGCTGAACGTCGGGCAAAACGCCCTGCTGTTCTGAGCCTCCGGTACACAGTTTGCTGGGAAACGGCAACCCCTGAGACAGCTGCAAGCTCAGCCGACAATTGTCTTGCAGGTGCACTCCGATTTCGTCGGGCGGTTAAGGCCAGATATCGGTCCTGCTGTGGGGTGGTTACCCTTGGTCGACCTGATACTGGCCTACGACTAACATCTCCTGTGTCCCGAAATTGTCTCCAAAGCCTGGAAATGACACTTTGTGGTATATTCAAGGATACGGCGACTTCAGTCTGTGTCTGGCCTGCTTCCAGGCGGCCGAGTATTGTTGTCACGTTCACCGCGAGGCTATACTCAGCATACTATAACAGGCCAAACACGACTGAGAGAGTTTGGGGCGCAGGTATTTGCGGTGTTTACCTTGCGGTTACGCCGCTAGTCAAAGCAGGGAACACTCCTTTCCTATACAGAGCGAACACGTAAAGTTGGTAGGTGCATATGTCATCCGATTTGCGGTCTATTTCCTGTTGCCCTGTTTACTCGTAACTTATGCTTAACTTTTGGACACTAGTGTACTTATCATTTCCGATGTTATCCATTCCTTCTTTGTCCTTTTCCTCTCCTTGACTCCAAGCGTTTTCTTAGCTGTTTCTTTTATCCTATTTTAAAAAGTTTCCCATCCCCTTTCTGCATTCTCTGTTTCATTTTTTAACGTATTATTTTTACAATACGCATCCTTAAGTTCTCTGCACTTGTCTTTGTCTTTCAGTTTCTCAATATTAATTTCTTCTCTCTTCTTTCCTTTCCATGCTATTTTCAGTACCTCTGCTACAACTAATATGTGATCAGAATAAATGTCTGCTTCTAGGTAACATTCAGCATTCTTTAGGCAGTTTCTGTTCCGTTGTTGTATCATTATATAATCATTTTGACATTTCTTGTCATCTAATCGAGATATCCAAGTATACCTCCTCCTTTTGTGGTTGTCAAACACAGTGGCGGCTCGTGACAACATTTTAAGGGGATTCACAACAACATTTTTGTTCATGTCCCAAATCAGCAAAAAAGTAACATAGGTACATACATCATTTCACTAACAGTTCCTTGTACGGTTCCTTCTTCACAAATAATTTGGTATAACCCCTGTAACCGAGGATAAAATTTATACGAAACTAATTTGTTAGTGTATAAAAAAAGTAAAATTCACAATAACTTTACTACACTGCGAATATTGAAGGATGCGAGCACTATTCTTGGTTTTTAAACAGCACGGAATTCACATGGGTGTTAGTATAGAACCAAACCAAACCCCATGGCATACCAAGCGACTGCTGCTCAGCCCGGTGGTCTGTAGATTACGAGGTGTCGTGTGGTTAGCGCGACGAATCCTCTCGGCCGTTATTCTTGGCTTTTTCGACTGCCATCTCACCGTCAGATAGCTCCTCAATTGTAATCACATAGGCTGAGTGGACCACGAACCAGCCCTCAGATCTAGGTTAAAATCCCTGACCTGGCCGGGAATCGAACCCGGGGCCTCCGGGTAAGAGGCAGGCACGCTACCCCTACACCGCGGGCCGGCTGTCTTAGTGTAGAACAATAGTAAAATTCACAATAGCTTTACTGCACTGCGAACACTGAAGGATGCGAGCACTATTCCTGGTTTTTAAACAGCACGAAGTTCACCTGGGTATGACAAGAAGCATAGAAGGAATGTGTACCGCATTTATCGGTAATTGTTTTTAATTATTTCCGAATTGACCCCAATAGTCTCCACATTATCTCGGTTAGTCAGGGTTCTACTGTATCACATGGTAATTATTCTCATTTAGCAAATTATAGTCACTACTCTAAACAATTTATAGCATGCAGTACAACCAACAAAACATGCTTATTTAAATGATAGCATTTAGATTAGCAACTCACATAAATGCTCATTATTTGTACAGGAAAGCAATCCTTCTCTCCTTCAGTCGCGCAAATTTCTCAATCACTTTACGATTGAAGTCACTGATGTTGTTGACCAATCTCTTCTCAGTAGCAAGCATAGGCAGCGCTGACAGTCGTTCTCCAGTCATGGTATTCCTCAGAAACGTTTTAATTCGTTTCAAAGTAGAAAAACACCTCTCAGGCTCCGCTGTCGTCATTGGGGTTGTGACAACAATTCGGAGTAATTCGTATACTTGTGGAAATGTGTCCCTATCTAGTTCATTGTCAAGCAGAATCTGCAACATGGAAATAGCCACATCAGCTTTCTGAAAGTCATTTCTCATATACAATACTTCTAGTTCAGTCTTTAGCTGTGTCTTATTTAGGCAGGGATACATATGCGCCACTCTATTTAGTTCTCTTTCTGGAAAAGAGTCTGAATAGACACCAAACGCACGCATATCAACCAGACTAAAAGCCAGTAAGTGAGAACGGAATGAAAATCGTTCTTCCATGTGAACAGTTATTACATCACATACTTCTTTAGCAGCTACGGAACGATCTGAGTTTTTTCGCCTCTTTTGAGCGAGTTGATCATTGGAGGATATATCAGCGTCCTAGTCCGTGGTGCAGTCCCTGACTTTCTCAACATGCCTTCGGAATTCTGAAATATGTTATTTCACTTTAACTGCATCGATATTTCTGTGCTGTAGTAATTTGAAAAGAATGTCTGCATGTGACATCAAACGGTGAAAGAATTGTAGCCAAAACATACATTCCGTATCTCTCAAACTGTACAGAAGCCCGGAGCTCTCCCGCCTCGTAACATCGTCAATATGAGATGAATTTCGATTTTATTCGAGACATTCTATTAAATTGTCCGTGTTCTCATATACGGTTTGGACTAAACGAGCTGAGAAATTCTATCTGGTGGTTATAGTCTTCGGAAGCCTCTTCTCTACCAGCGAATCCAAAACTTTCGTTCTCTGCGCTGATCGAGAAAAGAATGCCGTAAAGGCTATTAAGTTGGAAAAAAGATCCTACACGAACTATTTATAGATGCCGCTTTCCGTAAAATTAAATTGAACTGATGAGCATATCAATGAATGTAATACGCTTGAGGATAAATCTCCCTTATTCTGCCTGCACCCCGTTTCTACCCCCACTTAATACTGCCGCTCCGTCGTAGCATTGTCCAATAACCTTCTGTCTGTGACTCCCCACTTGGCGTTCTAGTTCTGCATGAACAATTCCAAAAATAGACTCCGCGTCTTGAGCTTTCGGGTTGACAAAACCCCAGTACCTTTCAATCGGAACTCCTCCAACTTCATGTCTATAAACAATTACTATATGTTGCAATGTAGAAACATCTGTCGTTTCATCAGCCATAACTGCCAAATAATGAGCGGCATGAATCTCATTAGATATTTCATCTCTGCACACGTTCAAGATGCAATCAAGAAGTTAATTTTGAATAGTGTGGGAAGTACCTTTAAAAACGGTAGCACTTTCTAAATGCTCTTTCATTGCATTGTCAATAGAGCTTACAAAGTTTACTAGTCCCCTGAAAATCCCAGGATTATCAGAAGTATCGCTTTCATCGCGGCCACGCAGTGACAGTTCAAAAGCTCCACAAAACTTAACACAGTCGATTAATCTAGACAGTATATACCTATTTGCATCGACTTGCTCATTATGTTTCTTAATCGATTCACGGTAAGCGGAATCCAGCTGCGTGGTGATATTGACACGGCCTAGCATAGAGAATTCAATACTCGCCTTTTTGTTTGCATGAGAATTTTCATGTTTATTTATTTTTCCACTCAAATGAGCAAGGCCTGTGCACCCAGCTGAATTCTACACACTTTTTTCTTTGCTGAACAATAAACAGGGCAAACAAAGAAGCGCAATCCTAGATCTACATCCACAGAGCCACTTGCGTGTTTCGTATACTTCTCTCTTAAACTTACGCCTATACTCGCGTTTGTCAGTTTTTGTAACTTTTTCGACAATCAAATCTGGTCTGCCCGATCCAAGCCTTTTAATTTCTAACTTATCCTGATAGGTTAATATTTCACTGGTTAAAATTTCCTGAACCGAATCAGTTTCCTCTTACACAAAGAATACCACGGTCACAAACCATACAAACACAGAAGCAAAACACAACACTTAAATTAATTTCACTTGAAAAGATTTTCCAGTCACAAGGTAAAGCAAACTTCTTCCCGCGATTACAAACACCTGTTCACAACAAGCTAGAAAATGCCTATTCAGAATTAGGGTACTAGCGAAATCTGCCGGTAATGTAATGCAATAGTAGCTCCTAGGAGGCTGTGGCTAACCGTAATAGGGGAGGTGGCGGACCCTTGTGGTCAACTGTAATACTGCCACTGGGTTGAGTGTGGCTCTAGACAAGGCACGTACCCACTGATCTCTATACATGGATCGCTGATGGCAGGTCTCCGCTGCAGGAGAAAGTACGCCAAGTTGAACGCGCGGTTCGCCATGTTGGCGTACCCAACCTCGAGCTCGCCTTATGGGGAAGCAATGACAATATAGTCAATTTTAAGTCGCAATTAATGGCGCATTGGAATAATTAAAAATATAGAGACATGTTCACTCAAAGAATAAGGACATTGGGATCACTGACACGTCATTCCGAGGTCAGTAAATCTCCGGGATAGCAATAAAAATGAGTGTATAATAACGGCCGGCAAATATTAACTTAGGTGCTGAATACATGCAATTAGCGATCGGTAACACAATACGAGTGAAAACCAGTTTCTGGAAACATTGCTGTAAATTGTATATATGTATGCCACGAAATTATGCATTCTTAAAATGATGTACCTATAAACGTAGCTCAATATACAGGCCTAGATTCGACATATCGTAATCGGTGCTTGATAATGAATTTCTGTTTCCTGTTTCCAAGAAATAACGCGCATATTATCAAATTAAAATATCATTGAAGCAAATGTACACATTTATAAAACCAGCAAATATTCAAAACTAGTCAATATATCACATTACCTCCAGCTTAATGTACTATTACAGACCTCTTTAATTAAATTCAGCTAGCAAAGCGATATTGATAGTCATCATCAGAAATATGTAACACGAGTTAAAAGAGTCCCAAATACCACGAATAGTATAATGGAATAGCCCCAAACACCCACCACACTTTCCCTTCTCCCATCACTCCAGTGTCTGAAACCCATAATTATTACTGATGTAAATAAGGTCTAGAATTCCTCCAGACTTCATTTTCTAAGATTGTTATAAGGTCACGTCAATTATTTCATCGAAACCATCAGTTTAATTATGAGAAATAAAAAAAATATAAGTAAATCTTTACTTGCAGTTAATGTTCAGCAAAATTGAAAACAGTTGGCTGTGCATCACTTCTAAGGTGTACAGTTTGTCCATTTCTATCAAAACAGTCTTCCTCTAAGTGATCCGAGCAGAGAACAGCTGTTTTAGAAGGCTCCCAATTCTCCCGCCTGATACTCCTAATCGATGATCTTAGATGTTCGGGTCTCGAGAAAGGAAACCTACAAAAATTAATTGCCATTTTGCTCCCGGAATATGCGAAATAAGATACAATAAACCTAAAACTTAAAACACTACCCTAGGAAGATTCTTATGTACAGTATAAAACTCCCCGAGCCGGGCTGAGTGGCTCAGACGGTTAAGGCGCTGGCCTTCTAACCCCAACTTGGCAGGTTCGATCCTGGCTCAGTCCGGTGGTATTTGAAGGTGCTCAATTACGACAGCCCCGTGTCGGTAGATTTACTGGCACGTAAAAGAACTCCTGCGGGACTAAATTCCGGCACCTCGGCGTCTCCGAAGACCTTCAAAAAGTAGTTAGTGGGACGTAAAGCAAATAACATTATTATTAAAACTCCCCGATGAAATGATTTCTCCTTCTGCTGATCGGTTCTGTTTGTACATCCATAAGCTGAATACTGCGGTATGTTAATACCCCGTAGAATGTTTCTTCATTCATATTTCAGATAAACACTTACATATTTAAATTTAATCTTGTAATTCACAAGCATACTACAAGGCAACGAACCTAAATTCGTAAAATACACTACTATTTACTTTGCAATAACACAGCACAGAACAGTCGTGAAACTACAATCAAGAGGCCTGGCGTCACTGAACTAAGCATAAACAAAGGAAGCGCACTCCTCGTGGTCTATTGCACCATGCGCTCGCTGCCATCTTACGACGCCAGTCATCTTCTATTCGGCTTACTGCTACCCAAGCTACCAGCCATCCAGGTATAGAGATCAGTGCACGTACCTTACCGTGCTCCTCGCTAATTGAAATATCAGTGCAAAAAAAAACATTTGATCAAACTCTAGTTTCTCCTACGCGCGTTCGCTTCGTCACATTGAACGTATCGCTTTAATCACCGCGTGCAGGGACGAGTAGTGCTATATTTGTGTGGATATTTATTACATAATGGTGGGTTGTTCTGCACCTAATTGTAGTAATGTCTTTACTGCGGGATACAGGTTGTTTAGATTCCTTTCTGGTCTGCATTGGAGGCGTATTGCCTCCACTGCCTCTGCTATACGTTCTACTTCAACTGCTGACTTAAAACCTGCATCCAGCTCCCACTGACATTACTACACCCCTTAATTCAGTCACATTGATCATTCAATATTCAGTTCTGCCCCCAAAGTCCGGTAACAGGAGCTCAACATCCAAACACCACAGTTCCAATATTTGTCAAAACTAACTTCAAATGACAGAAATAATTTAACGTTGGTGGTAGTACAACAAATGCATTATTGAAAACCAAGATCTGTAGTAGGCCTATATGCAGACAGGTTTTAAACTATGACCTTTCTGACTCAAGCTCTGAAACATGTGTATTTTTTAAAATTTGGATGGTCTAAAGAAACCAAATTGTGAAGTTATGAAATTAATTTATAACTGTGAGGTCTTCTATAGGAACTATAAGCATTATATATTGCAAAATGATGCAAATCTTGTAAGGGAGAAAATTTTGAATGATGAATGTATTAGTACATGTTCTCCAACGTGCTGTAATAATTTAAAAGAAAAAAAAAGGCACTTCTTCAAAATTCGATCCTATGATGTTGTAAACTTTAACAAGAATGTACGGAAACGAGGTAAAATGTATGGGACCTCTTCGGAAAATATTAAAATGTAAACGAGGAATGGAATGTTATAGTTTTGTAAATACTGTATTAAAAGGAGACAGTAAATTTGTAAAATATTACATAAATATAATTTTTTTAATGTGCTCGCTGAGCAAGTTAATCAATGTTGCAACCCTTTGAAGTTTAATAAGGTGAGTCGTGTTGAGAAATAATACTAATTATCCTCAAACCAGAGAAATCTCTGTTAAGAAATACTGTTAACTTTGCCAAAGTCAAAAAATTCAATATTTTCCACAGCTCGTTTGTCACTCCCCTTACAAGTCACTGGTAACTGAATATCAGTGCAATACTTCAGGTTGGAAAGTAGATTCAGCTATAGAAGTAGTTTTTAAAATGCTATTTGTTCGGGGTGTCGACCTAGAAAGATCTTTTGCCCCTACTTGCACCATATATATGGGAGGAACCTGCGTGTATTTTGTAAATGGCGGAAGTGTAAAGTGTTGAATGTGAGGAAAGAAACGTTAAGGACGACACAAACACCCAGTCCCCCGGCCGGGAATCGAACTCGGGGATGCTGGGTGACAGGCGGACGCGTTGCCCCATACACCGCGGGGCCGGACTATAGTAGTTACTCTATTCCTATTTTCTTCCCGAATGTAATTTATAATAACATAAAGTGTGTTTTATGAATGTTCGGTTGAATAAACTAAAATCCTCTGTTCATTACAACTGCATAAGCAGATAAAATTCAAAACACTCACCAAAAATTAAGTTTATTTTGCAAATGGAATGTCTTTTTTAAAATACTGGTAAATAAGAAAAGGGACTAAATTTTAGAAGAAAGAAATGCACTTAAAGAATTCCAGTTACTTGGGTGTATTCTTCTTCGTACATCACATCTCAGGGTTATTTTTGTTCGAGGAATGTTTTTCCTATTATTTCGACAATATTGAAAATAGCGCTGAATCAATTTCACGCAAGTATGAAATACCGACTGAGATCATATGGTATCAAAATCTTCCATCACAACTTATATCTCTTCGACGTTGACCGATTACCACGTCAAATTCTACGATTTAAGAATGACAGTAGCCTATATCAATACCACGGTGTCCCTCATTTCATTTGACGGTACCGCGGCGCATAGCTTACGAACAGTCTATGCTACTTATCAATAATCTAATAATAATAATAATAATAATAATAATAATAATAATAATAATAATAATAATAGTAATAATAATAATACTTAAAACCCGATTTATTAGTAAGCTTTTTTCTAATATTTCTCCAGTGACAGTACATGCCTGGTTTGTTTAATAAAAGACAAATTATCAACGACCTTGCTTTTACAATCACCGTCTCGAGTATAAATTATACAATAATGTACGAAATATACTAATATTTTTGAGTAACCGTGTGAGTAATCTTGAGAATGAGTATTTTTACAGTATGTTAGTTTAGCATTATTTTCTAGCGTGGAGAACAGTAAAACAAAAGGGATAAACAAGGCTGGGGCGGTCAACTGCCTTACCAGGTAGGCCTACTGCAGGAATTAACCATAATGGCGGGAGAGCATACCTAGTCTTTAGAGAGCCCTACAAAAAGCCATGACGTCATCTGCTTTGCGTATGCGTATAGTCTTCAGCACAATAGCGCATTATCCAGTGTGCTCGCTGCACGGTCAGTCAAAACGAACAACTGTCGGTGTAACGGAGCTTCGATATAAGTCGAATGCTTCGATCGATTGTCGAAATCAGGTCGAAAGAAAGGAAAGTTTTAGATTATCTATGAATGCGTAAATATGTATTAAAACAGGGTGTTCACGCGCTCCTGTGCCCCTGTGAGCCCACCGCCACTGGTCAAACAAAGTGTTTCCAACCACCATGCAATTTTCATTACAGAATTCAATCAGCCTTTCTCCCCTTTCATTTCTGTCTCCCAATCCAAATTTACCATTGGTCCTACCATCTGATCCTTCACCAACATCCGCATTCCAACCACCCATTACAACAATACATGCATTCTTTTCCTCTTTCTCGATGAGTTGATCTATCTTCTCGTAACACTCTTCTACCTCTTCACCAGAATGATTACAGGTCGGCATATAAACTTGAATGATCACTAAGCCTTTTCTATTCCCTTTCATTCTTATCATCATAATCCTTCCATTGGTATATTCAACCTTCATAACTTTGTTCTTTAGTCGTTTTCCAATCAGTATTCCAACTCCATACAATTCATTTTTATCTTCACCCGAATAGTACATTCGAAAGTCACCGCTTTCTAGTTTTCCACATCCACCCCATCACACTTCACACATTCCAAGTACATCCAACGTATTTCTATTCATCTCATATTTAGCGTTTTCTAATTTTTCTTCCTGTAAAAGGGAAAGAACATTCCACGTCCCTATCCGCAATAATTCTTCTTTCTTCTTCTCGTTCCTTGCATATTTTGAAAACCTCGTTGTAACCCCTCCCGGAGATCCGAATGAGGGGAATCTTTACCTCCGGAATCTTTTACAAAGAGGTCCACCTCATGAACGTCTTGGGAGATACTGCCTTTCACTCTCCTCCACATCCTGTCGACTCGCTGGCCTAGATACTCGCCGGAGTTGATACCCAACCTTCCGCTGGGTTGCTCAGCTTAACAGGGGCACCACGTGTAGGTAGAATTGTGGAGAATTAGGGTGAGAGAGGCTAAGAGAACTCTCTTGCTGAGTTCTTTTGTTCACATCTCACCCCCATTTATTAGCCAGAGTCACAAGGTTGAATTAATGATTCCCCCAGGTCATCTCCTGGGCCCTTGTTTATCCCTTGTTGACATAAATGTGGTGGAATATTGAAGTCAAGTACATAACCTTCCAGTCATAGCAGCTATGTTTGTGACCGCACGCCAAAAGGAGCGGTTCGTGACGTACGGCATGATCAATGCAGTGTGAGCTGTCGTATTTGTAAGCAACACAGGTAGGATAGAGCACAAGGCATGGGAAGGCATTTACCATCAGAACAAGTCATGCGTGCAGTAACCCTCTTGCAGGAAAGACACACTTAACGTTACGTGGCACAGCGGCTCGGAATGTCTCAACCAGTCATCTGCAGATTGTGGCAGCGATACCAAGAGCTACACAATGTCAAACGGCGGCCTGATTCAGGAAGAAAACTGAAAACAACGCCAGCTGAGGGCCAATTATTCTTCGTTTACAGGCCCTCCGAAATCGCCTCAGTACAGCCAGGAACCTACGAGGATAGCTAATTAATCCACGTGAGAATGCCGTTAGTACACAGATAGTCTGCAATGGACTAGGGGAAGGTCAGCTCAATTCCCGGAGACCGCTTAAAAGTGCCCCAGTTGACCCCTCCTCATCACAGAAGATACCGTCTGCAGTTTGCACAACAGCATGTCAACTGGCAGCTCCGACTGGACTCCAGTATTCTTTGCCGATGAATCCATCCATCTGGGTCAGATGGTCGTATTCCAGTCTGGTGACCTCAAGGAGAACGAAATTTGCCTTCCAACGCACAAGAAACGGTCGTTTATAGTGGCGGATCAGTGATGGTTTGGGGAGGAATTTCTTTGAACCATAAAAGTGACCTTGTAGTCATTCAGGGGCGATTGATAGCTGTACGCTACATTGAGGAGATTCTGAAGAACCATGTACTACCGATCGCAAGCAATATTGGACAACATTTCACATTAGTGCATGATGGAGCCACTGCACATTCTGCTAGGGCCACCAGGGACTTCTTTGCAGCTGCTGGAAATCAAGTAATAGACTGGCCAGCATGTAGCCTCGACCTTAGTTGTATCAAGCAGCTGTGGGATCAACTTGGTAGGCGTATCCAGAATCGCCCACAGCAACCCCGCACACTCCAGGAGCCGACAGCTGCATTATTGGACAGCCATCCCCCAGGATAAAATCCGGAGGCTTATCAGAAGCATGCCACGCTGATGTGCTGCTGTGCTACGAGCCAGAGGTGGGAACACAGAGTACTGAAAAGTGTTAAGTGTTTTCAGTTGCATTAACGTGCAGTGACTTTCGATTTTGGACCACTGTGTCTGTTTGGGACAATCAAGCGTAAACGTGTGTGTATTTTTGGTTCATTTTTATGTTCATTTCTGTTAGGCACGTAAACGAGCGAATGATGTGCGTAGATTTGTCAGTTGCAGGAATTAGGACTAGAATTGTGTCCGTATATTCACCATGTGAGGGTGCAGATGAGGATGAAGTGGACAAGTTTTATGAAGCATTGAGTGACATCGTGGTCAGGGTCAACAGCAAGGATAGAATAGTGCTAATGGGCGACTTCAATGCGAGAGTTGGGAATAGAACTGAAGGATACGAAAGGGTGATTGGTAAATGTGGGGAGGATATGGAAGCTAATGGGAATGGGAAGCGTTTGCTGGACTTCTGGGCTAGTATGGGTTTAGCTGTTACGAATACATTCTTCAAGCATAAGGCCATTCACCGTTACACATGGGAGGCTAGGGGTACCAGATCCATAATAGACTATATCTTAACAGACTTCGAATTCAGGAAATCTGTTAGGAATGTACGAGTTTTACGCGGATTTTTGGATGATACAGGCCACTATCTGATCTGTAGTGAACTAAGTATCTCTAGGCCTAGGGTAGAGAAAGTGAAATCTGTCTGCAAACGAATAAGGGTAGGAAATCTCC
Source organism: Anabrus simplex (assembly GCF_040414725.1). Taxonomy (NCBI): domain Eukaryota; kingdom Metazoa; phylum Arthropoda; class Insecta; order Orthoptera; family Tettigoniidae; genus Anabrus; species Anabrus simplex. The sequence goes on from NC_090266.1 coordinate 255,136,850, forward strand.
AGGACGAGGAAATTAGACAGAAGTACATGGATATGATTAGTGAGAAGTTTCAAACAGTAGACAGTAAGCAGGTTCAGGATATAGAAAGTGAATGGGTGGCATACAGGAATGCTGTAGTAGAAACAGCAAGGGAATGCCTAGGAACAACTGTGTGTAAAGATAGGAAAAGGCGAACATCTTGGTGGAATGATGAAGTGAGAGCAGCTTGTAAACGTAAAAAGAAGGCTTATCCGAAATGGCTCCAAACAAGGGCCGAGGCAGACAGATGTACGTAGATGAAAGAAACAGAACGAAAAAATAGTTGTTGAATCAAAAAAGAAGTTATTGGAAGATTTTGGTAACAACCTGGAAAGGCTAGGTCAAGCAGCAGGGAAACCTTTCTGGACAGTAATAAAGAATCTTAGGAAGGGGGGAGGGGGGAATAGGAAATGAACAGTGTTTTGAGTAATTCAGGTGAACTCATAATAGATCCCAGGGAATCACTGGAGAGGCGGAGGGAATATTTTGAACATCTTCTCAATGTAAAAGGAAATCCTCCTTGTGGTCTTGCGAACAGCCAAGCTCATGAGGAGGAGGAAAATGATGTTGGTGAAATGATGCTAGAGGAACTGGAAAGGTTGGTCAATAAACTCCATTGTCATAAAGCAGCAGGAATAGATGAAATTAGACCTGAAATGGGGAAGTATAGTGGGAAGGCAGGGATGAAATGGCTTCATAGAGTAGTAAGATTAGCATGGAGTGTTGGTAAGATACCTTCAGATTGGACAAAAGCAGTAATTGCACCTATCTATAAGCAAGGGAACAGGAAGGATTGCAACAGCTATCGAGGTATCGCATTGATTAGTATACCAGGCAAAGTATTCACTGGCATCTTGGAAGGGAGAGTGCGATCAGTCGTTGAGAGGAAGTTGGATGAAACCGAGTGTGGTTTCAGACCACAGAGAGGCTGTCAGGATCAGATTTTCAGTATGCGCCAGATAATTGAAAAATGCTACGAGAGGAATAGGCAGTTGTGTTTATGTTTCGTAGATCTAGAGAAAGCATATGACAGGGTACCGAGGGAAAAGATGTTCGCTATACTGGGGGACTCTGGAATTAAAGGTAGATTATTAAAATCAATCGAAGGTACTCATGTTGAAAATTGGGCTTCAGTGAGAATTGATGGTAGAATGAGTTCTTGGTTCAGGGTACTTACAGGGGTTAGACAAGGCTGTAATATTTCACCTTTGCTGTTCGTAGTTCACATGGATCGTCTGCTGAAAGGTATAAAATGGCAGGGAGGGATTCAGTTAGGTGGAAATGTAATAAGCAGTCTGGCCTATGCTGACGACTTGGTCTTAATAGCAGATTGTGCCGAAAGCCTGCAGTCTAATATCTTGGAGCTTGAAAATAGGTGCAATGAGTATGGTATGAAAATTAGTCTCTCGAAGACTAAATTGATGTCAGTAGGTAAGAAATTCAACAGAATTGAATGTCAGATTGGTGATACTGTACCGGTAACGGCGGTACAGGCTAAGTCCCCGTTATGAAAATCTTAAACTTACGTGTTATGCTCCGGAACGCTTACGAAGAACTGACCGGGCAGCGAGCAACAGCTGCGCGCGTGTGACGTAGTGAGCGGGTGACGTCACAGCCTGCCTCGCTGCACTACACAGTCTGGATTGATGCAGAATGTTCTACAAGTTTCGGATCAAATATAAATACGTGCTGCTTCGCTCAGCAGATCAGTGTCTGAGTGTGAGTGTGTTGCAGCATGTTATAGTGAGCAGCAGTGCGCTGCAGAATGTGATACCAGTTTGTGGCCGGAATTTCTATAAGCACACTAGACTGTCGTATTCGCGCAGTCAGTTCGCGGGTGCGGTAACCGAACGTGAAGCCGCTGCTAAGTTTCAAGTTCGTGGACTTTAATATAGTCACGTTGAATGTGGACTTATTCAGATTTCCTTATATTGTGACAACCTTTTACTCCGATAGGACGTGAGGTGAATTGTGTATCGTCTGGACATTATTTATTGACTGTTACTCTATACGAGTGTTCAAGACCCGCAAACATTTTCGAGTGTTCGAAATTGAAATTTTATGGACTTGAATCTGATTACTCCTTGCCGAGGACTCGATACTTTAAGTTATAAACTGTGTTTAATCCAAATTTAATTTACCAATCCGTAAGCTGTGGTCATGAACTGTGAACTGTGCAGGTGTGAACAGCGCATCTCTATTTTTATAAACAGTGCATTTCCATTCTAATGAACAGTGTACATTTAGTTTACGAACAGTCAAAACCAAGGACTGTCAGTACTCAGTTAATTTCGTCTTTTGGTTTCAACACGTGAACGAGTTTGATTCACGAGCGGAACATCTTTATTTCATTTAAATTGAACAGTGCTTCAATGAACTTACTTCATGTTGTCATAGGTGCAACAAACTTTCAGTAACTTTAAATCAGTTCCGAGTGGACTTTATTTTGTGAATGTTTCTTTCACTTGACACGTGATAAAGTTAAGTAACATTTCACCGAGACATTTGTGTTTGGACTTTGTTAAAAGCATTTATAAACACTCTATCATCTGTGCAGAAGCAGCCTTTGCACTAACTCGCCCCAGAGCTGAACGATGTTCATTCATGTTCACCATTTACAAGGACTACCTCGACGCCATGGATCTTCAAAGCACCGAATAGATCTTCTAGAACTTCCATCGGGGGACGAATGGTGGTTCGCTGCTATGGAAAATGGAGCTGCCGGAATCCAAGGACATCGCCAGCCATAGGACGAGGAAAATTTTCGACTGTATACGCTGTACAGAGGTGATATTAATTTCAATCTTTTAATAAACTCTGAAAACAAAAGTTTTTAAGATTTCTTTTGAACAAACCCTCTCCCTCTGTATGCACTTCAGCGACTGGTACACGCCCTGCGTCTCATCTCTGCCGAAGTACCAAATTTACTGTTACAATACAAAGCTAGAAGAGGTCGATAATTTCAAGTATTTAGGTTGTGTATTCTCCCAGGATGGTAATATAGTAAGTGAGATTGAATCAAGGTGTTGTAAAGCTAATGCATTGAGCTCGCAGTTGCGATTAACAGTATTCTGTAAGAAGGAAGTCAGCTCCCAGACGAAACTATCGTTACATCGGTCTGTTTTCAGGCCAACTTTGCTTTACGGGAGCGAATGCTGGGTGGACTCAGGATATCTTATTCATACGTTAGAAGTAACAGACATGAAAGTAGCAAGAATGATTGCTGGTACAAACAGGTGGGAACAATGGCAGGATGGTACTCGGAATGAGGAGATAAAGGCTAATTTAGGAATGGACTCGATGGATGAAGCTGTACGCATAAACCGGCTTCGGTGGTGGTGCCATGTGAGGGGAATGGAGGAGGATAGGTTACCTAGGAGAATAATGCACTCTGCTATGGAGGGTAAGAGAAGTAGAGGTAGACCAAGACGACGATGGTTAGACTCGGTTTCTAACGATTTAAAGATAAGCGGTATAGAACTAAATGAGGCCACAACACTAGTTGAAAATCGAGGATTGTGGCGACGTTTAGTAAATTCACAGAGGCTTGTAGACTGAACGCTGAAAGGTATAACAGTCTATAATGATTATGTATGTATGTATGTATGTATGTATGTATGTATGTATGTATGTATGTATGTATGTATGTATGCTTTTGTTTCTGCTCAAATAAATGAACATGTTTTGGTTCTGTATAATCTACGTGTGCAGTGTAAAGGCACACGGTAAATAAAAATGTAAACAAGGCTGGGTTTAAAGAAATTCTTGAGGAATGCGAAAGCAGGTTTTTACCTTTAAGGGTGGTAAGGAATGGTAAAGACCCACCTTATTATAATAGAGAAATAAAGAGACTAAGAAGGAGGTGTAGACTGGAAAGAAATAGAGTTAGAAATGGCTGTGGAAGTAAGGAGATTTTTAAGGAACTTACTAGAAAATTGAATCTAGTAAAGAAGGCAGCTAAGGATAACATGATGGCAAACATAATTGGCAGTCATACAAATTTTAGTGAAAAATGGAAGGGTATATATAGGTATTTTCAGGCAGAAACAGGTTCCAAGAAGGACATTCCAGGAATAATTAATGAACGGGGGGAGTATGTACGTGAGGATCTTCAAAAGACGGAAGTATTCAGTCAGCAGTATGTAAAGATTGTTGGTTACAAGGATAATGTCGAGATAGAGGAGGAGACTAAGGCCAAAGAAGTAATAAAATTAAAGAAGTAATAAAATTTACATATGATAACAATGACATTTGCAGTAAGATACAAAAGTTGAAAACTAGAAAAGCGGCTGGAATTGATCAGATTTCTGGGGATATACTAAAGACAATGGGATGGGATATGGTACCATATCTGAAGTACTTGTTTGATTATTGTTTGGTCGGAGGAGCTATACCAGATGAATGGAGAGTTGCTATTGTAGCCCCTGTGTATAAAGGAAAGGGTGATAGACATAAAGCTGAAAATTACAGGCCAGTAAGTTTGACATGCATTGTATGTAAGCTTTGGGAAGGCATTCTTTCTGATTATATTAGACTTGTTTGTGAAATTAATAACTGGTTCGACAGAAGGCAGTTCGGTTTTAGGAAAGGTTATTCCACTGAAGCTCAACTTGTAGGATTCCAGCAAGATATAGCAGATATCTTGGATTCTGGAGGTCAAATGGTCTGTATCGCGATTGACCTGTCTAAAGCATTTGATAGGATGATCATGGGAGACTACTGGCAAAAATGAGTGCAATTGGACTAGACAAAAGAGTGGCCGAATGGGATGCTATATTTCTAGGAAATAGATCTCAGAGAAATAGAGTAGGTGAAGATTTATCTGACCCTGTAATAATTAAGAGGGGAATTCCTCAAGGCAGTATTGTCGGACCTTTATGTTTTCTTATATATATAAATGATATATGTAAAGGAGTGGAATCGGAGGTAAGGCTTTCTGCGGATGATGTTATTCTCTATAGAGTGATAAATAAGATGCAAGATTGTGAGCAACTGCAACGTGACCTCGAAAATGTTGTGAGATGGACAGCAGGCAATGGTATGTTGATAAACGGGGTTAAAAGTCAGGTTGTGAGTTTCACAAATAGGAAAAGTCCTCTCAGTTTTAATTACTGCGTTGATGGGGTGAAAGTTCCTTTTGGGGATCATTGTAGGTATCTGAGTGTTAATATACGGAAAGATCTTCATTGGGGTAATCACATAAATGGGATTGTAAATAGAGGGTACATATCTCTGCACATGGTTATGAGGGTGTTTAGGGGTTGTAGTAAGGATGTAAAGGAGAGGGCATATAAGTCTCTGGTAAGACCCCAACTAGAGTATGGTTCCAGTGTATGGGACCCTCACCAGGATTACCTGATTCAAGAACTGGAAAAAATCCAAAGAAAAGCAGCTCGATTTGTTCTGGGTGATTTCCGACAAAAGAGTAGCGTAACAAAAATGTTGCAAAGTTTGGGTTGGGAAGAATTGAGAGAAAGAAGAAGAGCTGCTCGACTAAGTGGTATGTTCCGAGCTATCAGCGGAGAGATGGCGTGGAATGACATTAGTAGTCGAATAAGTTTGTGTGGCGTTTATAAAAGTAGGAAAGATCACAATATGGAGATAAAGTTGGAATTCAAGAGGACAAACTGGGGCAAATATTCATTTATAGGAAGGGGAGTTAGGAATTGGAATAACTTACCAAGAGAGACGTTCAAAAAATTTCCAATTTCTTTTAAATCATTTAGGAAAAGGCTAGGAAAGCAACAGATAGGGAATCTGCCACCTGGGCGACTGCCCTAAATGCAGATCAGCAATTCATTCAAGATTCATTCAAGATTCATTCAAGATTCATTAAAGATTAGAGCCGACCAAATGTTTGATAATTTTTTTGTGAGCAGTATGTAACTAATGCGGAAATTTTTTGCATCAAAAGTGAAGGATTTTTTAAATTTCTTGCAAATGCGATTGATATGCTTCCTGGACTTAAACATCCTACAGCAAGGTATTATACAGTAAGAAAGACAAATACGTACAGATCGACACAATGTGGAAATTTTTAGCATCAAAAGTGAAGGATTTGTTAAATTTCTTACAAATGCGATTGATATGCTTCATGGACCTAAACATCCTACAGCAATGTATTACACAGCAAGAAAGACAAATACCTACAGATCGACACGGAATTATTTTAAATCGTCATGTAATCCATCAAGAAAGGACAAGAGGAAAAGACAGATTATAGGAGAGAAGTTCGAATATGGAAAAGCGCAGTATCCCTTTTATAATCAGAGGCGGAAAGCAGGGAAATATTCCGGTTGCAATAATCACTTACAGTAGTGTGATACTAAAGTTAAGTTAAAACATAATTACACAACAACAACAAGAATACAACAAGCAATTCCATCGAAGGAAAATGTTACAAGAAATACTACTAATTCAACATTCGACATCCAGCATCACCATATACGAGCCAATTCACATACAACTTAAGTATTTCCAGTGCATAACACTACGGCTTACAATACTATAGGTTGAGCTTACTACTATCTTAACATTACAACACCGTCGTATATAAATTTACACGTACCTTAAGTATTTCAAAATCTTACACTATGACTTACAGTAGATTGAGCGGTCCAATTACTCACATTACTAACCATTCTAAATACAGCACCTTCATATACAAATTCACAAATAACTTAAATACTGCAGGTGCCTTAATACTGCATTTCATAATGTGTTGAGCGTTTCATTAAAATATGACACCATCACATAGAAATGTGCACACTATTTACAGAATCCTGGAGTATATTCTTGAAACATTTTACATCTTTGGGAAAAGGCTCTAAGACAGCTGCAGGTAACGCATTCCAGTAATCAATTCCCCGATTTACAAACGAATATTTACCATAGTTAGTGTGTTGCGATCTGCCTATTATTCTATGCGGATGGTCTGTCCTGCTTATATAACAGAGCTTTTCTAGTTGACTGTTCAGCGCTCCCCAAGCTGGCTTATTGTTGTAAGCATTATACATGGCACATAACCGTGCTCGTTTCCTTTTAGTCCCCAGTGTCTCCCACCCAAGTGAAAATGAAATGGCGTATGGATTTTAGTGCCCGGAGTGTCCGAGGATATGTTCGGCTCGCCAGGTGCAGGTCTTTTGATTTGACACCCGTAGGTGACCTGCGCGTCATGATGGGGTTGAAATGATGATGAAGACGACACATACACCCAGCCCCCGTACCAACGAAATTAACTAATGATGGTTAAAATTCCCGACTCTGCCTGGAATCGAACCCGGGACCCCCTGTGACCAAAGGCCAGCACGCTAACCATTTAGCCATGGAGCCGGACTCCCACCCAAGTTTTTCTATCTTACTTGTCACACTACTTCTAGGATCGAAATCATTAAGCACGAATCTTGCAGCCTTTCGCTGCACCATCTCATGTTCCTTAATGAGTCCTGTTTGGCATGAACCCCATACGGCTGCTCCATGTTGCAGGATTGGCCTAATGAGTGATATATATAAAGCCCTGCGCCTTTGCCTGGGAACTGCTGCCCTTTAGCACCCTCATCACGAAATGTAAGGACATGTACGCTTTAGAAATAACGCTTCCTACTTGGGTGTCCCATTTTAGATCTCTCTTTACGTGGATTCCTAATTACTTGCATGAGTCACTCCCTACCAGAGCGTCCAATCCAAGACAATATTGAAAGTCCCCCTTGCCTATGTTTCTTTCCCATTCTTATGAGACTGCATTTTAAACAATTAATTTTCAATTTGTTACCGAGTGCCCACTGATGTAGTATATTTGTATTGGCTTGTAATAACCTATTATCGTTAACATTCTGTATTTTTCTGTATATTACGCGATCGTCCGCAAACAATCTGCATTCAGTTAGAATTTCCGTCGGCAGATCTTTGATGAACGCCGTAAATAGGAGTGGCCCTATAACACTACCCTGTACTACTCCCGACATAATAGAAACTTCGTCGGAGTATTTACTTCCCACCCTTACCCTCTGAGTGTCGTCTGTCAAAATTTCCCGGATATTGATATATAACCAAAATCACATATTGAATTTATTGAACTGAACATAACAGGCTTTCGCCCAGTTACAATGTTCCAATACAGACTGTTTATAGATAGCCACTAACTACTTACTACTTCTAAATCTACTTTGTAGCATCTTGCACATGGGCGGATCGCCAGCTCCACATGCAACACACCACCAAACTAAACTAACTAGTTTACTACATGAATATATACTAAATCTATCCTAAATCTGTCTGGCCGCGACATCACCCCTGGTGAGGAACTGCTACCACCCTTCCCTGGGATGTCACGACCAGAGATGTCTCATGAGGCTCGGAAACTGATACCTCATAGACCCTTTAAGCTGTCAATGTTATTTCCTCACTACTCCTTCCTGTAACAACCCACATGTGTGCGGATTGCCTAGCTCCACATGTAGGCTGTCACTCCTGTATTTCACTGCCTAGACGGATTCCATAACTCGGCTCATCTTTCACTGTCTCATTGACAACTTACTTCCTCTGACCTAACACTATTCACTACTTTACTCTACTCTACATGTGCAGACGTACCGAATCAACACTTTAGCTTGAGATAGGTCAGGCCTATCTCCCCTCTTCCAACTCTACTGTACGTCAGCAGCCAAAAACAAACACACTAACAAAACGAAAATAAAATAAAACGGGCAGACAAACAACCAACAACCTCATTAGAAGGTATACAGTACGGCTTACATATCAATGAATTGAATCTACTAATTAGAAATATACAATACCTAAGGAACAAAGAAACAAAACGGAACAAATATAAAAAACGAAACATAATACTAAACTTCGCCCTTACTTATTAGTGAGTTATACTATATAATGTTCCATATCTGTGAATAAATCGAATATATTAATTCCACACGACCGATTGAAAACAATGAACGGACATTACCCCCTCCCCCCATCCAAGGATGGCCACCAATACGGGCGAGAGACCGTCCGATCATCGCATCCATCACTATCACATGTCACTGGTTCTGTTCAGTTTCGAACTGTCACTTACTTGTAACTTGTACCATATTCAGTTATAATCTACTACCACAGACATATTCATTAATAGTTACTTACATATATCTTTGAACGTAGCTACATGTAATTATCTCTGTTTTCTTTAAATTTTTTTCCCAAATACCCCTCATAATATTAAATAATTTGGCTATCTTTCCCGGTTTCTTCCATTCTCTGCTTAATAGACTAGAGAGTGTGTACAGTTCATTTTCATTTAGAATTTTGTCCAATTCTTTCCTTTCTATATATTTCTCTCTAATGTTTCTTGTTTCTTTGCAGTCCTTAATCAAATGAGCCACTTCCATGTTTGAATTACATAAAATACATTTATTTTCATCATTTTTTTCTCTTAAAGCTTTATTTTTATACACTCCCATCGGCCACCAGATTATTCCTCTCATTACCCTTTTAGTTAACATTTGTGTCCTTATTGTCATATTCTCGCTTATTTTACAAAATTCTATTAGTGTTCTCTTACTATTGCATTCTGTCCTAATTGTTTGTCTTTCTATATCTTTCACTCTTTGAACTACTTTCTTATGCAATCTCCTGTCATCCCTTTCAATATTAGTCACCCATTATGATCCCATTCCTATGTACTCTAGAAGCTTCTTCACCCCATCCACCCAATAGCCTTCGTTTAAATGCTTCATTTGGTGATGGTAGGCTAAGCCTAATATTTCACCACCTCCCCCAGTCTTTAATCTCAACTAATACTTGACTATTTACTATTCGCTTAGCAATCTCAGTCGCATACTCACCCCTTCACACATCATTCTTACTCCACTGTTTGCAGTACAGTTAGGTAGTCCCATAATTATTTTGGCAAATTTGCTAACGATAACATCTAAAGCTACAATTCCCTGATCTACTCCCCAAATTTCTGATCCATACAGTACTTTAGCTTTAACTATTGCATTAAATATGTTTTCCTGGATTTTGTATTCTCCGTTAGGCATCTTTTTATCTAATATTTTGCTACTAGCCAAGGCACTTATTCCCCTCATTTTTGATCTTTTTATTTGGTCAGACCAGTTTCCATTACTACTTATAATCGTCCCTAAGTATTCGATTTTTTTACCACTTCTAACTTTGTCCTACCCATCCACCACTGTTCACTCTTAGAATGCTTAACACCCCTTTTACAGACCATTACTCTGGTTTTCTGTGGGTTAACCTTTAAATTCCACTCTTTGCAGTAGTTCTCTACCTCATTAATACTATTTTGCATCTTGCTGGGTGTTAATGCAAGTAGAATGATATCGTCCGCAAAGATTAGGCCTGGAATATCTTGGCACTCAAGACATGGAGAAGCTCCTTTTTCAAATTCTTTCGAGCGGAAAATATCGTTAATAAACAATAAAAATAATATGGGGACAGTTTACACCCTTGTTTAAGGCCCACTTTAGAAGTTATCTTTCCTACTACTAAACCATTCTTAACTTTGACTGAACATTTAAATTCCGAATATATATTTTATCAATTGCTCTTATAATTTTAGCTGATACTCCTATCTGCCCCAACTTATGGGCAACAGCTTTTCTACTCACCGAATCAAACGCCTTTTCTAAATCAATTACGGTAATGTACAACTTGCCTCTTTTCTTTCTGATATATTTATCTAATATTGTTTTAACTACCATTATATTGTCACTAGTCCTCATTCCCTTCCTGAATCCTGCTTGTAATCTCGACAGGATCGAGTACTCCTCTGCCCAATTCATTAATCCTTTTGCCAATATTCCTGTGTATATCTTGCTTAAAGAATCTAGCAACGTAATCCCTCTATAGTTACTTGGGTTAGATATCTCTCCACGATTCTTGTATACAGGACAGATGATACCTTCTTGCCATGATTTAGGGAATCTTGCTCCCTCGAAGATCTTGTTAAATATTTTGACTATACTAGCTAGGATAAAGCTATTTTTGCTTGCTTCCTTCCATAATTCATTGTTTATTCCTGAAATTGCTCCTACTTTCCCTTTCCTCCCTTTCTCTAATATTTCTTTTACTTCAGCGGCTGAAATTTCCTTATCTAAATCGGGCAGGGAGCACCGCAATCCTCTCGAGATTCCCCTCTTCTGAACATCCTGTTTCCAACTATCTTCACCACTTAATAATTTACTAAAGTAATTTATCCATTCTCTATGGCTTATATTTACCTGGGTTATGTTTTTTCTATCCTTACAAATTTGATTTATTTTAAGCCATACTTTCTTAGTATTATTATTCAGAGCCTCTCTGTTTAAATTGTCAGTTTGTTTCTTCTGCCAAAAAACTTTAGTTCTTACCAATAATTCTTTATACTCTTTTCTTTTGCTGCAGAATGCAGTTCTTGGTTCCTGCCCGCCTATTTTTCTGAATGTGTCTAGGGCTTTCATAACTTCTGATTTTTTTGTCTGCATTCTTCATTGTAGCACCAACTATTTCTTTGTATTCTTACCTCCCGAGCCCGCATCTTATGTCCTGCCATCAGTATTCAGTTTTCTAATAGCTTTATCGCCTCGTCTATATTATTATCTTCCATCGTGGACTTTATTCCTATCTTGATCATTTCAAAGGACCTAGCTTCAAAATATTCCTTGAATTCTACGCTGAGGTCTTCTCTCCATATATATTTTGTCACTGGCCTCTCTTTAATATTATTTATGTAATCCCCCCCCCCCAGTATTCTCTTCCGTGCTTACCATATTAATAATTATGGTTAAGTTATGCGATTCTCCCCAACCTTTAACATTTATCCTCTTAACGAGTGGTAATACCTCTCTAGAACATAATACTAGGTCAATTGCACTACCACCCATTTCTGTTATAAACGTTAAATTACCCAATTCATCTCCTGGCCACCACCCATTTACAATATAGAGTTCTTCTGTACCACATAATTCTAACAGTTTTCCACCATAGTTATTGCAAACTTTATCTTGACTAATTCTTTTTCTAATTATTATTTCCTCAGCCTCTTTACTATAAGTTGGTTTTAAGTCTGCAATCCTCGCATTAAAGTCCCCCATTATTACAATACCTATGTCTTCATATATATTCCTTAATCTGTTTACTTCTAGTGCTAATTCTGTGAAGAATTTCTTGTTTGCCAATGTCGAGTCCTCGGGAGGATTGTATACAAAACCGAAACATAGATTAACCTCCCTGTTCTGTTTTACCCTTGTTTTCACCCAAAGTAATTCTTCAATATCTGTTTCTATTATTTCAATTTTCTCCTTTATTTCTTCCCTTATCAAGGTTAGAATACCACCGGGATATCTACCTTTACGAGCATTCCTGCCCCTAGCCTTACTGTACGTTTTAAAACCTTCAATATGTACTTCATATCCCGGTGCTATCCAACTCTCAACAAAGGTAATGATGTGCATTTCTAACATGAACAATTTCACCTGTTCATTTCCTAACTTGCTCAAGAAACCTTCAATGTTGACCATACCAATATTCCATTCTAGTTATTTCTAACTTTTACTCTCAGACGAGTTGCTTGTCTTACTTCTAGTTATTCTTTTTTTCTCCAGTTCTATAATACTACGCTCTGGTGAAGTAACTATTTCTTTGTCTAAATTGTCTTTCTGTCCTTTGCCCTTTCTAATCCATAAGTCTATTACACTCAAGGATTTACCTTTCCCAGCCAGAGTCTTGGTTCTGTCATCAGGTGTGCCGCTACTTTCTGGATTCGTGTCGACTCGACAGTCAGCTGTTTGTCCATCCTCCTCCACTAGGTGTTCGTCACTCTGCCGTCTTCTGTTCCTCTGTAGAGTATGCAGATCGCTGTTGTCATCAGATTGTACGTTATCAGCCACTGTGCAGGCAGCTAACTGGTACATTCCTTCCTCTACAGGCCGTTGCACTTCCTGGTGTGATGAACTCAACTGTCTATCCATTTCTCGTAGCTGTGCAATTGACCAGATACGCAACCAGTTACTGTCACCTACTATAAGACGTTTGCCTCTTATGTATGCTTTTAATCCATAGTTCCTAGCTTTTACTAGGTGAAATCGCAAGACTCTCTGTTCCATGATTGTCTCTTTATCCATATCTCTTCTTACCCAAATCCTTTCTCCTTTCAAGTTCTTCCCATTGAGGATAATTTTGTTCGCCTTCAAGGCAGAAATCAACTTAACCTTAATAGGTATTTTCCCTTTGACTCTCCCCAGTCTATAGATTTCATCAATATCTTCTTCTTTACAATTTATCTTTATATGGTTATTTATGATATCCAACACTTAATTCGTTAGATCATTCAAATCCTCCTTTTCCTTCTCTGGGATGCCGTATATGAAAATATTTTTCCTCTTTGTGTCCTGGATAGTCATTTTCTGTTGCCACTTTAATTTATCAGTTTCTCCTTCAATCTCCTTCATATTCGACTTCAATAATTCTATTTCCCTAGAGTTTTCCACCACCTTTTCTGTCATAATTCTTCTCTCTTCTTTTATACAGTCTTTCATTTCTGTCATATCATTTCTCAGCTCGCGAATTAACTCCCTCGTTTGCTCAAACTGGCAAGCATCTCTGACTATTTCCCTAATTTTTTTTGCTAGGGGCTTTACGTCGCACCGACACAGATAGGTCTTACGGCGATGATGGGATAGGAAAGGCCTAGGAGTTGGAAGGAAGCGGCCGTGGCCTTAATTAAGGTACAGCCCCAGCTTTTGCCTGGTGTGAAAATAGGAAACCACGGAAAACCATCTTCAGGGCTGCCGATAGTGGGATTCGAACCTACCATCTCCCGGATGCAAGCTCACAGCCACGTGCCTCTACGCGCACGGCCAACTCGCCCGGTTTTCCCTAATCTTATCTATGTCCTCCCAGCTCAATGAACCCGTTGGTCCAGGGTTCATTTCTATGCCTCCTATTATCAGAAGAATTGCCACCACTGCTGCTACCATCATAGTTCCCTCAAGCCCAGATTTTCGTAAATGCACCTTATCACTTGGCGTACACACACACTTCACTCGCCCGTGCCATCGACCTATGGCCGCGCGATATTGCTCTATAGCAATATTCATACTTCTCACTCAGCACTCACTGCACAATACAACCTGTCGCTTCGCTAGCTCGATTGCAACTGGATATTGATATATAACAAACATGCCTGTACGATTAATCCGAACTTTCTTTATCAGGTATTCAGTAAGAAATTCTCAACCCCCAACACCGCTGTTATAGAAAATTATCCAGCATCACATTCACATCCCTCTACTTATGAAGGTATGACAGTGAGCTCTGAAGAAGTAATGAATGCTATGACGAAAATGGCGATAGGTACAGTGCCTGGTCCTGGAAAGGTTCTTATGAGTGTTGTTAAATGTGCACGAGTAGCCAGTATAATCGCTAAAATACTAACTATAACGTTGACAGAGACATGGGTTCCTGCATGTTCCAAGGTTGATCGTACAGTTCTAATTCATAAGGGTGGGGATATGAATGATATACATGAATGGAGAACAATTGAAATGGTGAACGAGTGAAAGATGGCATCTCCTTTAATCCAAATCAAAGAGGTTTTATCAAACTTCCTGGATCATACATTAATACTTCAAAAATTATTTCAGTATTGGAGAAAGCTAAACAAGAAAAATGGTAACGCAGCAATATTTCCTTGATATTAAGAAGGCATATGATTATATTGGACATTATCATATTTATTCCTCACTGGAAGCATCCAGTTTATACCCAAAATTAAGAAGATTAATTATAAATTTACAGTCTGGAAACAGCACTAGTATACAGACGATTAAGGGTGTAACAAAACATATTAATCTTCAGACGGGCATCCTTCAGGATGCAGCAATTTCGCCAAAAATATGTGTATCGATTTTGTGATGATGAACTATGTGAACAATCATTTACGGCGGACTTTGGATATCCGCTTGTACCTGGAATTGATAAACTCTCCATTATATGCTTCGCAGATGATATTGCGTTGATAGCAAAAGATCAAGAACCTGTTGAGACTACATAAGTTAAATTTCGTTCGCAGTATTGAACAGTGACAGTTTCTTAGCTAACTGACGAATCTGCTATAATCGAATACGCAGTAGATCGTCGCAGATAGCAGTGCACGGCAGACATTGAACAAGACAGATTTTTTTCTATGTGACTATATTTAAGATCAATTCTGTTCACAATATTGGACAGTGGATGATAGTACACTTGCGCTTCGTGAATGATAAGGCAATAGCCCGTCGTCTTTATTGGGATATTTTCCATCGTTTGAAACTCTAACCTAATATCAACTGGTGATACCATCCTAGCTTCTTCGAGATGCGAACAGTCCAGCACTACGGCATACCCCCTTTGTCTTAAAGAATTTTGGTGTAAATAGTGGCTCTTTTTGGTAATCAATCAATCACCACTGATTTGCATTTACCGCAGTCGCCCAAGTGGCAGAATCGCTATCTGTTGTTTACCTAGTCGTTTCTTAAATATTTGCAAAGAATTTGGAAATTTCTTGAACTTCGACCTTGGTAAAATATACCAATCCCTAACTCATCTTCCTATAAACGAATATTTGCCCCAATTTGTCCTCTTGAATTCAAACTTTATCTTCATATTGTGATCTTTAATACTTTTAAAGACACCACTCAAACTTACTGGTCTACTAATGTAATTCCACGCCATCACTCCACTGAAAATGAAATGTCGTATGGCTTTTAGTGCCAGGATATCCCAGGACGGGTTCGGCTCGCCAGGTGCAGGTCTTTCTATTTGACGCCCATAGGCGACCTGTGCGTCGTGATGAGGATGAAATGATGATGAATACAACACATACACCCAGCCCCCGTGCCAGTGGAATTAACCAGTTAAGGTTAAAATCCCCGACCCGGCCGGGAATCGAACCCGGGGCCCTCTGAACCGAAGGCCAGTACGCTGGCCGTTCAGCCAACGAGTCGGACATCACTCCACTGACAGCTCGGAACATTCCGCTTTGTCAAACAGCTCGTCTCCTTTCTCCCAAGTCTTCCCAACCCAAACTTTGCAACATTTTCATAACGCTACTCTTTTGTCGGAAATCACCCAGAACAAGTCGAGCTGCTATTTTTGATTTTTTTCAGTTCTTGAAATGTATGATCCTGGTGAGGGCTCCATACACTGGAACCATACTCTATTTGGGGTCTTTCCAGAGACTTATATGCCCTCTCCTTTAGTCCTTACTACAACCCGTAAATACCCTCATAATCTTGTGTACACGAAGGTTTAAATTTAGGAAGCATGTCGTATAGCGCTCAAAATAGATTTTTCAAAGTTCAAATCCAAGACTTCATAGGGAAAAGTAACACCGTTCAGGTTATGTCGTATGTTTTGCAGCTTAATATGATCGAATTGCGATGAATCTTTGCCTTTTGATACTTTCGATCGGTCTGGAAATGACAATGATTTAGAGCTGTCTCTTTGTGTATCGCGACGTCTTGACAGAACTACTATGCTTATCGGAAAGTGGTGGTAAAACTGGGCACTCGTGAAGTTTCTAGCTTCTAAATTTAGTGTGTAAAGGCGTATCTTCCTCCAAAGTGTTGAGCAAACTCAGTTTTTCTTGATCGGAAAGGCTCACGACAAGCAATTCCGTACTATTCGTTGCAGAAGAATCTTTGAAGGCCGGTCTTCACTGATTAACATTTAACACCAACATGTTAAATTTAACATGTTACAATTGACATGTATATTGTGATTGTGTCTTCCTATTGACTTTGCATGTTAACTCAGAATGTTGAGGTTAACAAACATGTTGGCGTGTTTTCCTTTCCAAGTGGAAAACATGTCAAGTCGATTCATTGTTCGTGAGATGTCGGCACAGCTTCGCCAAATTCCGTGCTGTTTCCATGCCAACAGATAGCCTAAACGACGCAAACTACGTGCTTCTCGTGAAGTAGGATTATAGTTACAACACTCCGCAATACTCGTTCTCTTTGTTATAACCTACAAATAGAGTGCGTGCACGTGTGTCATTCTCTCTGCACTATACTAAAATTTATAGTCAGTAACGTAGTGGAGCAGGGGAGATTACTCTGGACTTAAATAATGTTATAATAGAAAGGCCTTGTTTGTGGGATGTCTCATCAAAGGAATACAGAGATAAAGCGAAGAAAGACGACAGTTTCCAGGAACTCGAAACTGTCTATAATTGTTCCCTCGAGTACCATCGAATAATAACTATCGACCCTCCGCTCCCAGTACAGTCGAGAATTACAAAATGTTCAGAAAATTCGGAAGTCGGGGGCGGGAGCGGATGACGTTTATACTTCAAAGTAGTTTGCTTTTGAAGCAATGAGCAGGATGAGGGGAGGAAATGTGCCTAATAAAACTGCATTTCTAAATCATAACAAGAAGCAACAGTGGCAAAAACAAAGGCCAAATCCTCTTCATCTGAGTAAATTGAGATGGACAGTAGGCAATGTTATGATGATGAACGGGGTTAAAAGTCTGATTGTGAGTTTTGTAAATAGGAAAAGTCCTGTCAGTCTTAATTACTGCGTTGACGGGGTGCAAGTTCCCTTTGGGGATCATTGTAAGTACGTAGGTCTTAATATACATAAAGAAGTTCATTGGGTAAGCACATAAATATGATTGTAAATAAAGGGTACATACCTCTGCACATGGTTATGAGTGTATTTAGGGGTTTTAGTAAGGATATAAAGGAGAGGGCATATAAGTCTCTGGTAAGACCCCAACTATAGTATGGTTCCAGCGTATGGGACGCTCACCAGGATTACATGATTCAAGAACTGGAAAAAATCCAAAGGATAGCAGCACGATTTGTTCTTGGTGATTTCCGGCAAAAGAGTAGCGTTAAAAAAATGCTGCAAAGTTTGCGCTGGGAAGACTTGGGAGAATGAAAACGAGATGCTCGACTAAGTCGTATGTTCCGAGTTATCAGTGGAGAGATGGCGTGGAATGACATCAGTAGACGAATAAGTTTGAGTGGTGTCTTTAAAACTAGGAAAGATCACAATATGAAGATAAAGTTGGAATTCAAGAGGACAAATTGGGGCAAATATTCGTTAATAGGAAGGGGAGTTACTGATTGGATTAACTTACCAAGTGAGATGTTCATTAAATTTCCAATTTCTTTGCAATCATTTAAGAAAAGGCTAGGAAAACAACAGGTAGGGAATCTGCCACGTGGGTGACTGCCCTAAATGCAGATCAGTAGTGATTGATTGATTGATTGATTGATTGATTGATTGATTGATTGATTGATTGATTGATTGATTGATTGATTGATTGATTGATTGATTGATTGATTGATTGATTGATTGATTGATTGATTGATTGATTGCCCTTCTTTGAAAGTACTAGACACAACCTAAATGTATTACCACAAATTGACATGATGAACTACCTGTATATAAACTAAGGAAGTCAAGTTTAACATGTTTATTAAGTGTGGACACAATGTTACATGAAACAGTATTTAACATTTAACATGTTGATGGTGTCACCAGTTAACATTTAACATGTTGTTGTTAAATGTTAATCAGTGGAGACCGGCCTTGAATCGAAGACTGTGGCAACTCCTTTTGCATTATAATCGCTCCTATCTCGAACTGGAGTGAGCTCTTTTGTCTTGCATTTACTACAATATGCTTGTGGTCCTCTGCGAAGCGTAGTATTACTTTTACGTTAAAATACCTGTAAATATCTCATCGGAATTAATCATCTGTCGGTGGTAGAATCACTGTACCAACCAGCCATACGAAGAGCTTTACATTCTTCACATCCATACGAGGGATAAAGTTTCTTAGCGCTTATTATTCCAACGTTTCGAGTACTGTTCACTCAATACAATTGATCTCGAATGGTGCCTTAGGAAATAAAAAAGATAGTGCGTGGTTAGCCAAAGTCGATGTCGTCGGCGTTGTTCCATCCGCTTTTGTGAGTTGTCCCTCCATGTGAAGATAACTCTGATGAGGCAAAGCATAAGTGTATTGTTGATTGACATCCATACTAATTTAATCGTTATTTTTCAGGCCTTGAGTAAAAGATTGATAAGAATGATGTTCAATTCTTACGATGCCTTCCTGCAACTCGATCAGTCTCGTTACTTCTAGAATCGACTCATGGTGTAGCGTATAATCAAGCTGTTGAAGTATGTTCTCACTGATGCGTGATAGCTTGTGTTGTTGGCAACTTGTGACTTGATTTACAGCGTGTTTATTGGGAATGGGATATACTCTATATATAGGGCGGTGTATTTTATACACTTGCTTCATGCTGGCTTTAAGTGTGGTTTGTACGTCACCGGCGTGTGAATATCTAAATGAATGAGACATTTGTTCTTATTCACCTGACTTAAGGTTATTTCTCTAATGTGGTTGACACTCACTGGTTGGTAAAATATCACGGGCGGAGTTTCGCATATGCTGTGACCGTTATCCGAAGTAATGATAAAATTGTTGAGAGTATTTGAATTTTCCTAATTGCTGTATACGTCTGTAATGATATTGCAGGTGACGGATGCATGTTGGTTTTCATGCGCATTTGTCAGATTATCAATCTGATACGGTACGTCGTCGTCGTTCGGTGCTAGTTTCCTTGCATAAAAACTTAGTAGCGGGCCAATTAAATCTAGTCGTGAAAATCTATTTTAAGAGTGGATACAATATGACAGCGATGTCTCATGTTGTCCCTATAAATTTTAAATTTACGCTTTCCCGTAAGAAATGTTTTCCTATCGTATAGTCTAGCGAGGACGTCGTAGATATTGTCGTAAATATCGTCTGTGCAATACTTACCGGGCAGCAGAGTTAACACTTGCTCGTCGTAGTAGAATTTGTCGTGGATGTCTTCAAATACGTTATAGTTTATATTATCGCTTTCAAAAGAAACGTGTTCCCGCACAAAGGGATGATGACTCAAATCAATAGATCGATTAAAGTAGACGGTTAATTCGTATCCTTCTCCATACACGCTGATCGTTCTACTTTCGATGAACATATTCTACATTCAAAATGTTTTATATTGAACAGGTCTACATTAAGCAGGTCTACGTTAAGTGTATATATCAAGCCTATATATATGTCTAAGTCTATATAAGAAAGTACGACACAGACGACCACAGATCTAACTACTAAAATTTTTCTAGCTTTGCACATTATGATGTACCGTTGGATTGCCTCCGAAATAACGCAACAGCTCTGCTGGAGGAGAAGGGATGCCATCACTATCAAAGTAGTGTACGGTGTTATCTCGCTTTAAGAAAGCCACAAAATGAATTCTTCCACCACGACTATCGTCTAGATTAATGACTGCGGTTTCGTAGCGCCGTGGATGTAATAGTTATCGATTTCGCACAAATACACCTCGAAAACTTGGAATTTTAAAATGTTTAGCATATTTTATTACTTCCTCGTGCGTCATTGCTCGTCGTGGCTGTGCATCTATGATATGTTTTCTTTGGAGATGTGTAAATACCAAGTACTTTTTGTAGGGAGCCAGTTTTATGTCTACACCATTTCCTCGCAATGCAATTGCTTAAATAGTTTCCTTATGACGTTTACTCTCCTCCAGTCGTTGCCTTGCTTCTTGGGCAGAATTTACAGCCTTTACAATGGCACTCGCACCGCCTAGCAGGGAACCCAGTACGCCAAGCCCATGAAATTTATTCGGTGAAATGTCACCTCCTTTAGGCACGGGAATAACGCGCTTACGTTATTAAATAATTTTCTACTCTTAGGAATTACATGTGCACGGCTTTGTGTAAAGCTAATAATGGATTTTCTCCTCGGTATGCTTTGCGCGCGGCTTGTAAAATGTGTCGTACTTCACACGTTGTCGTCTCCTTTTTCGCCTGTAACTTTGGGGTGTGTATGTTTCGCTGCTTCACTATGTTTTTACACGATCTCTTTTTATGTAGTCTATAATACACTTACAGTATCTCATGCCAGATTCAGCAACATTCGAGTACAATACGAGGTTTGTCCGGAAAATACGTATAAATCCGTCGGGGTGACGTATCACGTGTGGTGGAGGCGCCGCCAGGTGGCACTGCTGTTGTCGCCAATCTTCTCAACGCTCAGTTCGAGTCGGAGAGCTCTGCGTGTCAGTAGCAGTGTGCGGCTGCTTGTTGAGAGTTACCCGTTTTCACCTGCCGTCGGTATGGAGCTCTCTCTGATTGAGGAACAGCGCATCAACATCAAGTTTCTTGCCAAACTAGGTAAGAATGGCCGTGAGATTTTTGAGTGTTTGCAACAAGTTTACGGAGACAATCCTTCATCACGACAATGCGCCCGCTCACACGTTGCTCGTTGTGCGTGAGTTTTTGGCCCGAAGCTCAATCACCGTGACAGACCACCCGCCTTATTCACCCGATTTAGCCCCTTGTGACTTCTTCCTGTTCCCGAAATGCAAAATGGTGCTTCGGGGTCGGCACTTGGGTGATGTGGAAGCCATCAAGGGAGAAAGGACACGGCAACTGAACAGCATCACAACTGAAGACTTTCAACAATGTTATCAACAGTGGAAACGGCGTTGGCAGAAGTGCAGCTTGTCTCAGGGAGAGTACTTTGAAGGAGACCATATTGTAATACCTGAATAATTGTCAAATAAAGTTATTATTCAACTTTTATACGTATTTTCCGGACAAACCTCGTATACAGTGGAAATTCATTGCCTGTTTTCCCTTGTTCGTACTCTTCTTCTGATTCATTACAGCAAAATTGTGGCAGCACCAGCGTGAACCACAGAACTATAATTTTACTCCTTGGACCCTTTTGGTATGAGTGAGTGTTTTGTTTCATTATGTAATCTTTGTATTCAACCTATGTCGAGATGCCCTGTTCATGTATTATGGGACGGATTATTAAAATATACATCAAATAAAAAGGATAAAAGGGGATATCTGCTAACTGTTTAATCATATGATATTTGACATTTGGTGACCGTGACAGGACACGTCTGTTGTACTGGAGTTGCTGTTTCATTGAACCTTGTTTGTGCTGTCGGGTTCGGTTGTGATTGACTACCTTCTATTTTTTTCGGAGTAGTTTTTCGGCCATCGCGACAACGACTGTGGAAAAAGAAGACATTCGGAATTCGGCCGTGAAGAAGCGTGGAATTTTAAGGTCAGTATTTACGAAGCACTATACCGCCGTCATAGAAATGATGAGTAAGGAAGTCGCTGTAGACGAAGTTGTCACTAAGTTTTCTGTACTTTAGGTCAGGTATGACGATATTGCGGCTCTCGATATTAATATATAGGATTTCCTTTATTTAAGCGAGTGTACGAAATCTTACAAGAGTTGGAGACAGTTGATGAGTACAAAGGGAGTTATTGTACACTGAAAGATAAGGTTGAGGAACTCAAGACGTCCCAAGTAAATGTGTCACGATCTGTTTCCGAGTCATGTGATTCGGCAAGATATATGCTGAGGTTGCCGAAGTTGGAATTGGCTAGATACGGTGGCGAGATATCCCTGTGGATTGGGTTCTGGGCACTGTTTTCCCATATTGATAGCGACCCGGAACTTAGTAACGAGGAACAATTCCAATACCTTTTTATAGGCTACAGTACCTAAATCGAGGGCCAGATCCATTGTAGAACGTTTTCCGCCTTCAGGCGAGAATTATGACAAAGTGATTCGATCATTGAAGGAGAAGTTCGGTCGTAGGGATATCTTGGTACAACATTACATTAGGGAATTGTTAAAACTAGTTACTGGTCATAAGAATATGAACCTGTGAGTACTGTATGACAGATTGGAAGCACAATAACGTGCATTAGAAACATTGGAGATCAAATCCGATAATTAAGCTGCCATTCTTTTCCCGTTAGTGGATTCATATTTGCCACTATAGTAAGGCCCACGAGAGTTGAAGTCTGACGTTTAGCACCACCGGCTCGAAACAATTGACTAACGCTGCTCAAAAATGGTCTGTTGCTATGGCAATGATAACAGAGATGCCACATTTAATGATGCTATCGCCACGTGGGTTGATTTTCTCTCAGTCACTTTTGTGACATTATTCGGAGTAATACTGTGTTTAGCTGTGTTAATACTTGCTGGTTTATGCAATAATTTAAGTGTTTGTTTCCTGAATATTATTTTCGTTGTTAGTTTATTTTATTGTAAATAAATCAGTGGCTAGTTGTATAGTTCTATTCTCTATTTAACATGTGCATTTGTTGAGGTTATTGTCAATTTAGTGAATATGAAATCTCATATTTATCGGCAATGACGTGTTCCATCGTAAATGCCGGAATTATTAGCACGAGCTTAGGAGCGGATGGAAGGTTATTGAATTGCATTAGGCCAACAGAGTTGATACAATATTCAGCCTGTATGAAAGTGTGATATGCCGCAGATGGAGGTAACTATGACAACGCAGGGTACTTCATAGTTACTGCTTTCGCCTCTCAAATGTCAGGCTTCAACTCTCGTGGGCCCAACTGCAGAAACGTTGAAGCAGTGGGAGCGTACCAATGGAGATTCTGATAGGACCTTAGAGGAACAGAAGTACAGACGGAAGAGCGTGTGGCCCTTGCTAATACTCGTTTCGGCACTTCTAACTGGCAACCAATGGATAGAGGAAATTACTCGCTTTGTGAGACTCAGCTATATGCTACCGCAGCTTACTTAGCCAATCTCAGTCTCACGAATCAGTGCCGATTATGTGAGGGCAAGCACAGTACCACTGACTGCCAGAAGGCCATGACCATGTCTATTGACGAGAAAAGGAAGCTTCTGGCTCAGGCTAATTGTTGTGTCGCCCGCACCAAGAAGGGCCATCTTGCAAGTCGATGTCAGGCGAGGTGTATATCTTGTTGAGGGCGACACATTCACACATTCTGGTGATGTGCAGCAAAGTCAAGGCTAGTTCAGAGGTAGAAAAGGAAAAAGTAGTGCCACGTCTTTCTTCGGAATTGGATCTCTTGCTATTAATCATAACTTGAATTTTGGTGTCTCAAATGAAGGGTTGTTGCAGTCCTTCGCTGCTATTCTGTACAATGGTGATATGCAGCGAAGGGTTCATGTTTTAATAGACAATGGATCATAACGCTTCTATATTATAAATAGCTTGGCGAGAGAAATGAAGTATGATGTCATTGACGAAGGAAGTCTGATTCATTCTTTGTTTGGAGGCTGTAACCTCGGAATGGTGAGGCAGCGACGTTATAAAGCTCATATAAGAGGGTTAAATAGAGACTTCGCCTGTAGGTTTTCAATACTGGACCAAGCCAACAATGCTTCGTTTATCCCGTTGGCCAGGCCCAGCACGGAAATGGAGGAAGGGCCTCAACAATGAGGTTTCACGCTCATTGAAGACATGCTTGGGCCCATAGATATACTGATAGTAGCTGATATCGCGAGCAAGATCTGGACAGGCAACAGACTAATTCTTTCTTCTGGTGCTGTGGCTGTTGAAACTTTACTTGGCTGGACGCTAATGGGTAGTGAGAAGAAGATACCCATTGTCAGCTGCTGTACCATTTTTGCCACAACCTACACTATGACAACTACAGTTGATGAGGACATTGCTGATCTGTGGAAACTTGAGGCCATTGGTACCTGTGAGTAGTATAATAGGACAACTCGGCGGCCACCTCCTCCTCTGGGCTCCCAGGGGCCCCTCCGCCTCCCGCGGGAAATTTGAATTTTGGAGAAAAATTTGAATTTTGGCGGGAAATTTGAATTTGTAAACAAAGCCACGTGCTTTTTGACAGCTGTCATCGACAACAACGCATCGCTAACCTCACTGCTGCCATCTTGACGGGCCTAAACCTCAGTGTTACCAACTTAACCTAACTAGCGCGAGATTTGAATTTGTATCAAATCCACGTGTTTTTTGACAGCCACGTGCTTTTTTACAGACAACAACGCATCGCTAACCTCAGTACTGCCATCTTGACGGGCCTAAACCTCAGTGGTACCAACTTAACCTAACTAGCGCGTGATTTGAATTTGTAAACAAAGCCACGTGCTTTTTGTCAGCCACGTGCTTTTTTGACAGTTGTCATCCGCCATCCTTAAACTACAGAGCACCGTGCTGCCCTCTTTATCGCAGTAGTTGCAAATTCGTCACCTGTCATCGGCAGTGCTGCATCATGGCGGGCCTAAACCTTAGTGCTACCAACTTAACCTCACTAGCGCGAGATAAACAAATCCACGTGCTTTTTTGACAGCTGCCATCCGCCATCTTTAATCCATAGAGCACAGTGCTGCCCTCTTTAGCTACTTACCTTTGAAATGTGGTGGCGGATAATTTTAAAAATGCTTTTTGACAGCAGCCATCTTTGAGCACCGTGCTGCACTCTTTAACTAGATACCTTTGAAATGTGGTGGCGGCAAATTCCATGTGCTTTACAAACCTATGTGCATTTCTGACAGCTGTCATCCGCCAAGCTGTCGTCCGCCATCTTTAATCTAGAGAGCACCATGCTGCCCTCTATGTGGTGGTGGCAAATTCCACGTGCTCTTGTTTGAAAACAAATCCACGTGCTTTGTTTTGACAGCTGTCATCCGCCATCTTTAATCAAGAGAGCACCGTGCTGCACTCTAGCTACTTACCTTTGAAATGTGGTGACGGTAAAGCCCACGTGCTCTTGTTTGGAAACAAATCTACTTGCTTTTTTTTGACAGCTGTTATCCGCCATCCTTAATCAACAGAGCATCGTGCTGCCCTCTTTAGCTAATTACCGTTGAGACGGGCAATTTAAAAACATTCTATTTGACAAGCTATCATCTTTAATCTACAGAGCACCGTGCTGCTACTTTGCGGGCAGTTTCTACGTAACAGCTGTCATCCACCATCTTGCATCGCTAACCTTAGTGCTGCCCTCTTTAGCTCCTTACCTTCGAGGCGGACAATTTGAAACATGCTATTTGGCAGCAGCTATCTTTGAGCACCGTGCTGCCCTCTTTAGCTACATACCTTTGAAATGCGGTGGCGGACAATTTGAAAAATTCTATTTGACAAGTTGTCATCTTTAATCAACAAAGCATCGTGCCGCACTCTTTAGGTACATACATTTAACATGTGGTAGTGGATAATTTGAAAAATTCCGTCAGCTGTTATCTGCCATCTTGCATCGCTTACCTCAGTGCTGCTATCTTTACGGTACTAAACCTTATCGTGGTGGCGGTGGTGGGAAATTTAAAATCTACATGCTTTCTTGACAGCTGACATCCGCCATCTTTAATCATGAGAGAACCGTGCTGGTATCTTGCGGGTAATTCCATCTACTGTCATCTGCCATCTTTAATCAACAAAGCATCGTACTGCTATCTTTAGCTACATACATTTAACATGTGGTGGCGGATAATTTGAAAAAACTTCCGTTAGCTATCATCCGCCATCTTTATTCAACAGAGCATCGTGCTGCTATCTCTAGCTACATACATTTAACATGTGGTGGCGGCAATTTGAAATTCTATCTAGATTCCATCTTTAATCAACAGAGCACCGTGCTGCTATCCCTTTGAATTGTGGTGACGGATAATTTGAAATTCCGTTAGCTATCATAATTAAACATTAGTGCATTCGCTAACCTAACCTCTCATCTACTATCTTGAACGAGACTATACGACACCTCCTCTACCTCCTGCTCTTCCTCCTCCTCCTCCCCTACCACCTCCGCCTCCTTATCCTCCTCTGTCAAGGCATAGCTTTATCGAACACGCATCGCGAAGGCAAGAGTGTGCAGCGATAACATTATTATGCATGTTTAGACTTGCGGATTACGAAAGAAACATAACAAGACTAAAATCGATGTTGTTATCTTCAACCTGTGATTAGAACATTGATTGATGTGTTCAGATCACTAAACAAGTGATCAAGACTAGAATCGAACACGGTACTCGATACAACATGTGTTTAGAACATGCCAGGGGATACCTTTGTTCTAAGAAAATCAGATTGAAACATAACAAGACTAGAATCGATGCCGTTAACTTCAACATGTGATTAGAACATTGATTGATGCGTTCAGATCACCAAACAAGTGATCAAGGCTAGAATCGAACACGATACTCGATACAACATGCCAGGGGATACCTTTGTTCTAAGAAA
This sequence comes from Anabrus simplex, assembly GCF_040414725.1. NCBI lineage: Eukaryota > Metazoa > Arthropoda > Insecta > Orthoptera > Tettigoniidae > Anabrus > Anabrus simplex. Next base: position 255,163,961 of record NC_090266.1, read on the forward strand.
ATCAGATTGAAACATGACTAGAATCGATGCCGTTAGCTTCAACATGTAACTAGAACATTGATTGATGTGTTCAGATCGCTAAACAAGTGATCAAGACTAGAATCGAACACGGTACTCGATACAACATGTCAGGGGACATCTTTGTTCTAAGAAGATCAGATTGAAACCTAGCAAGACTAAAATCGATGCCGTTAATTTCAACATGTGATTAGAACATTAAATCAGATTGAAACATAACAAGACTAGAATCGAACACTGCACTCGATACAACATGTGATCAGAACATTGATTGATGTGTTCAGATCACTAAACAAGTAGAACCGAACACTGTACTCGATACAACATGTCAGGGGATACCTTTGTTCTAAGAAAATTAGATTGAAACATAGCAAGACTATAATCGAACACTGTACTCGATACAACATGTGATTAGAATATTGTTTGAGGTGTTCCGAGCAAAAGTACAACTTCAATGATTTACCTAGTGTAAAAATCAAAAACGCACTGTGCACATGTCGCGTAGCTATCTCGCTTAGTAAACGATACAACTTTAATGATTTGCCTAGTATGAAAATCAAAAATACTGTGCACATATGGCATAGGTAACTCGGCAACACTTCAAATGATTTGCTTAGTGCGAAAATAAAAATCTATACCGCGTAGCTAACTCGTTCCCCGCACTGCTAAGACGCTTAGTAATTGCAAATACACTGATATATGTCATGCGAAAATCAAGAAAGCACACTGCGTAGCCGACTCGCTCGGTCACACTGCAAATACATTACGATACGTTACTCTTTCTTTCTCGAAACACACAGACACACACGGATAAGAATGTTGCGAGATACTACATACTTACATGTTAAAAAATAGGGGGTGAAAAAATCATAAATTATATGTACACATGTTGTCTCCTCCAAGTTGTAAGACGAAATAGACGCAGTACTGAGAGTTTCCGCTATAGCTGGCGAACGGAAGTAGCATGATATCTCAGCAAAAAAATACGCGTGAGCTTGCATACACGCAAGTCAGACACAATGATGGATACCGCGATTCAAATCCTGGCAACTTATGCCGTCAGAAAGGGCATCCTGCTAGATCATGTAATTACACGTTATGACGATCGCGCAGGTCCCTCGCCTAGCATTTGCTATTTTTACGGCTTCCGACAGTAGGAGTTCGAACCCGCTATCTCCCGAAGTAGCGAGAATGATTGCGGGTACAAGATGTTGATGGTGATTCATCTGTCGGATGGGGGCGATACTACTGTTACATATTACATTCTCAGGTAGTTTCGAATAACCAGAGGGTGTGCAAAAAGCCAGAATTAAGTAAGGGCTGTTTTTGGGGACGTTAAACCTTGTGCAGGCTTCCCCGAAACTGATTGCGGGTACAAGATGTTGATGGTGATTCATCTGTCGGATGGAGGCGATAAGCCTTGTGCAGGCTTCATCGGTAGGAGTAGGCTATGTACCTGCACCGGGTTTTACCCTCTCCCTACTGTTGTATATTACATTCTTAGGCAGTTTCGAATAACCAGAGGGTGTGCAAAAAGCCAGCATTAAGTAAGGTCTGTTGATGAGGACGTTAAACCTTGTGCAGGCTTCCCCAAAACTGATTGCGGGTACAAGATGTTGATGGTGATTCATCTGTCGGATGGAGGCGATAAGCCTTGTGCAGGCTCTTTCGGCAGGAGTAGGCTATGTACCGGCACCGGCTTTTACCATCTCCCTACTGTTGTATATTACATTCTTAGGCAGTTTCGAATAAGCAGAGGGTGTGCAAAAAGCCAGCATTAAGTAAGGGCTGTTGATGGGGACGTTAAACCTTGTGCAAGCTTCCCCAAAACTGATTGCGGGTACAAGATGTTGATGGTGATTCATCTCTCGGATGTAGGCGATAAGCCTTGTGCATGCTCTCTCGGCAGGAGTAGGCTATGTACCGGCACCGGGTTTTACCCTCTCCGTACTGTAGTATATTACATTCTTAGGCAGTTTCGAATAACCAGAGGGTGTTGAAAAATCAAGCATTAAGTAAGGGCTGTTGATGGGGACGTTAAACCTTGTGCAGGCTTCTCCGAAACTGATTGCGGGTACAAGATGTTGATGGTGATTCATCTGTCGGATGGATGCGTTAAGGCTTCTGCAGGCTCTTTCAGCAGAAGTTGGCTATGTGCCGGCACCGGGTTTTACCCTCTCCCTACTGTAGTATATTACATTCTTAGGCAGTTTCGAATAACCAGAGGGTGTGCAAAATGCCAGCATTAAGTAGGGGCTGTTGATGGGGGTGTTAAACCTTGTACAGACTCCTTCAACAGGAGTAGCCTATGTGCCGGCGCCGTGTAAGCTCTTTCGATAGGAGTAGGCTAGGTGCTGGCACTGTGTTTTAATCTCTCCGCACAATCATAATATTTTCTGTTAGGAACTTGCACTAGAAGGAATTACCTGCACGATTAAGAAAATGTTCCGTGAGGTACAAGTAGCTTATCAGCAAGCAGTGTCCTCGTTCAAGGTTAGTACAGCCGGAAGACGAGTGTACAATTTCAGTCAACGCATGCATTCCTCACCTCGCTCTAACTACACAGGTGCAACTTCAAAGTTAGTGTTCTAAGCGGTGGAACAAAAAATGTAACCCATAGCCTATTCCTAAAGGTTAACACTTTTTTACAGCTAGATGCGGTTCCTAACGTAACAGGACCGGGATTAAAAATATAGTTTACAGCCGAGTGCCCCTTCCTAACATGAGATTTTAAATCGCAAGAATCTGTTTTACGGCCGGTTGCCCTTCCTGACGCGAGATTTTAAATCACAAGAATCTGTTTTGCAACTGGATGCCCTTCTATGATTTTAAATAGCAGTATCTAGCCTCTTACATCATACACTATTGTTTTACGGTCGGTTGCCCTTCCTGACGTCAAAGAACTGGGATTAAGAATCTGTTTTACAACTAGATGCTCTTTTTAACACGAGAATCGGGGTTTTACAGCTAGATGCACTTCTTAGATTTTAAATCGCAGTATCTAGTGTTACACTTCACGAACTATTGTTTTACGACTGGTTGCCCTTCCTGACACAAAACTAGCAGTATCTAGCCTCTTACATCATACACTATTGTTTTCGACCGGTTGCCCTTCCTGACGTCAAAGGACTGGGATTAAGAATCAGTTTTACAACTAGTTGCCCTTTCTAACACGAGAATCGGGGTTTTACAGCTAGATGCTCTTCTTGGTGCAGGAACTAAGATTTTAAATCGCAAGAATTTGTTTTAAAACTAGTTACCCTTCGAGATGCAAGAAATAAGATTTTAAATTACAGTATCTAGCCTCTTACATCATACACCATAGTTTTACGGCAATAGCGGAAACTCGCAGTACTGCGTCTATTTCGTCTTACAACTTGGAGGAGACAACATGTGTACATATAATTTTTGATTTTTTCACCCTCCTATTTTTTTAAACATGTAAGTATGTAGTATCTCGCAACATTCTTATCCGTGTGTGTCTGTGTGTTTCGAGAAAGAAAGAGTAACGTATCGTAATGTATTTGCAGTGTGACCGAGCGAGTCGGCTACGCAGTGTGCTTTCTTGATTTTCGCATGACATATATCAGTGTATTTGCAATTACTAAGCGTCTTAGCAGTGCGGTGAACGAGTTAGCTACGCGGTATAGATTTTTATTTTCGCACTAAGCAAATCATTTGAAGTGTTGCCGAGTTACCTATGCGATATGTGCACAGTGTTTTTGATTTTCATACTAGGCAAATCATTAAAGTTGTATCGTTTACTAAGCGAGATAGCTACGTGACATGTGCACAGTGTGTTTTTGACTTTTACACTAGGTAAATCATTGAAGTTGTACTTTTGCTCGGAACACCTCAAACAATGTTCTAATCACATGTTGTATCGAGTACAGTGTTCGATTATAGTCTTGCTATGCTTCAATCTAATGTTCTCAGAACAAAGGTATCCCCTAACATGTTGTATCGGATCACATGTTAAGGTTAACGACATCGAGTGTAGTGTTCGATTCTAGTCTTGTTATGTTTCAATCTAATTTTCTTAGAACAAAGGTATCCCCTAACATGTTGTATTAAGTACAACGTTCGATTCTACTTATGTAGTGTTCTGAACACACCAAACAATGTTTTAATCACATGTTGAAGTTAACGACATCGAGTACAGTGTTCGATTCAATTCTTATTATGTTTCAATCTGATCTTCTTAGAACAAAGGTATCCCCTGACATGTTGTATCGTGTACAGTTTTCCGTTCTACTTGTTTAGTGATCTGAACACATCAATTGATGTTCTGATCACATGTTGAGGTTAACAACATCGAGTGCAGTGTTCGATTCAAGTCTTACTATGTTTCAATCTGATTTAATGTTCTAATCACATGTTGAAGTTAACGGCATCGATTTTAGTCTTGCTAGGTTTCAATCTGATTTTCTTAGAACAAAGATGTCCCCTGACATGTTGTATCGAGTACCGTGTTCGATTCTAGTCTTGATCACTTGTTTAGCGATCTGAACACATCAATCAATGTTCTAGTTACATGTTGAAGCTAACGGCATCGATTCCAGTCATGCTTCAATCTGATTTTCTTAGAACAAAGGTATCTCCTGGCATGTTGTATCGAGTACCGTGTTCGATTCTAGCCTTGATCACTTGTTTGGTGATCTGAACGCATCAATCAATGTTCTAATCACATGTTGAAGTTAACGGCATCGATTCTAGTCTTGTTATGTTTCAATCTGATTTTCTTAGAACAAAGGTATCCCCTGGCATGTTCTAAACACATGTTGTATCGAGTACCGTGTTCGATTCTAGTCTTGATCACTTGTTTAGTGATCTGAACACATCAATCAATGTTCTAATCACAGGTTGAAGATAACAACATCGATTTTAGTCTTGTTATGTTTCTTTCGTAATCCGCAAGTCTAAACATGCATAATAATGTTATCGCTGCACACTCTTGCCTTCGCGATGCGTGTTCGATAAAGCTATGCCTTGACAGAAGAGGATGAGGAGGCGGAGGTGGTAGGAGAGGAGGAGGAGGAAGAGCAGGTGGTAGAGGAGGTGTCGTATAGTCTCGTTCAAGATAGTAGATGAGAGGTTAGGTTAGCGAATGCACTAATGTTTAATGGTGATAGCTAACGGAATTTCAAATTATCCGTCACCACAATTCAAAGGGATAGCAGCACGGTGCTCTGTTGATTAAAGATGGAATCTAGATAGAATTTCAAATTGCCGCCACCACATGTTAAATGTATGTAGCTAGAGATAGCACCACGATGCTCTGTTGAATAAAGGTGGCGGATGATAGCTAACGGAAGTTTTTTCAAATTATCCGCCACCACATGTTAAATGTATGTACCTAAAGAGTGCGGCACGATGCTTTGTTGATTAAAGATGACAACTTGTCAAATAGAATTTTTCAAATTGTCCGCCGCCGCATTTCAAAGGTATGTAGCTAAAGAGGGCAGCACGGTGCTCAAAGATAGCTGCTGTCAAATAGCATGTTTCAAATTGTCCGCCTCAAAGGTAAGTAGCTAAAGAGGGCAGCACTAAGGTTAGCGAGGCAAGATGGTGGATGACAGCTGTTACGTAGAAACTGCCCGCAAAGTAGCAGCACGGTGCTCTGTAGATTAAAGATGACAGCTTGTCAAATAGAATTTTTTTAAATTGCCCGCCTCAACGGTAATTAGTTAAAGAGGGCAGCACGATGCTCTGTTGATTAAGGATGGCGGATAATAGCTGTCAAAAAAGCAAGTTGATTTGTTTCCAAACAAGAGCACGTGGACTTTACCGTCGCCACATTTCCAAGGTAAGTAGCTAGAGTGCAGCACGGTGCTCTCTTGATTAAAGATGGCGGATGACAGCTGTCAAAACAAAGCACGTGGATTTGTTTTCAAACAAGAGCACGTAGAATTTGCCACCACCACATAGAGGGCAGCACGGTGCTCTCTAGATTAAAGATGGCGGACGACAGCTTGGCGGATGACAGCTGTCAGAAATGCACATAGGTTTGTAAAGCACGTGGAATTTGCCGCCACCACATTTCAAAGGTATCTAGCTAAAGAATGCAGCACGGTGCTCAAAGATGGCTGCTGTCAAAAAGCATTTTTAAAATTATCCGCCACCACATTTCAAAGGTAAGTAGCTAAAGAGGGCAGCACTGTGCTCTATGGATTAAAGATGGCGGATGACAGCTGTCAAAAAGCACGTGGATTTTTTTATCTCGCGCTAGTGAGGTTAAGTTGGTAGCACTAAGGTTTAGGTCCGCCAAGATGGCAACACTGCCGATGACAGGTGACGAATTTGCAGCTACTGCGATAAAGAGGGCAGCGCGGTGCTCTGTAGTTTAAAGATGGCGGATGACAGCTGTCAAAAAAGCACGTTGCTGTCAAAAAGCACGTGGCTTTGTTTACAAATTCAAATCTCGCGCTAGTTAGGTTAGGTTGGTACCACTGAGGTTTAGGCCCGTCAAGATGGCAGTACTGAGGTTAGCGATGCGTTTTTGTCTGTCAAAAAACACGTGGATTTGTTTACAAATTCAAATCTCTCGCTAGTTAGGTTAAGTTGGTACCACTGAGGTTTAGGCCCGTCAAGATGGCAGCAGTGAGGTTAGCGATGCGTTGTTGTCGATGACAGCTGTCAAAAAGCACGTGGCTTTGTTTACAAATTTAAATCTCGCGCCAAAATTCAAATTTCCCGTGGGAGGCGGAGAGGCCCTGGGAGCCCGGAGGAGGAGGTGGCCGCCGAACTGTCCTATTATACTACTCCTGTGTCCAGGCTGAGAAGCAGGATCGAAAACCTAAGCGATTAACTGCTTTGGACCATTTTAAGAGAACTGTTGAATATGATAACGGTGATAAAAGTAGGGCAAGGTTCCCTTTCGTTCATATCACCGGGAGGTTTAAAGATGGGTACGTGCATACAGTTCGCACCATCCAGCTGCATCAAATGGGTAAATAGAGGCCGAGGAATAATGGTAGTTCGAATAGCAAGACAGATTACACTCTCGCCCTACTAAAAATAGCGCAGTGGTAACCGTGCATATGAGCATTGAATAACAGAGTGTGTCAAGTCAAGTAAGGAACATGATAGGTTGAGATTAGAAAACAAGAGAAAACCACAATAAATTTTGATGACGAATGTATTGAAACAAATCACACCAAAATCTTTACAAATTACCTCGAAACACCACTAAACTATACAAATATGGTACTTTTCCAACCATTAATCTCAAAGTTTGCAATGTGTTTCAAGATGAAACCGACAAGAGAGAAAGTAAGAGAGAAGGAAGCAGAGAAGGAAAGGAGGAGGCAGGAAAACGGAAAAATATGTCTACCTAATGTCAAGTTAATAAGATTAGCAGGAAATACAAAAAAGTTGCAGAATTATAATCTCAAAAAAGCACATGATACAATACAAAAAGTCCTTCGAAATAAAGTCAAATAGAACGATCAGAAATACATTAACATAGATAGGAACTGCATCTGTTACCAGTCAATCACAATATAAGGTCATGCTTAGTAAGATCATCGACCAGGCCGACATCACGGTTATCCAAGGAAGCTGTTCCACGAGTCTCATTCAATCTCGCATAATTATAAACATGAATCCGAAGCACAGTTCATGCGTAAGCATGCATAGGACTCGCGAGGCACTAGACATAGAACACGCATAGCTCGAGAGAGAGTTGCATCTGAGTTCATGACTTGGTATTATTCGTAGATTGAAAGAAGGTAAAAACTTGGTTAGGAAATGCCATGGTCTCGAATTAAATTTCCAAAGGGAAAGTTGTTCCTTCTGAAGTTCCAAATTTAAAAGAAAGAATAGAAATGTGTGTCATACCTCATCTCGAAGTTCGTTGCACTGGAACAGGAAAGGCCCTTATGTGCACAGCTCCATAATGACGGAGACGATGTTTGACGTTCCACCCTTCACACAGGCTAAGGTTCATCTCAATTAACACGGAGAAAGGCCTGGTTTATATATGATTGAGTAGAGGGGAAACAATTGAGGAGAAACAAATCGAGCACATTCCGGATGTTACGGGAGCGTGCGCTAGCAAACAAAACAGTGTCGGGTGACGTCATCAGGAGTGCGAGCAGGCAAGCAAGTAGTCAGTTGACAGAAGACGGTGGAGATGAATAGAGCTGAAGTCTGTACAGAGTGTATGATTTTCAATAAATATTTGCGATGAGGTTATTGGGTACCAGTTGCAGAGAGAAATACGGCGTGTTATCGTAATGAAGGTGAGTCCATAGCAGTAATAGAATGATGAGGGTTAAGTGCATGGCGAATTTCCTTGAAGTAGATGTCGGTGAAGTGACAAGTCCGTTACTCTATCCGCCGGGCATCAGAAAAAAAGTCCAAAGGATTTTTTCTTTGTTGTTGTCTTCATTGTCGTTGTAGTTGAGAAATGGAGACCGCAGGTTGGAAATGAAAAGGAGGAGATGCAGTTGTTTATCGACGGCGCGATGGGCCCAGGAACAGCGATGGAGGGCCCTTCCAAGGACTGGAGCGGGTGTCTAGAGATGCCGCAACGATGAATCAAGAAAAAAGAGATACTGAAAGGACAAAAAGCGTCAAAAATATCCAAACAAAATAAACATGCGTAGAAATTTATAAAAGAAGTAAATATGGATTAAGGGAGAGGGGGAAAAGGAAAGAAAAGGGCTAACGCGTTAGCAAAGGGAACAAGAAAGGAATGAAAAAAGTATTACAGATATATATATATATATATATATATATATATATCTGGCAATAGAAAAAAGAGCAGTTGTCAAAAAATAAAAAAAAATGGTTGGGAATATATTTACACTCCCATTACTACTTGTACCCTCTGGGCTGCGAGGTTGGAGAAACCTGTGTGGAGGGGGAGACAGAAAAGAAAAAATCCAAAAAGGAGGAGAAAAGGGAGGAGAGATGAGGTAGACAAACAAAAGGGAAAGAAAAGAACAAAGAAAAATAAAGAAGACTGGGATCATTACGCATTTCCAAGCAAGACGAAGAAGAGAGTATAAAAATAAGTGGAGGTAAAAAGGTGAACAAGGGAAGGGATAACTCAGGGCAAAATAAATAGTAATGTGAAAATTTAAGAAAGATAAAATCGCTTAAACTGATTAAGATGAAGTTTCTGAGTATCAAACAAATCCATAGTCGATTGCTAAAATGCAGCGACAGGGGCACTGTAAGACAAGATACGATAAGGTTCGAGCCATCGAGGGGCAAGTTCGGCAGATGTAGCATTAATTGCAGACCTGTGCGGATGTTTGGCAATAAGGACTAAATCGCCCATTTTATAGGTGGATGGCTTATGACAAGAGTTATAACCTTTTATGTGGACTTGTGTAGCTTTAACCAGTTTATCAAAGGCATCTTTCCACAGGGATGAAGAAGATGGCCGATCAGAAGATTCTAAAAGATTGTGAAGATCCCAATTAAGGGAAAGAGGGGTCTGAAGATCACGACCTAGAAAAAGTTTAGCTGGAGCTTGAGCAGTGGAACTATTGATGCTAGAGTTAAAGGCTAACGCCAAAGAGGAAAGATAATAATCCCAGTCCTGAAAATAACTGTGAAGTATGGATGGAGCAAGTTTGAGATTGCGGTGGTACCTTTCCACCGTGTTGGACTGAGGCTGATATGGAGAAGTTAAAATACGTTTAATGCCCAGTTGAAAGTACATATTTAAAAAACTCTTGAAGTGAAAATAAAAGCATTATCAGAAACAATATTAGCGGGTAAACCAGTAATAGGAAAGATTTGTTCTGCGAGTAGGTTGATGATTATAGTTGTAGAAATTTTCCGTAAGTGTCGAAGAACTAAACATTTTGAAAAGGCATCCAATAAGGTGAAAATATAGAGATTGCCACGAGAAGAGCGAACTATGGGTCCAACTAGATCAATAAAAAAGGTTTGAGCAGGGTGAGTGGGTGATAGGGCAGAATGAAGACCAGCGGACTTGATGCTTAAAGGTTTAGATTTTTGACATAATTCACAAGTCTGAACAAAGTTCCGAATAGTTTTACAAATTTGAGGCCAAAATAAAAGAGAGGCTATACGCATGTTTTTAGTAATGCCTAGATGCCCACCCATGGGGGAGGAATGATAATGCTGCAAGATCATAGGTTGAAGAGTCTGTGGAAGTACAACTTCAGGAGAAGCTTTCTTGATCGGTTTGTAGACCAAGAGATCTTTGAAGATAGTGAAGAGACCCTGATAAGAGGGATCAGAAATGAAGTGCTTGAGTTGGGTGCAGAACTGATCGGTGAGCTGATGCGACTGACAGGATTGAAATGAAAGAGGAAAATCTGTTAATGAAAAAGTGGCATTAATTGATGAAATGAAGGCATCAGTAAGACATCAGTGGGTAGACCGTCAGTCGTATTTGATTGGGGAATAGAAGTGGCAAATAAGTGACTAAGAGCATCAGCTACAGAATTTTGAGCACTAGAAATAAATTTGAGGGAAAATTTGAATCTTGAAAATCGCATAAGCCATCGGCCAGTTCTACCAATCTTAGGTGCATTCTGTAATAACCATGAAAGATCTCGATTATCTGTCTTAACAAGAAATTCCTTGTGCTCAAGGTATTCGGCAGAGTGTTCGATTGTGTTTAATAAAGCCAGGGCTTCACGCTCAAAGATGGAATATTTCTTCTCAATAGGGGAAAAGATTCGACTGAAATAGGCGATAGGTAAAGGAACATCATTAACAACCTGAGTGAGAACACCAGCAATAGCGAGATTGGAAACATCAGTATGTATTTCAAAAGGTGGGAAGAAATCAGGAAATTGAAGAATGGGAGGATCCATCAAAAGAGATTTAAGCTGAAGAAAGGCGTGTTGTTGAGATTGTGTCCATTGAAAGAGAATATTTTTGCGTTTTAGATAATTAAGAGGCTCAGCAATGTGAGGAAATTTAGGAATGAACCGGTGATAGAAAGAAACCATACCTAAAAAGGTGCGCAATTGCTTAAGATTTTTGGGAGGTGGAGTGTTAGAAATAGCAGAAGTGCGTTCAGGATCCTCCGCTACTCCATGAGATGACACAATGTGACCTAAGAATTTATAGAGGTCTGAGCTAGGGAGATTTTAGAGGGATTGACAGTAAGTCCAATTGAGCGTAATCTAGAGAGAACTTGATGTAGGTGTGACATGTGAGACTCAAAATCCGGGTTAAAAATTAAAAGATCATCTATATAAGGATACAGAAATTGATACTTAATAACGGAAAATAGGGAATCCAGCAATCTTTGCATAATCTGCGATCCCAAATTTAATCCAAAAGGAACTTTAGTTAATTGAAAAAGACCATTCGGGGTAATAAAGGCAGTAAGCCTGCTGCTGTGAGAATCCAGAGGGATTTGGTAGTAAGCGGAATTAAGATCTAAGAGAGAGAAGTATTTAGGTTTAGAAAAATGAAAGGCATTTTGCATTTTAGGAATAGGGTAAGAATCATAAAGAATTTTGGAGTTTAATTTCCTATAATCTATAATAAGGCGTGAAGAACCATCGAGCTTATCGACTAAAATACAGGAGGTGCATAATTAGAAGAAGACGGAATTATGGTACCATCCTGGTGCATTTTGTGAATGATGTAGTCCATTTTGGCCATTCTAGGAGGACTAAGATCGTAAGGAGGGGAACGGACGGGAGTGTCATCAAGTAAATCAATGTCAGCCTGATAATTAATAACAGAGCCCAGCTTATCTGTGATAACATCGGCAAATTCAGATCTCAGGACCTCAATGGCTTCTTGTTGGGGAGCAGTGGCATAAATATGCTGATGACTGAAAACGGGGTTCATGGGAAAATCTAGGGGATCTACCAAAGGAATTTGAACGTTTGGATTGAAGAAAGGAGATAGAGGCCATTGTAGTATTATGAATAAGGCCAGTATGATTAAAAAGTCATAACCCAATATGACGGGAAGTGAGCAATTATTGACAACCTGAAATTCAAATGGGCAAGAATATTTGGAAATTTTAACGTTAAGTTTGAGTTGACCCACGATTTCAAGAGTTTTGAAATATGGATGGACATCTGAGGGTAGAAGGGTGTAATTGATGATGAGGATGTGATTGTAAAAGTTGCTGAAAAACGAGAAGCTTATTAGGGAAATTGCAGAACCTGGATCTAATAATGCTAAGGAGGGGAGTTTTGTAACTGTATAAGAGTGTATGACTGTGATGATTTATTACCAGATGAAAAGGTTGACGAAATATAAGGCAGATTTTGCCCATGAGGTCGTGAGCTGCCTACTGACGGCGGGGGTTGAAGTTTTCTAAATTAAAATTGGCACAATTTCGTGCTAAATGCCCCATAGCCTGACATCGATAAGAGCAGAGACGTGAAATATTGCCATGAGAAGGTGGTCGAGTGGTAGGAAGGCTATGACTAGTCGAAGTGCTAAACTGGGGAGGTGGTGTGGAGGAATAATAAGAAAGCTTACCCTGGGTATTTAGAATATCTAATTGAGCGATATTGTAAAGCTGAGGGATAATTGTGGGTGGCATAAAGCGATTAATTAGTTGGCGGAAAGTTGGAGAAGCATAAAATCTAATAAGGGAAATAATTTCTTGGGGATGTTGAGCAATAGCTAACGCATCAGAATACCCGATGGTGGAGTCAAGATAATCGTATGCCGATTCATCAGGACGTTGATGACGTCTGATGTACTTCTTACTGAGTTGTCGAATTTCATAGGGCAGAAAATAAGTATGTAAAACCGAGTGAAAATGGGTGCCATCATGACAAGACTCCATATATTGTAGCCAAAAATTACTAAGATGACCAGATATTTTTGGATAAAACAACGAAAGTAGTTGGGAAAATGGAGCTAAGTTGGTCTGTAGAAATTTTCGAACCGAAAAAGCCATTATGTCAAAGTAACGGGATCAGTAGATTGGATGAGGGGTACCTGGTCAAGACAGTTAGTCAGAATATGGAAATTAAGTGGTTGATGTCAAGAAGGGTTGTGCTGAAACGGAGATTCATAAAAATATGTTTGGGAAGGGGATGGCTGTGGAGTTCGCAAATCTGGAGGGTACTACTGTGCAGATTGGATTTTATAGACAGAAGGAGGAGGTGCCTGATTGAGTGGAAGTTTAGATTGTGCAGTAAAAAAAGAAAGATCAGGATAGAGAGGGGGTTAGGTTGAGGTGGGAGTAACAAGGGTTCAGCAGGCGTGCTGGAAGAGACGGTAGTAGTAATGGTACTTCAAGAGGAAGTAAAATCTGAATTGGAAATAACCAAAGGATTGCCAGGCATATTAGTAAAATGATTTGGATCAGAAAAATTAAAATGAGGATCAAAGGAAATGTCAGAAGTCTCAAAAGTTTTGGGAGGAAAATTATCAGAAAAATAAGCCTTGTTAGAGGAGATAACCAAAGATCAAAGTCTACCTAAATGAAGTACTAAGCCACGCAAGAAAAGAAATAGTGCCACTACCAAAGTAACAAGCTGTAGAGTTGGAGTAGTTTATCGGCTACGCAATTATTTATATCTGCTACCATTTTGTTCTGCTATCATTTTGTAAAGGTGATAAAAATAGGACAAGGTCCCCTTTTGTTCATAGCACCGGGAAGTTTCAGGATGGGTACGTGCATACAGTTCGTACCATCCAACTGCTTCAGATGGGTAAATATAGGGCGTGGTAATAATGGTAGTTCGAATAGTAAGACAGATTGCACTCTAGCCCTACTAAAAAAATAGCGCACTGAAAACCGTGCATATGAGCATTGAATAACTTTCTTTGCTAGGGGCTTTACGTCGCACCGACACAGATAGGTCTTATGGCGACGATGGGATAGGAAAGGCCTAGGAGTTGGAAGGATGCGGCCGTGGCCTTAATTAAGGTATAGCCCCAGCATTTGCTGGTGTGAAAATGGGAAACCACGGAAAACTATTTTCAGGGCTGTCGATAGTGGGATTCGAACCTATTATCTCCCGGATGCAAGCTCAGAGCCGCGCGCCTCTACGCGCACGGCCAACTCGCCCGGTACATTGAATAACAGTGTGTGTCAAGTCATGATAGGTTGAGATTAGAAAACAAGAAAAAACCACAATAAATTTTGATGACAAATGTATTGAAACAAATCATAGCAAAATCTTTACAAATTTCCTCGAAACACCACTAAACTATACAAATATGGTACTTTCCTAACCATTAAGCTCAAAGTTTGCAATGTGTTTCAAGATAACACCGTACAAGGGAGAAAGTAAGAGAGAAAGAAGCAGGTAAGGAAAGGAGGAGGTAGGAAAACGCAAAATATGCCTGCCTAACGACAAGTTAATAAGATTAGCAGGAAATACAAAAAAATGTTGCAGAATTATAATCTCAAAAAAGCACACGATACAATACAAAAAGTCCTCCGAAGTAAAGTCCAATAGAACGATCAGAAATAAATTAACATGGATAGGAACTGCATCTATTACCAGTCAATCACCATATAAGGTCATGTTTAGTAAGATCATCGACCAGGACGACATCACGGTTATCCAAGGAAGCTGTTCCACGACAGTCTCATTCAAACTCACATAATTATAAACATGAATCCGAAGCACAGTTCATGCGTAATCATGCATAGAACTCGCGAGGCACTAGACATAGAACACGCACAGCTCGAGAGAGAGTTGCACCTAAGTTCATAACTTGGTATTATTCGTAGATTGAAAGAAGGTAAAAACTTGGTTAGGAAATGCCATGGTCCCGAATTAAATTTCCAAAGTGAATGTTGTTCCTTCTGAAGTTCCAAATTTAAAAGAAAGAATAGAAATGTGTGTCATACCTCATCTCCATAATGACGGAGACGATGTTTGACGTTCCACCCTCCACACAGGCTAAGGTCCATCTCAATTAACACGGAGAAAGGCCTGGTTTATATATGATTGAGTAGAGAGGAAACAATTGAGGAGAAACACATCGAGCACATTCCAGATGTTTCGGGAGCGTGCGCTAGCAGACAAAACAGTGTCGGGTGACGTCATCAGGAGTGCGAGCAGGCAAGCAAATAGTCAGTTGACAGAAGACGCGAAGATGAATAGAGCTGAAGTCCGTACAGAGTATATGGTTTTCAGTAAATATTTGCGATGAGGGTATTGAATACCAGTTGCAGAGAGAAATACGGCGTGTTGTCGTAATGAAGGTGAGTCCATAGCAGTAATAGAATGATGAGGGTTATGTGGATTGCGAATTTCCTTGAAGGAGATGCCGGTGAAATGACGAGTCCGTTACAACATGTGGACGTTCGATACCAGGTTCGACTTCCATGGTCCCTTGTTTCAGGATTGCCCTCTAAACCTTAAGTGGCGAAGGGTCGGCTGGTGGGACAACAAAAAAGATGCGCCTATCCAACAATTTATTTGAAGATTACGATTCGGTATTTCGTGAATGGTTGAAGCTTAACATCACTGAGAAGGCGACGGAGAATGGTAAGGGACACTACATGCTCCATCGTCCAGTGGTAAAAGAGACTAGCAGTACCACAAAGGTGCGCCCCGTCTTCGACGCCTCTGCAAAAGTTGCTGGTTTTCCTTCTCTTAATGAATGCTTGGAGCAAGGACGATTTTAATTGAACCCGACATTTTGATACGATTTCGAGAGGAAACCGTGGGTATCTCAGCGGGCATACAGAAAGCCTTTCTACAGATTGTGATACATCCTGATGATAGAGACTATCTCAAGGTCCTGTAGTGGTTCCGTGACAACAGGTTAATGACATTGAGTCCGACCCTTTGGCAGAACGGTCAGCGTACTGTCCTTCGGTTCAGAGTGTCCCGGGTTCGATTCCCTGCTGGGTCGGGGATTTTAACCTTAATTGGTTAATTCCAATGGCACGGGGGCTGGGTGTATGTGTTGTCTTCATCATAATTTCATCCTCATCATGAGAGCAGGTCGCCTACGGGTGTCAAATAGAAAGACCTGCACCTGGCGAGCCGAACCCGTCCTGGGATATCCCGGCACTAAAAGCCTTACGACATTTCAATGACATTGAGACACTCCCCCGTGGTTTTCGTGGTGACCTGTAGCCCCTTCACCTTGGCCGTAATTCTCGATCACCATGCAGTAAATGTATTGATAATAATCCTGTAGAAGATGGTGCTCTGTTGAAAAAATTGAAGACCGGATTCTATGTTGATAATTTAGCTATGAGTGTAGACAGTCCTTCAGAGGCTGAGTACCTGCGGACTCTTGCTACATGTGTTATGGCAAAAGTAGGATTTAATTTCAGAGGGAGGAAGTTCTCAGGTGACTCTTCTGAAGCGTCGGTTCTTATGATAGGACTGAAATGGGATCGTAAGAGTGACAAGCTCAGTCTAACATGAGTTGGTGGGAGAAAGCTACTGAGGTGTGCTGTCTTACGAAGAGGTAGGTTCTCTCCATGACACAGAGAATATTTGGCCCAATTGGCTTTAGTGGACCTGCATCTTGAGTTTGAAGCTGATGTTGCAAAACCTATTGGAGAAAAAATTGGACTGGGACTATCCTATAGATAATGAAAACGAAAATATTTTTAAAGCTTGACTTCAACGAGCTCCTCTGCTCAAAGAAATAACCATCCCTCGAAATAAGGGACGTCTCATGATCGTTCACGGCACCTTTTCGTTGACGGAACTTACAAGGCGTATGCTGCGTGCGTACGTTTGCGCTGTGAAACCGAAGAGGGAGATGTCATAATCAATTTGGTGCTGTCTAAGTGGAGAGTTGTGCCATCTAAGAAACGATGGCACGATGAGTCGATGGCAGCGAGATTGCTGATTTCTGTTTGAGATGCCATTGGTTGGACCACTGAACCCGTTCATGCATGTAGTGATTCGAGCACGGCGCTTGCCTGGATCCGAAGAGAAGAAGAGTGGTCAGTCTTTGTCAGGGATCGTGTCAAGGAGATACGAAAATTAACTCGGGTTTTGAGTGGAAGCATATCCCTAGTCCTTTGGATCCCGCTGACCTCCCTTCTAGAGGATGTACAATTGAGCATCTCGTCGCTTCACATTGGTGAGATGGATTCCCATGGTTGAGACAACATCACGACTCTTGGCTTCTGTCTTTTTGTACATACGTTGAGGAAGAAGTGATCAGCGAAAAACTTAAGAAATCTACCGTACTTCTCGTTGCACACAAGGACCACGGCTAGTTGCATCACTACTTCAGCAAATATGAGCAAATTGTTTGCACAGTGTTCTGGATTTTTCGGTCGGAATGAGAAACGGCCCATTTCAGCAGAACAACTTCTACTCGCTGAGAGCACTGTTTGCAGACTTGTACAAGAAGAAACTTTGCATTCGTAGAAGACCACAGGATCTGCGACCTTTCTCCCTTCAATGATGAAGCAGGTGTGATACGTGTAAAGACGCGGTTGATGGAAAGGTATGATGCCTGCTCATTTGCCACTCGATAGTTGCAGTCGCTTAAGCACGGCCAGTATCCAATAATCGGGAGATCGTGGGTTCGAGCCCCACTCTCGGCAGCACTGAAGATGGTTTTCCGTGGTTTCCCATTTTCACACCAGGCAAATGCGGGGCTGTACCTTAATTAAGGCCACGGCCGCTTCCTTCCACTTCCTAGGCCTTTCCCATCCCATCGTCGCTATAAGACATATCTGTGTCGGTGCGACGTAAAGCAAAAAATACCTCCTGTCGTGATTCCTTATGACCACCCGATTGTGAAGCGTTTCATTCTCAATCTGCATCCAGAGTAATTGACGCCGCATTGTTTGAGGTGTGTGGGATTGATCACGCAGGTCCATTCATTCTGAAAGGCGGCCAGAAAGCACGAGTAACCCTGTTCACATGTGGAATTTACAGGGCCATACATTTGGAGATTGTCACGTCTCAAAATACCGATTCCTTTTTGTTAGCACTGGGGCAATTTATTGCACGTAGAGGAAACCCGAGTGTCCGAATGTGATTTACTCTGACAATGCTACTTATTTTCTAGGTGCTGAGAACTCTTTTGCAGCCCTTGATTGGGATAGAATAAAGTTGCACTGCTCAGTTGAAAGAATTCAATGGAAATTCAACCCACGGACTGCCCCATGGTGGGGAGGATTCTATGAGAGGATGGTTCAAAATATTAAGCGGGTTATTCGACGGATCTTTGGGAGAGCATCATTGAACCCGGATGAGTTGTATACTGTTCTCTGTGGATGTGAAAGCATTGTCAGTTCCAGACCAAGCACTGATTCATCGGAAACCTATAAAGACCGTGTTGCCTTGACACCGGAGATGTTCCTCAAAGATATTCGCAATAGTGGAACCGTAGATATCGACGAAATTGAAAATAAAAATTTAGAGCGTCGTTTACGTTATCGACACAAACTTAGGGAGCAGCTGAGGGCTCGGTTCCGTTCAGAATATTTAGACTCACCGAAGTGGATTCATCGACTGAAGACTCGTCTGCCCTCATTTGGAGAAATCGTGTTAATTGGTTCAGATAATACCAAAAGAATCTACTGGCTACTTGCACGAGTAGGAAAAATTCAGGGACGTGTTGGTAATATGCGAGTTATTCGGTTGAGAACTGAAAAGGGAACAATGACTCGCCCACTAGAACGTATGTTTCCATTGGAGATCGAAGGCCAGTCTAACTAGGATAGTGAAAAGGTGTTGCACCCTGTTGCGAGTTCTATTTCGGATTCTTGTGATCATACTGAGCCGTCCAATGTCGTTCAGATACCGCCAGTTTTTAGGAATGGACCTCAAGTTACTCGATCTGGAAGACCAGTGAAACCGCCGCATCGTTTGGACTAGTAGAGAAGGACGATACCACTGTGTGTCTTCGTTTTATTTTGTGAAAAAATCTTGTCAATATGTTTAGTAATTTTCATTTCAGAAAATTAGGTGAGAGGACGTGGCAGCACCAGAGTGAACCATAGAACTGTAAATGTACTTCTTGGACCTTTTTGGTATGAGTGAGTGTTTTGTTTCATTATGCAATCTTTTGTTGTATCAACTTATGTTTAGATGCTCTGTTCATAAAGTATTGGACGGAATATTAAAATATAGATCAAATAAGATGGATAAAAGGGGATATCTGATAACTGTTTAATCATATGATATTTGACAAAAATTGTAAACTGTCATTTGTTTTTACTCCACAGTCATCATTCTCTGAAATACTTTCATTGTTGCGTAGAATTTCGAAATGCTGCATGTCTGGCCTATGCTACAGAATGCAAGTAGGTCCATCATACCAGCAGCGATCATAACAGCTACCAGATTTTAACTTGTAAATTCGTATAATATTCATAAATTCCTCACCGATTTTGCAGGCTCGTTACCTGTAAAATGAAAGTCATAGGCTTAAAGCGACTTAAATCCTGATCTGATTTAATGTGGCTGCATCTACATAACGTTTATTAACCGGATCGGTATCCTGTTTAGGATCTTCAATGGTTAGTGGCATAGATTTTTAAATCTTAAATTTGCCGTAATATGACTTTGTCTGCGTATCGTTTATTCAATGGATCGTTGTCCCGTTTAGGATCCTTCACGAATCCCGCTGTGGCATTTAAATTCATCTGTTTTAATACGACTGTATCTACGTAACTTTTATTCACCGGATCGCTGTCTCGCTTAGGTTCGTCTAGGATCTGCGAAGCAGATTCTAAATTTTCAAGCCGATCTAATGCGACTGTATCTACGTATCGTTTATTTGCCGGGTCGGTGTCCCGCGCAGGACTCTTACGCGTTGTCATTTAGTTAATGGAGTTATTCCAAACTGATCCATATTCATTCCCTCTCTCTCATTATACACTGACTGACAGAGCAAATGCAACACCAAGAAGGAGTGGTTCGAAAGGGATGAAAGTTGGGGAAAAAACAGAGACGGCACGGACGAATAATTGATGTTTATTTCAAAGCGATGTGCAGGTTACACAATGCGCACGGCATCGACTCAGTAGGATGTAGGACCACCGCGAGCGGCGATGCACGCAGAAACACGTCGAGGTACAGAGTTAATAAGAGTGCGGATGGTGTCCTGAGGGATGGTTCTCCATTCTCTGTCAACCATTTGCCACAGTTGGTCGTCCGTACGAGGCTGGGGCAGAGTTTGCAAACGGCGTCCAATGAGATCCCACACGTGTTCGATGGGTGAGAGATCCGGAGAGTACGCTGGCTACGGAAGCATCTGTACACCTCGTAGAGCCTGTTGGGAGATGCGAGCAGTGTGTGGGCGGGCATTATCCTGCTGAAACAGAGCATTGGGCAGCCCCTGAAGGTACGGGAGTGCCACCGGCCGCAGCACATGCTGCACGTAGCGGTGGGCATTTAACGTGCCTTGAATACGCACTAGAGGTGACGTGGAATCATACGCAATAGCGCCCCAAACCATGATGCCGCGTTGTCTAGCGGTAGGGCGCTCCACAGTTACTGCCGGATTTGACCTTTCTCCACGCCGACGCCACACTCGTCTGCGGTGACTATCACAGACAGAACAGAAGCGTGACTCATCGGAGAACACGACTTTCCGCCATCCCCTCGTTCAAGTCGCTCTAGCCCGGCACCATGCCAGGCGTGCACGTCTATGCTGTGGAGTCAATGGTAGTCTTCTGAGCGGACGCCGGGAGTGCAGGCCTCCTTCAACCAATCGACGGGAAATTGTTCTGGTCGATATTGCAACAGCCAGGGTGTCTTGCACATGCTGAAGAATGGCGGTTGACGTGGCGTGCGGGGCTGCCACCGCTTGGCGGCGGATGCGCCGATCCTCGCGTGCTGACGTCACTCGGGCTGCGCCTGGACCCCTCGCACGTGCCACATGTCCCTGCGCCAACCATCTTCGCCACAGGCGCTGCACCGTGGACACATCCCTATGGGTATCGGCTGCGATTTGACGAAGCGACCAACCTGCCCTTCTCAGCCCGATCACCATACCCCTCGTAAAGTCGTCTGTCTGCTGGAAATGCCTCCGTTGACGGCGGCCTGGCATTCTTAGCTATACACGTGTCCTGTGGCACACGACAACACGTTCTACAATGACTGTCGGCTGAGAAATCACGGTACGAAGTGGGCCATTCGCCAACGCCGTGTCCCATTTATCGTTCGCTACGTGCGCAGCACAGCGACGCATTTCAAATCATGAGCATACCTCAGTGACGTCAGTCTACCCTGCAATTGGCATAAAGTTCTGACCACTCCTTCTTGGTGTTGCATTTGCTCTGTCAGTCAGTGTATATACAGGGTGAAGCGAAATTCGCGCACTTGGGCATCGCAGCGCGACTCCTCACATGCAGCAATAAAAAAATGTCTCTCACAAAAGTTCGTCCTGCGAGTATATCCGGGAGAAAAAGGACGTTGAAAAGTGGCAATCTGGCAACACTGTAACCACATGTATGGTAACTACCTCTGTCAGCACATATTTCTCGTGTTGTACAGTTGGCGCAGTGGATAGAGTTTCGGGTTAGCATGCAGGAGGTCGAGGGGGTCGATCCTGGTTTGAGGCGTATGTTTTTTTTATTTCGTAAATGTAGTCCAAGTGATATGGTATCTGGCATCTTAATCGTCAACAGCGATTGCAGCGCGTCCTCTAGAATCAATTTGCACTTACATATTACGATCCTAGAAATGCACGAACATTCCTTTTCATTGGTTAGCTTTGAAAGACGCCCTTTCCACGTCGTCGGCGTGAATTTATTCGCACCACTTCATCTACTAGATGCGTTACAACGTGTTCAGCGTTACTAAATTTTGTAAATGTAGGATACATGTGACCTAAGAAACGGTGTCTTGCTGTATTACAGTATGTAATGTCCGATTGAAATGAGCAAATAAAAAAAGTGCGCCTTAACCCAGGATCGAACCCTCGACCTCCTGCATGCTAACCCAAAACTCTATCCACTGCACCAACTGAACAGCACGACTAGTACGTGCTGACAGGGGTAGTTACCCTACATGTGGTTACAGTGTTGCCAGATTGCCACTCTCCAACGTTCTTTATCTGCCGGAAATTCTCGCAGGACGAACTTTTGTGATATTTTTTTATTGCTGGTATGTGAGGAGTGGCGGTGCGACGCTCGAGTGCGCGAATTAAGCTTCACTCTGTATATTGAACCCTTATTGTCCTTAAAGGATACCTACCTTCCTTACCTATTAACAATCTGCATGAGATCTGTCTCTTGTGTCCTTAATGAATTCTTCGTCACTTGCGTGGGTAAGAGGCGGGTTTCAATAATTTTAATCTATCTACTAAATGAAAGATCAAATCTCGAAATGTCCGCCTCTGTGGTGTAGTGGTTAGCGTGATTAGCTGCCACCCCCGGAGGCCCGGGTTCGATTCCCGGCTCTGCCACGAAATTTGAAAAGTGGTACGAGGGCTGGAACGGGGTCCACTCAGCCTCGGGAGGTCAACTGAGTAGAGGTGGGTTCGATTCCCACCTCAGCCATCCTGGAAGTGGTTTTCCGTGGTTTTCCACTTCTCCTCCAGGCCACGGCCGCTTCCTTCCCTCTTCCTTGCCTATCCCTTCCAATCTTCCCATCCCTCCACAAGGCCCCTGTTCAGCATAGCAGGTGAGGCCGCCTGGGCGAGGTACTCGTCATACTCCCCAGTTGTATCCCCCGACCAAGAGTCTGAAGCTCCAGGACACTGCCCTTGATGCGGTAGAGGTGGTATCCCTCGCTAAGTCCGAGGGAAAAACCGAACCTGGAGGGTAAAATGATGATGATGATGATGATGATGATGATGAAATCTCGAAATCGTGGTTTATTCCATGAATTATTTAAATGAGGAAAATTAAAAAAAAACCATTATAATTCGAACTTCTACTGGTTCGATCAACACAATCAACAATAATTATAACGCAGAGGAGAGATATACTGGTTTTAGAAGTTTAACTTAACTGCCTGATGTGCAACCTTACTAGAAACCACTGTCACAAGTTAAGAATGAAGAACAGAAAGTTTGGAAATCCTTAAATTCGGCTTCCATGTGACACTACATGCACCATCATAATGATTCATGATGGTCCAGCCCTTGTAACACGAACTCTGGACTCTTGGTATAATCGGCATGTGCCACAAAGTGGTTGTACGGCATGGACTCTTAATTGAATCGATGTGACCTGCGACTATGTCATGGACCGGCATCTAACTTTCTCATTTACGTTAAAGTCATTGTGGATGATGACCGCAAGGGAAATAATGCTATAATGGCATATGGCCTTAACCTAAGTCACTGAGGTTAATGACCCCATGACCATCCAAATTCTAAGCTGAAGGCTAAACACAACTAAGTTACAGTAGTTGATGACCAAGGTTTCAACTTTAATAATCCCAGCCCATTTGATGATCAATCAATCAAAGTCATATTATACAACAACAACAACGCTCACAACACTTTGTGGCAGTAAAATTCTTTACATTCGGACATGTCCCCTTAATCGTTACGTACACATTTGAACTTTCCCGGCAAAATAAACTAAGATTTTCAGAATAAATTTTCAAGTTGATTACACCGGGCGAGTTGGCCGTGCGGCCAGGGGCGCGCGGCTGTGAGCTTACATCCGGGAGATAGTAGGTTCGAATCCCTCTGTCGGCAGCCGTGAAGATGGTTTTCCGTGGTTTCCCATTTTCACATGAGCCAAATGCTGGAGCTGTACCTTAATTAAGGCCACGGTCGCTTCCTTCCGACTCCTAGGCCTTTCCTCTCCCATCGTCGCCATAAGATCTTTCTGTGTCGGTGCAACGTAAAGCCAATTACAAAAAACCAAGTTGATCACTTGGCTTTAAGTTATTTCTCAAATACGGTTTCCACTGAATTTATTAATTCAATAAACTGAAATGATTTCTATAAATCCTAATTAATAACAAATGCTATCTCCGCGGACAAATTGTTTCTTTGACAAGTCCCTACTCAGTTTTATTTACGTTTTATTATAATGTTTTATCGTCACTTCGTGGAGGCTGGAAACAAACATTTTTATTTCCAATAGTATTTGTTTCATGACGTCACACCACAAGTTTTATTTAACACTAACAATTATTAACACTCGCTTGGATACCCCTAATTATCAAGTACTCAAGATCTGTACAAGTGAACTCAACGTAAAATAAGCCAACACTTTGTCACATGCCAACATGGCATTTGAAATAAGGCTTTTGTGCATTTCTCAAAAATAAATTTAATAACTACCACCAGTACTCTATTTTGGACACTCTGGAAATGGTTAAATTCGCTCATTATTGTCTCATTTCTAGAAAATAGATCTCAGAGAATTAGAGTAGGTGAAGCTTTATCTGACCCTGTAATAATTAAGAGGGGAATTCCTCAAGGCAGTATTATCGGACCTTTATATTTTCTTATATATATAAATGATATATGTAAAGGAGTGGAATCGGAGGCAAGGCTTTTTGCGGATGATGTTATTCTCTATAGAGTGATAAATACACTGACTGACAGAGCAAATGCAACACCAAGAAGGAGTGGTTCGAATGGGATGAAAGTTGGGGAAAAACAGAGACGGCACGGACGAATAATTGATGTTTATTTCAAAGCGATATGCAGGTTACACAATGCGCACGGCATCGACTCAGTAGGATGTAGGACCACCGCGAGCGGCGATGCACGCAGAAACACGTCGAGGTACAGAGTCAATAAGAGTGCGGATGGTGTTCTGAGGGATGGTTCTCCATTCTCTGTCAACCATTTGCCACAGTTGGTCGTCCGTACGAGGCTGGGGCAGAGTTTGCAAACGGCGTCCAACGAGATCCCACACGTGTTCGATTGGTGAGAGATCCGGAGAGTACGCTGGCTACGGAAGCATCTGTACACCTCGTAGAGCCTGTTGGGAGATGCGAGCAGTGTGTGGGCGGGCATTATCCTGCTGAAACAGAGCATTGGGCAGCCCCTGAAGGTACGGGAGTGCCACCGGCCGCAGCACATGCTGCACGTAGCGGTGGGCATTTAACGTGCCTTGAATACGCACTAGAGGTGACGTGGAATCATACGCAGTAGCGCCCCAAACCATGATGCCGCGTTGTCTAGCGGTAGGGCGCTCCACAGTTACTGCCGGATTTGACCTTTCTCCACGCCGACGCCACGCCACACTCGTCTGCGGTGACTATCACTGACAGAACAGAAGCGTGACTCATCGGAGAACACGACGTTCCGCCATTCCCTCATCCAAGTCGCTCTAGCCCGGCACCATGCCAGGCGTGCACGTCTATGCTGTGGAGTCAATGGTAGTCTTCTGAGCGGACGCCGGGAGTGCAGGCCTCCTTCAACCAATCGACGGGAAATTGTTCTGGTCGATATTGGAACAGCCAGGGTGTCTTGCACATGCTGAAGAATGGCGGTTGACGTGGCGTGCGGGGCTGCCACCGCTTGGCGGCGGATGCGCCGATCCTCGCGTGCTGACGTCACTCGGGCTGCGCCTGGACCCCTCGCACGTGCCACATGTCCCTGCGCCAACCATCTTCGCCACAGGCGCTGCACCGTGGACAAATCCCTATGGGTATCGGCTGCGATTTGACGAAGCGACCAACCTGCCCTTCTCAGCCCGATCACCATACCCCTCGTAAAGTCGTCTGTCTGCTGGAAATGCCTCCGTTCACGGCGGCCTGGCATTCTTAGCTATACACGTGTCCTGTGGCACACGACAACACGTTCTACAATGACTGTCGGCTGAGAAATCACGGTACGAAGTGGGCCATTCGCCAACGCCGTGTCCCATTTATCGTTCGCTACGTGCGCAGCACAGCGGCGTATTTCACATCATGAGCATACCTCAGTGACGTCAGTCTACCCTGCAATTGGCATAAAGTTCTGTTCACTCCTTCTTGGTGTTGCATTTGCTCTGTCAGTCAGTGTAAGTTACAAGATTGTGAGCAACTGCAACATGACCTCGAAAATGTTGTGAGATGGACAGCAGGCAATGGTATGTTGATAAACGGGGTTAAAAGTCAGGTTGTGAGTTTCACAAATAGGAAAAGTCCTCTCAGTTTTAATTACTGCGTTGATGGGGTGAAAGTTCCTTTTGGGGATCATTGTAAGTATCTAGGTGTTAATATAAGGAAAGATCTTCATTGGGGTAATCACATAAATGGGATTGTAAATAAAGGGTACAGATCTCTGCACATGGTTATGAGGGTGTTTAGGGGTTGTAGTAAGGATGTAAAGGAGAAGGCATATAAGTCTCTGGTAAGACCCCAACTAGAGTATGGTTCCAGTGTATGGGACCCTCACCAGGATTACCTGATTCAAGAACTGGCAAAAATCCAAAGAAAAGCAGCTCGATTTTTTTCTGGGTGATTTCCGACAAAAGAGTAGCGTTACAAAAATGTTGCAAAGTTTGGGTTGGGAAGAATTGAGAGAAAGAAGAAGAGCTACTCGACTAAGTGGTATGTTCCGAGCTATCAGCGGAGAGATGGCGTGGAATGATATTAGTAGACGAATAAGTTTGAATGGCGTTTATAAATGTAAGAATGATCACAATATGAAGATAAAGTTGGAATTCAAGAGGACAAACTGGGGCAAATATTCATTTATAGGAAGGGTAGTTAGGGACTGGAATAACTTACCAAGGTAGATGTTCAATAAATTTCCAATTTCTTTGAAATCATTTAGGAAAAGGCTAGGAAAACAACAAATAGGGAATCTGCCACCTGGGCGACTGCCCTAAATGCAGATCAGTATTGATTGATAAAATCTACGATCTTGCGGATAAATTGACAAATGCTACATTCCTGGCCCAAACAGATTATACGCAGAGATTTAGTTTAAGATGTCATTCGATATTTATACACATCACGAACCGACACCTTTCTAAGTGGAATCTATCTCAATTTCCATCTCAAACATTAGACAAATAAATCCCTCGGGTTCACACAGAATCTCCCGGCATCAATTACAGGCTTCCAACTACCCGATTTCACAAAAATTCTACCTCAACTCTCATTTAATAATACATAACCACTTGCTTAACACGACAAAAATCTCGACGACATAAACATGGAATATAATTCTTAGGATCCGCAACGTTTACACGCTCAAAATACTCTGATAATGAAACATCTTCGCATAACATGACCTCGTATTTCTGAACTGGACTTCACAAAATGACTGACAAAATTTACTGTTATTTTTTGTCAGCTATACACAGTTTAAACGGACATAGAAATAGCAATCTTTTCGCAACACGATATCTACCGATCTATATTGCTCAACACGACAGCATGCCTACATTCGATTGAAAATGAGTA
Organism: Anabrus simplex; assembly: GCF_040414725.1. Taxonomy (NCBI): domain Eukaryota; kingdom Metazoa; phylum Arthropoda; class Insecta; order Orthoptera; family Tettigoniidae; genus Anabrus; species Anabrus simplex. The sequence goes on from NC_090266.1 coordinate 255,191,167, forward strand.
ACCACGGATTTCTTACATAACTCGTCATAATTTCAAACAGAAAAATTTTCACATCAGATTAAAGATCTTAATTTGACACCGCAAAATACAGAAAAATAAGCGTACTGAAATGACAATCTACTTTAGACGTTATATCGTTTCGTAACCATCAAATTGACTATTTTACAACACATCATATACTCGTAAAAATTTCAATATTTTATCCAAGCATAAAAACAAATGACCTTTCGTCATATTTCTGACATTTCACGAAATAAATGGGTGACCAAACTGCGGCACAAATATCCATTACAAAATATAAGTTGTGACATCATGAAACAAATACATAGGTTGTGATAGTGATAATTCACCTACCTCAAATTTACGCCAGCTTCCATCTCGTTAGTTCACCAGCAACTCTCCGGTATTTTATTCAGCCATTTTAACACTTCTGGCTTTACAGATCATTTTATTTATTATGGCTTTTCTCTGAAAATAAAGGCACAAAAAATAAGTACCCTTCACTCGATATTTTCGCAGACCGAACAGGACTGTTTGTACTGCCGATCGCACACGAAATAATCTTTATAACACGATATTATTTAAACATCACTTATACTACCGCGGCATAGATATGACCGTCTTTTACATGTTCATTAAATACACTTTACTTAATAAAACTGTCTCCACTTGGAGACGATACTCCGGCCACATCGACTTAGTCTAACAATCGTCGATAAATTACCCAACAGTATGAGGTTCTCCCTCGAGTTCAAAAGATTCAGTGCGGGTGATTTCAAGATGGCGCGTCCCTTTTTCTTTGCCGCCAAGAAATTTTACATACATTTTCCGACCTTGTGGAAATGTATTTAAAGCAGTTTTTACTGTAACCAATTACTTGCTAAATTACTAGTGACATTGTTCATGAACATTTAAAAATATCTCGTAACAAATTGACTGGTTTGACCTCGTTTGATAGGCACTATATTCTGACGACGTGACGCAGGTTGAACAGACACGCGCGTCTTTCACCAGTTTCCCTCGAAAACTGTTTAGCAACCTAAAGTTTGTATTACTAATGACCCAACTGTCTCACACGCAATTATAAGACATTTGTTGTATTAGTTTTGCTGCTAATTCCTTTCAATAGATTTTTTATTTAACCAACACTTTTGTTGTATCCATGTACCATCGACACTTGCCGGTGACGTCACTTTTCATAGCGTGAGAAGGGAGCCATCCCCCCCTTGCCACGTATCGTTCCGATGAGAAAAAATGTATTTGAGCTTCTCATTGCGATTAATATGGGGCCTCATGTAGTTATTTTATTTATTATTAGTATTTATCGTATGATGAGTCTATGTACACACATGCATATAGTTCAGGGTAAATGTGCGTAGTCACAAGTCCGTACAGTACTATAACTCTAGGTCTAGCATTTTGACCCAATCAACTGCTTCATCCAGTGTGCGGTGAATGTCCATTAGCGTTCCTTTGAAAGCTCGAATTGGGCAGTCAGCAACAATGTGGTGGATTGACTGAGAAGAGACACCACAATCACAATCTGCAGAGCTAGTCCAACCCAATTTTCACAACAGATAACCACATCTGCCTTGTCCAGTTCTTATTCGATTGATGATTCTCCACTGTCGTCTTGGAAGATCAAATCCTTGTACTCGTTTGGAAGGATTTTCAACTAGATGTTTGTTCACTACTGAAGACTGATCCCACTGGGCTTTCCATGAACTGTTAACATGAAAAGAGCTTCGTTCAAGATCCATTGCTGTACGCCAGGGTGGTTTTCTTGAATTCAGTCGTTGATGTTCAGTGTACGTAATATCTTGATGGATGAGTAGTTGGGGGTTCTGCTGAAAGTTCTTCCAAACCTTTAGGAGAGCTGCTGATCGTCTTAGGGCTGGAGGTGGAATATTGCTGAGAACAGGAAGCCATAGTGTGTTCGTGCTCCGAATGCAACCCGTGATTATGCGCATTGCCTGATTGAGTTGTACATCGATCTTCTTTGTGTGAACACTATTGATCCAAGAGGGGCAGCTGTATTCAGCAACAGAATATGATCAGGCTAATGCTGTTGATCTTAGAACATGAGTATTGGCTCCCCATGGTGTACCAGCAAGTTTCTGAAGAATATTATTTCTAGTTTTTACTTTAGCAGCTACATTTGAGAGATATTGCTTGAAAGTCAAAGTTCTATCAAGTGTTATTCCCAAGTAGTTTGGTTGTAGAACGGTAATATTTGATCTCGGAATTTTTTTGTTGGTTTGTAATTAGACTGTCTGTTGCGTAAGTGGAATGTAGATATAACTATTTTTTGAGGATTTACGTGGAGGCACCATTTCTTGAAATATACATCCAAGGCTTCCAGATCAGTGGCTAAAGTAGTTTCAGCATCATAAAAGTTGCAGCACTGAATCACCAAACAAATGTCATCAGCATAAATGAATTTTCTTGATGATGTGTCTGGGAGGTTGTATATGTACAGATTGAAAAGAAGGGGGACGAGGACTGATCCTTGAGGTAAACCATCGTTTAATTTAAACACTCTTCTTCTGTCATTATCAGCGTAGATCTTGAAGTATCTATTACTGAGCATATTGCTAAGTAAGGCCGTAAGTTTATGACATGGGATCACACTCAAAAATTTTAGGATTCCATCTCGCCAGACATTATCATAGGCAGCTGATAGATCCAGAAAGGCAGCCACGCTTACTGATTTCCTCTCATATCCATTTTCGATATACGTGGTGAGAGATAGTACTTGATCATTACAACTTCTTCCAGGTCTAAATCCTGCTTGCTCTATAGGAATGTAGCTGTTGATTGTTTCATAAATTCTATTGTAGAGCAGTCGCTCAAGGAGTTTATATGTGACACTTAGAAGTGCTATTGGACGGTAGCTTCCCACTTTAGATGAATCTTTATTTGGTTTCAGTATGGCTATTATCTTTGTTTTCTTCATCAGAGATGGGATGTTTCCAGTTTGCAGAATATTAGTGAAGAAGTTGGTTAACCAATTTATTGTGGCTGGTCCGCAATGAGCCAAACATTCAGGATAAATTCCATCAAATCCTGCAGCTTTTCCAAATTTCATACTTTTTATTGCGACTTTAGTTTTCCCTTCTTTGAATGGAGTAGAGAATTCAGAAAACTGCGGCGCTGCTCTTTTCTTGATGTTCAACTTTAATTTGATATCATTTTTGGTTCGCTTGTCTTCTGTGTTTTAGGAAACTGTTATTAGATGATTAGCAAAATCATTCAGATTGATGGCTGTTTTTGATCTCTTAGTTGCAGGGTTTGAAGAATCCAATCTCCTAATTATATACCAGGCCTTTCTGCTAGAATGGGTGTAATCTAGGGATTCCACTGTTTCATGCCAGATCCTTCTTCGACTCTCATCCAAGGATTGGAGGATACCAGCTGCATTGTCGGAATTAGGATGTTCTTCATATTATCGTAGTAATTCCTCACTCTCTGGACTCCAGCCAGGGATATACTCCTTACGATATCCTCTAAGGATGCATCGTCTCGCTGCACCTTTTATAACCCCTACAAATCTGCTGTAGTTGTTGTATGTTGGTTTGATCCATCTTATATTGGAGTCTGTTTGCTTTGCAAATTCAGTCCAGTTGGCTTTCTTGAAGTTCCACCTCGGTTTAGGATGTGATCGAACAACAGGTAAAGACGTCCCAACCTCCAAGAGAACAGGCCTGTGTTGACTATGTGGGAAATCGTTGAGCACTCTACATCGAACTTGATTGTGTGAATTATGAAGCCGATTTGTGAAACAAAGATCTGGGGTGTAGCCTCGAGACCAGCGAGCTGATTGAAAGGTAGGCAGATCCTTAGCATAAAAAATCAGATTGAGATTTTCAGTTTCCATCCAGTCCACAAGAACTTCACCATTAGAGTCATCTTTATTATATCCCCAAAGATGATGATGGCTGTTGAAATTGCCGAGATATATAGTAGGATACTGCAGAGAAGGTATAGGAGGATTAGGTCAAGTAGTATCTGGCGGCTTGTACACATTAACTATTGTCAAGTTTTCAATGTTAACTGTAGTAGTAAAAATGTCATTTTCAGAGTTTACTGATAGTAATTGGTAATTTGTTATATCATTCCTGACATAAGTTGCAAGGCCATACTTTTGATGATAGTTAAATGCTACCAATTTAAAGCGTGGAATTTTCCCCCTACTCTGTAACTGTAGTTCATCTGCTGTGTGTGTTTCTTGAAGCACGATGACATCAACTGTATATTTCAGTGCAATCCTGGAAAGATACTCACATTTCGCTCGACTAATCCCTTCGATATTCAATTGACAAATGCGCAGCGATGGTCCAATTCTACGAACTTGAAGGTCCTGAAAAGGACCACACATCTCCTTCTTGTTCGCTCCTTGACCGAGAGGTCGTTTCCGACAGTTCGGTCTCATCTTATCACTGTTGCTTTCTTAGCACCACCCGGGAGACACGTGTAGGGCAGTGTAGTGGTTAAACCTACGGACGTGAAGCAATGTAGACCCCCGCCCCATGTGGTAAATTTAAGGCTCTGATTTCTTATGACACAAAGATTATTGGCTTCAATATACATATACTATAAATAGAATAGACATCCGCGTTTCCCCTCTGTATATAATACACCATGTCGCTATGGAGTTTATTAAACAGTCGCAATCACTTCCGGTCGGAGACGTAGTTTCTAGCCTTACTCCAGCATCGACCGCACAACGTCATGGGACGCTTTTCCCCGCAACCATTCGATGCCTCATTGTCGGAACATCGGGTTGCAGAAAGACTAAACTTATGATCACTCTGATTACCTCATTGAATGGAGTTCGCTTCCAGAATATTTACATCTTCACCAAGTCGCTCCATCAACCAAGGTACGTGTTCTTAGGAGAGGTCATGTCTGGCCTCAAGAAAGGGAACATGGGTTATTCTGCATTCGCAGCGCACGAAGACGAAGTTTTTCCAGATGATGTTCGCCCCGATTCGCTCATGATTTTCGATGATATATCTACGAAACAGCAGTTCTCTTTTAGTATGGGACGTCCCAAACATTTAGATTGCTTCTATCTCTGCCAAAACTATCCACGCATAACAAAACAGCTTATTCGCCATAATGCAAATGTTATTGTTCTCTTTCGTCAAGATGAGTTAAACATTCACAATGTCTACGATGACCACGTGAACCCGGACATGACATTTATCACCTTTACAGAAATGTGCGCTACATGTTGGAATGCTCACCGCCATGGCCATTTCGTTATCGACTACCGAGTGAGATCGTTAAGGGTCGCTATCTTGGAGGCTTCGACGATTCTATTCAACTTTAAATAACGCTAATGCATATAGAGGGAGATATATAGAGATATGGACAAGCAACTGAAACCGCACAATATCAGTGTTAGAAATAATATTCGACGCAAGTTTCGTGAACTCAAACGCACGCGTGCAGAGAGTGAGTTTTGGTCAAAAAATTTAAAATTACCACTATACGAGTAAACATTATTGAAACCGATGTCAAAAGCAGTGACGAAGCTGAAAGTGTAAGGAAACACAGATTTCCGGTAAAGGGCTGAAGGCGAAGCCGACGCAATGTAAGGAAACGCAAACTTCGGACGTCGAATATGAAGAACAATTGTGCTCTCCACATTTTCTGTCAGTGTCAGTAATTGCTTCGACATCTACAAGACCTCCTTTTTTTACTTTGCTTTACGTCGCACCGACACAGATAGGTCTTATGGTGACGATGGGAAAGGAAAGGCCTAGGAGTGGAAATGAAGCAGCCATGGCTTTAATTAAGGTACAACCCCCAACATTTGCCTGGTGTGAAAATGGGAAACGGAAAACCATCTTCAGGACTGCCGACAGTGGGGTTCGAACCCGCTATCTTCCGAATGCAAGCTCACAGCTGTGCGCCCCTAACCGTACGGTCAACTCGCTCGGTGCAACACGTTCTACGCCAAAGATAAACCTTTATCCGAACTCTTGTCTACGTTAGAATATCATACCTAATTCAAGACGGAACCAAAATTTCGCCCTTTCAAGGAAAAACCGTTACCGAGGAAACAGGTACAACCTATAGCGTTCGCTACGAGATCAAGAGCTTTCGCGTTGGCGATTAAGATATCACGATAAAATGGAATGGCTTATGGCTTTTAGTGCCTGGTGTGTCCGAGGACAAGTTCGGCTCGCTAGATGCAGGGCTTTCGATTTGACGCCGTAGGCGACCTGCGTGTCGTAATGAGGATGAGATGATGATAAAGACGACACATATCAATCAATCAATCAATCAATCAATCAATCAATCAATCAATCAATCAATCAATCAATCAATCAATCAATCAATCAATCAATCAATCAATCAATCAATCAATCAATCAATCAATCAATCAATCAATCAATCAATCAAACAAATAATCAATCAATCAATCAATCATCAATCAATCAATCAATACTGATCTGCATTTAGGGCAGTCGCCCAGGTGGCAGATTCCCTATCTGTTGTTTTCCTAGCCTCTTCCTAAATGATTTCAAAGAAATTGGAAATTTATTGAACATCTCCCTTGGTAAGTTATGCCAATCTTTAACTCCCCTTCCTATAAATGGATATTTGCCCCAGTTTGTCCTCTTGAATTCCAACTTTATCTTCATATTGTGATCTTTCCTACTTTTATAAACGCCACTCAAACTTATTCGTCCAATAATGTCATTCCAAGCCATCTCTCCGCTGACAGCTCGGAACATACCATTTAGTCGAGCAGCTCTCCTTCGTTCTCTCAGTTCTACCCAGCCCAAACTTTGCAGTATTTTTGTAACGCTACTCTTTTGTCGGGAAACACCCAGAACAAATTGAGCTGCCTTTCTTTGGATTTTTTCCGTTCTTGAATCAGGTTATCCTGGTGAGGGTCCCATACACTGGAACCATACTGTAGTTGGGATCTTACCAGAGACATATTAGCCCTCTCCTTTACATCCTTACTACAACCCCCTAAACACCCTCATAACCATGTGCAGAGATCTGCACCCTTTATTTACAATCCCATTTATGAGATTACCCCAATGAAGATCTCTCCTTATATTAACACCTAGATATTTACAATGATCCCCAAAAGGAAGTTTCACCCCATCAACGCAGTAATTAAAACTGAGAGGACTTTTCCTATTTGTGAAACACACAACCTGACTTTTAACCCCGTTTATCAACATACCATTGCCTGCTGTCCATCTCACAACATTTTCGAGGTCACGTTGCAGTTGCACACAATCTTGTAACTTATTTATTACTCTATACAGAATAACATCATCCGCAAAAAGCCTTACCTCTGATTCCACTCCTTTACTCGTATCATTTATATATATAAGAAAACATAAAGGTCCGATAATACTGCCTTGAGGAATTCCACTCTTAATTATTACATGGTCAGATAAAGCTTCACCTACTCTAATTCTCTGAGATCTATTTTCTAGAAATATAGCAACCCATTCAGTCACTCTTTTGTCCAGTCCAGTTGCACCCATTTTTGCCAGTAGTCTCCCATGTTCCACCCTATCAAATGTTTTAGACAGGTCAAACGCGATACAGTCCATTTGACCTTCTGAATCCAAGATATCTGCTATACCTTGCTGGAATCCTACAAGTTGAGCTTCAGTGGAATAACCTTTCCTAAAACCGAATTGCCTTCTATCGAACCAGTTATTAATTTCACAAACATGTCTAATATAATCAGAAAGAATGCCTTCCCAAAGCTTACATACAATGCATGTCAAACTTACTGGCCTGTAATTGTCAGTTTTATGTCTATCACCCTTTCCTTTATACACAGGGGCTACTATAGCAACTCTCCATTCATCTCGTATAGCTCCACCGACCAAGCAATAATCAAATAAGTACTTCAGATATAGTACTATATCCCAACCCATTGTCTTTATTATATCCCCAGAAATCTTATCAATTCCAGCCGCTTTTCTGGTTTTCAACTTTTGTATCTTAATGTAAATGTCATTGTTATCATATGTACATTTTAATACTTCTGTAGCCTTAGTTTCCTCCTCTATCTGGACATTATCCTTGTAACCAACAATCTTTACATACTGCTGACTGAATACTTCTGCCTTTTGAAGATCCTCACATACACACTCCCCTTGTTCATTAATTATTCCTGGAATGTCCTCCTTGGAACCTGTTTCTGCCTGAAAATACCTATACATACACTTCCATTTTTCACTAAAATTTGTATGACTGACAATTATGCTTGCCATCATGTTATCCTTAGCTGCCTTCTTTGCTAGATTCAATTTCCTAGTAAGTTCCTTCAATTTCTCCTTACTTCCACAGCCATTTCTAGCTCTATTTCTTTCCAATCTGCACCTCCTTCTTAGTCTCTTTATTTCTCTATTATAATAAGGTGGGTCTTTACCATTCCTTGCCACCTTTAAATGTACAAACCTGTTTTCGCATTCCTCATCAATTTCTTTAAACCCATCCCAGGGTCTGTTTACATTCTTATTTACCGTTTCCCACCGATCATAGTTACTTTATAAAAACTGCCTCATGCCTGCTTTATCAGCCATATTGTACTGCCTAATAGTCCTACTTTTAAGACCTTCCTTTCTATCACATTTAACTACGACAAAAACAGCTTCATGATCACTAATACCATCTACTACCTCAGTTTCTCTATGGAGCTCATCTGGTTTTATCAGCACCACATCCAGGATATTTTTCCCTCTGGTTGGTTCCATCACTTTCTGAATCAGCTGTCCTTCCCATATTAACTTATTTGCCATTTGTTGGTCATGCTTCCTGTCGTTCGCATTTCCTTCCCAATCGACATTTGGTAGATTCAGATCTCTCGCTACAATCACATTTCTTTCCTTGTCGTTTCCTACATAGCTGATTATCTTATCAAATAATTCTGAATCCGTGTCAGTGCTACCCTTTCCCGATCTGTACACTCCAAATATATCAAGTTGCCTATTATCTTTAGAAATGAGCCTTACACCTAGAATTTCATGTGTCTCATCTTTAACTTTTTCGTAGCTTACAAATTCTTCTTTCACCAGAAAGAATACTACCCCTCCCACCATTCCTATCCTATCTCTACGATATACACTCCAGTTCCGTGAGAAAATTTCTGCATCCATTATATCATTTCTCAGCCATGATTCAACTCCTATTACAATATCTGGTGTACATATATATAAAATTACTCAATTCTATTCCTTTCTTTACAATACTTCTACAGTTCAACGCTAACAATTTTATGCCATTCCTACTTCATTTCCAGTTCCCTGTTCTCTTATCACCGCTCCCAAGGTCACCCCGTTTCCCTGAATGTACCTCCCTATTACCTTTCCAAACAAATTTCCTAACTTATACGTACCACTGCGGTTTAAGTGAAGGCCATCTGAGCGCAGATCCCTATCTCCTACCCACCCATTAGGATCTAGAAACTTCACTCCCAGTTTCACACATACCCACTCCATAGTCTTATTTGAATCCCCATCCAGTCAGTATCCCTCCTACACAGTATTCCACTAATAACAATCTCCGCTTTCTTAAACTTCACTCGTGCTGCATTTACCAGGTCCCACACATCTCCAACTATGTTGGTACTTATATCAGCTTGCCTTACGTTGTTGGTACCAACGTGAAACACTACCACCTTCTACTTCCCCTCCTCCCTCTCTTCTACTTTTCTCAACATCTGCCTCAACCTAATTTCTGGATAACATTCTATCCGGGTTCCCTTTCCTCCACACCCTTTCCCCACGTGTCTAACGATGGAATCCCCCATGACCAGAGCCTCAACCCTACCCACCGCATTTGATCCCCTCCCCTTCTTCTCAACCCTATCTTTCCTGATAGCTGCAGAAGCTACTTCCTCCTCCCTTTTCTCCTTCCCATGACCCTGTTCCACCTGTCTTTTCCTATCCTCTACTCTACATTTCCCTTTCCTACCTTTTCCCTTCCTCCTACTTTTACACATCTCAGCAAGAGTTCCCTGTCCCTCATCTTCCCTCTGTTGTTCTACCTGGAGTGACTCGTACCGATTTCGCACGGACACCTGTCCAGAATTCTGATCCTGAATAGAGCCCTTAGCCTGCAATCTCCTTACCCTTAGAACATTAGACCACCTGTCTTCTACAACTCCCCCCTTTCCTTCCCCCCCTCTTGTACACCTACTGTAACCTGTACATTGTTTGAGGGAGTCCTATCTTCCTTCCTGTCTTTTGTGAGAATCCTAATTATCTCCCTCAAACTTTCCAACTCCTCCCTCATACCCCTCAATGCCTCGTCACACCCACAGTTCGAATACTCGCGCTCCTTAGCCATTCTTTACGGAAAATATTAAAATTAAAATAAAATAACTTATTTGCAAAAAAAGAAATAAACGGAGGGATGTATTGTCTGGGATAGTACTCAAAGATCACACTACAATAAGGTAATTAATATACGACTACACTACAATACTATACTATTTTTTATCCTACAACCCCTAACAGGATAAAAACTGCTGTTAATTACTGAATATCTAAAGGAATTCACAAGAACTACACAATTCCAAAGTGCAATTAAGCCTATCCTAATTACTACAACAGAATTTTAGTAAGAGTTTCTACGGATACCTCTACTACACCAGTACTACACAAATAGTTTGCAATAATAAAATAAGCACACTAAATTCTGATAGGATCTCCAGTATACTACTGGATTTAGTTCCCGTGTCAACGAAATTGACCAATTATGGTTTAAATTTCCGGCCCTGCCGGGAATCGAACCCGGGACCCCTGGTACCATAGGCCAGCACGCTAACCATTTAGCCACAGAGCCGGACAGATATCACGATAAGCGATAATAACATCATTGCCAGAGGTGTACATTATAAACCAACAGCTGGACTTCTCGATCTTCTGTTTTTAAGAGCTCTCGACAGCGAAGATTACAAAAAAACAAACAAAAAAACGAGGGTATAGCTAAGTACTTGCCACGAATGCCTATAGCTGTAAATACGAACGTTCGGAACCGATCAATGAAAATGAAGACCCACAGCCTGTTTCTAGACATTCTTCTGGCTCAGGAATGGAGTCTGCTTTACGTCGCACCGACACAGATAGGTCTTATGGCGACAGTAGGATAGGAAAGGCTTAGGAATGGGAACGAAGCGGTCGGGAAACCACGGAAAACCATTTTCAGGTCTGCCGACTGTGGGGTTCGAACCCCGTAGCTCTCTTGTAAGCTCACAGATGTGCCGCCCTAACCACACTGCTAACTCGCCCGGTGGGAATGGAATGAATGAAGCCCCATCTATCGGCTAAGATAGGAATTGTACCGGGTGCCGATGCCTGTCGCACTCCTCTGGTGACTAATGAATGAAAGATGAAATGAATTGTTTTTGGAAAGTGTTGTTGGAATGAAAGATGGCAGGGAAAACCGGAGTACCCGGAGAAAAACCTGTCCCGCCTCCGTTTTGTTCAGCACATATCTCACTATGAGAGACCGGGATTTGAACCACGCCACCCAGCGGTGGAGGTCAGTGCGCTGCCGCCTAACCTACGGAGTCCTATATCAATGCAAATAAGAGTGTTAAATATAGAACGACCATCACAAAGTTATTTCCTACTACGGAGAGTGTTCGACGCACAGCTTCAGCCTCAGCCATTACTTTTGAGGCTTTAAAACCCAATGTCCATACTTCTTAATGGAATAATCCAAATAATTTGGATGAACGTCATACTGGATACGAATGAGACATTTTAGAAATAGAAGAGGAGCTTCCTCATGTCGACATCATCCTCCTAACTCTTCACCTATTAAAATAGCATTGCGAATGAGTTACACGGTCCAGCTTGTAAATATTTGCGTCGCAAAGTCACTTCACGCGGAGTCTACGATCTCTGGCAAGCCGATCTCGTTGAAATTATGCGTTATACCAAAAGCAATGCTAAAGTCAAGTATATGCTCACCGCCATCGATATCTATCCGAAAATGGCTCTTGTGGAGCATGTACGTAGTAGATCGAGTACTCTTGTGACTGCGACATTCATGCGCGTCAATCAGAGATCAAAATGTCAGTCTAAACTGCTGCAAACCAATCAAGATAAGGTTTTTTCAACGAGGACTTTCAAGGTATCTAAAATGTCTGATTGCTTGTCATTATTTTATGTTTGAATCGTATTTAAGAACGGATATATGGAAAGAATTTACAGCCAGAGTATCGTATTGGTGGCTCGATTTGCTTCAGACTCTACTGGCATATTACGATACCAAGTATAGAACCATCGCTAAAATGCCAGACTCCTGACGAAAAATATCCCACAGTTGGATTGTGTTTTTAATCCCATCAAAACAGCCTATCCAGGGCGCTATCGATTTCGTATTTCGTATGGCATCAAAATTTTAAATCTATCTTCGACAAAGGATACACACCAAACTGAGCACAGAGGTTTTTCGTATTAGATACGCTAAACTTACCAAGCCAGTTCCTTTTTTACTGAATGATCTCAACGGTCAGTCCATCGAGTGTGAATTTTACATCGAAGAACTTCGGAAAACGCCATGCGCAAACCGTTAGCTCGTAGAAGGTGTGCTATAAAACATGTAATAAACTTTACGTCAAATGGCTGCATGGATTAAACAATCAGAACTGGACAGAGTTTTTTAAATAAACCCGATAGCTGACTTTTCTCGAAAACGGTTGGAGTTGGGGAGAAAATGCATAACAAACTTTTCTTGTAGTTAATTTCAGGGCTATGTGATACTTCATTTTACGATAGGACCCACCGTTTTCGGTATATTTGTCATTTTTCGAAATGTTTTACATTTTTCAAATTTTACGCTTTAATTCACCATACCTGTGCCTATTCTTTCTGTTGTTCGCCCATGTTTTGTGTGTTGGGTATTCAGCCAGAAGGCTGGTTTGATCCTCCACAGCTCCGCCAAAGGCTGTCATAAATACCTTAGGCGTCACTGAAGAGGCGTACTGGGGAAATGAAGAGTGAGTCGGTTTCCTGTTGCTTTCCTCACCGAGGCAGAAGTTGCTATTGCATATCAGTTTGCCAAGCCCACTAAATGCATGCACCAACCGACCCTATGAGCAATATTTTCACATCATTCATAACAGGGACTGGCTGCATAAGGAATGGTATTACTAGCATCACTCATACCTCAGTCACTTTCATATTGTTAAAGCCAAGGATGAGACTGAGACAGGTCAGTGAAAGTAAAAAAGTTATTCTAGCCCATACTAGAGGGCATAGTGCACTGTGAACACTACATCTCGCCAGCAAAGGCACTTTTCACCCATATATACCATTGTCCACACTAAAAGGTTGAAAATGTTGCCAAAAGGTCAACAATGTCGTCAACCAACAAGGCCATAGGTCAAGCTCTCCACCACCACACCTTCTTCTGCTCCACCACATTCCTTGCTCCCCATTTACCTCCGCCATTTTTATACCACTATGCACTTTTTAGCCCCGATACTTGCAATTTTTACACTTATGTGCATCCCCAGCTTTGATTCCTCTAGTTTTACTCAGTCATCCGCTAAGCCTCGTAGACTCGTAGTGCCTTGCAGTTTTACACCTTACGGTTTTGATTCTCTGATTTTTGTAGTTGCAGTCCAACCAGGAAAGGGCAGCCCGGTGAGGAGGAGGCCACCGCAGCCCCAAATAGAATCTACTCAAGCATTATCTCTGAAAATAAGAGATACGACGATAAACAGTCCATATAGCAATAGTTAATACCAACGGAGCATCGATGCTATTCACTGACTACCATCCCCAGTAGATAGACCAGTCAGTTGACAATGGGTACTTCTCTCGTTTTACCTCTCCGTTTATAAGCTTCCTTCCCATGTACCGGTACATTTATTATTTTCTCCTGGGCTTCCATGACTTGAATTCACGGCAGTTCAGTTCGTCGGATGACGCACTTCCTAAAATGGCTTGGTAGGGGCTTTTGCACGGACTTGCCACATCCAGGACTCGGTGATTAGTTGAATTCCCCTAGATGACTTATTCACGTTTCCGTGTTATTTTTTCCTTTTCTTAATATCTCTGTTTTACCAGTACTGTATAGAATATATTGCGTACAAGATCCAATAGAGAGAGAGAGAGAGAGAGAGAGAGAGAGAGAGAGAAAGAGAGAGAGAGAGACCTTCCAGCTGATACATTTTACTATATACTGTATAATGTAATACTGAATAAACGTAATAATAAATATAATGCATGGGGAGTTATATGCAGTATCACAGAATCTCCCCATTAAATCTTCAGAGTGATTCTCCGTATTCAACCCTCTACCCTTCCAGCCTTTGAAATGTGGCACCGATATGAGACTATCACAGGGTCGCTGACATCTTCGAATATTTTAAACTACCTTAAATTACTAAGCGGGAAGGATAAGAGAGAAGATAAAATTAAATAAAAAGATCTGAATGAGAACCTTTTATGAGAACATAAATTTATTAAATAAAAATAATTAAACTCTAGCAAAATAAACATCCATACATCAATAAAACAATGTTCGGACTGTACATGGATACGTCATACCTTCGTCAACTCATATGAATTTCTTTTGTTCAAATTTTACAAATTAATCTACATTAGGTCACTACATAAATCATCATCTATTGAAAAATTCATCAACCCAATTACCAACCTCAGTATTTCCACTTTGTCAACTATGACCATAAACCCATCAATCTTATCAGTTGATTTAAAATTCATCCAACACATCACTGAATTAGCTCATATTACATCTTCTTGTCATTTACCAAGATTACTTTCCTCTACTAACTCTTTACTTAAATTCATTATTTGATCTCCATTATATTTGGTAAACACCATATTTCAAAATATTAATAATAATATGAATGTATTTGACCATCACTTGTTTGTCAAAGTGACCTTTTGAAATTAAAAAAATATAAATTGTCAATGTATTCATCCATTCCTAAGTTCAAAATCAGTATCCATTTTTGCACTCCCAAAATCATTTAATTATTAAATTATGAAAACTCATATTATAATTATACGATTATTTAGAATTATTTCAATATCATCATCATGTAACCGTGAAGCTGTTTGTAAATTAAAAATCCCAGCACATTACTGAATTTATGAACTTTACAAGTATGAAGTTAAAATCGTTAAATCATTAGTGACCATCAAGAATTATTCAATCATTTTATTTCCCTACCTCATTAAATGATTAAGTCCGCAACATTTCATTAATTCATTCTTACAGTGCTTTACTTCCTACTCTGTTTATATACAACACGGAAAAAACGCGACCGAACCGACAAGTACCCCTGACCCGGATTAAATTAAGTTACTATTCTGATTCATCATTAAAAAGAAAATATCTCGCGTACGCACACTCAGCTGTCCAAATAATACAAAGTTAAGCATCAACTTCTGTATCAAAAGACCTACACTAAATGAAAAATCACAATCTTAATCTACACTGACTCTATGACAATAGGGCGGAACCAATATTGTCGCAAAATATCAACCACAAATGAAATGAATTCACACAATCGAACAGAATTTTGCCACTGCAAAATCAGAATTTGCATTGACAAGTTCATGATATATTACACATCATATGCACAACGTACAACAACAGTCAAACACATCATGACAGAAACACCATATCCATTGATCTGGCCAGGCATCGAACTCCAGATCTTCAGCATCGTAACATTACAGTGACCTATCCTTACCTACAACACAATGTGGGCAGTCACGAAGTATAATTAGCATTTTAAATATCAATGTGCTGTTCTTAAAAATCTCTCAAGTAGAACCGTATAATAAATGACATTAATTCTTTTATTATATAGGACCTTAACCAACGCAGTGAACCCCTCTAATACACATATCCAGCCGGTGCTATACCCTCATCTCCGAGCATAACTCACATCTGTTATCTCCAATGACACGGCAAAATTTATGTGGACACTAAATGAATCTCTCCGTTCTAATTTAATCCATATCTCTTTTAAATTATCTTACATATCACTTGGCCTCCCGGGGCGAACAACAACAATCATTCTGAAGCATTTAGCGCTTTCAATGTACCTTACTCATTCTACGTATCACATATTTAATTCGTACATTTCTCCTGGATTTCATATCATCTCAAGAAATACTTATCAATTTGCTGGCACTATATATTTCATATTATACTCCACAATATCCTCGGTTCGTTTCCCACGACTTTTATGTGTCTCTTAAAGGCCTTACTTCGAAATTATCTTCCTAAACCTCACTTGAATTATATAACTGATGAAAATGGACTCTAAAACTTCACTGTAATGTGCGCAGGTGGCCCAGATTCGACTCTTCACAACATCAATGATTTTTCTCGATGATCTTAACATAATATCATGCACATGCCATAACTATTTACCTTATTCCTAGGATTATTAACCCATACTGAACGCCGTCTATCTTACTTAAATATTTACACACACGCGGATATCGTATATGAAAATCACGCACTATGCAACTCGTATTTCCAAACACGTAATCATGGTATTGAAGAAGATCATATTCACACACGAAACTTATTCTACACAACATTATTTCCCCCAGGCATCAGTATATCAATATTATTCCCTACAACTAGCTACCCTTTGTTACAGCAGAAAAAGAAATATAAAAATGAACTTTCATGCAAGGAAAATAAAGATTATTTACAAGTTAACAGTGAGGCGTGCATAAGCGACGTATAATGAATCAGGTAGTACTTATCAGTTTCGGTGGCGTCCCGTTCAGCTACACAACATCTGGAATCTCAGGTAGGTCCCATGGTGGAGTTTTAGTGCATCATACTGGTGACATTAACATTTGCACTAATGCCTTCCTGGGCATCCATGTTTTTCATACTTGCTGGCATTTCTATTTACACCGCTTCACACATATTATCACACTAAAATCACACAAAAAATATACGTGGGTTACTTATAAATACACTTTTCACTATTATTTATACAATCACAAAGATGAAGAAAACACTCAGTCTCTGCAATATTCTGCGATACACGACTCGCGACACGGCAAAGCGTCCCAATGCCCGAAATCACACCGGTCTTTATTGCTTCGTTAAAGTTAATATTCTGGTACTATTCCTTCAAATTCTCTACCCCTTTCCCTCCCATTATATACGTGAAAGTAAAATGCGTCGGATTCAGTTATACTTTGAGGCTATTACAGTTATCAGGCTGAGAAATGCTCAAGATTTCTACGAGTGGCGAACGCCATGCACCGTCGTCCTATCCCGTATCGAATCGCGTAGCAGAGTGCTTCTCCAAAGCAGCGCGTGGCTATACTTCCGGCACGCCGGCACACAGGGAAATACCCTCATCAATGGTGCAATATCCTCTTGGGTATAACTACATTTATTGGTCGCAATTGTTTATTAGGAGAACATCGTCTTAAATTCTCGTTTAACTAAAAGCCTAAATTTGATTCTGCATTGTCCTAGGCGAAATTTTATCCATTATCGGAGGGCTTTTACACTGGCGGCCATATTTCTTTCCCCCATCACATCAGTATATGCCGTACGCTGATTTGTCGCACAGAAGGGCTGCCAACTTAAATCCAAGTAACTCGATCACGCTTCCTTTCCCCTTATGAGTGGAAGATTCCATAGCTTCTATATTGCGCCATCCTATGACCTCGACACGCATACTCCAGCTTCAAGCTCAGGCACGCGGTATTTCAACACACATCCGGTCTCTACTGTAACTTCACTCCATTCTCCTGTAATTTTCTCTAATTTATAATATTTTATGCCAATGATCCAACCCATTCGGGTTCAGTATATCCAGCCATTATTAGAGCTAAGAACTTGAACCAAAGAATTTGGTAAACGTGGTGTAAAACTTGCTTAATTTAGTCGAATAAAGTGCAAATTTTAAATGTAAATACTCAGACAATATTACCAAAACCAATTTTACATCGTATACAGCTGAGTACCACAGGCAATGTTTCTTAAACAACACGGAATTTTGAAAAATAACTTTAATTGACAAAACGTTAGGAGAGGGGCCCACGAATTAAATACTGGATTCAATTAATTAAAAATATATTGTACCCTTCCACCTGTCTTAAGTTATGCCTAGCTAAGCCCTTTTAGAATCAGGGTCGTGGAGCGTCCGAATGGCCCTCCGAATTTAACTAAAACTTATTCTACAAAGACAGGGATCAAAGCACATCACTGTGAAAGAGAATTATATCGAAGTAAAGGATCAATCAAATTTTTTAATCTAAGACAAAGAAATCAAACCCAACGAATAAAAGAAATATGGACCACTATACAAATCACGACGAAATAGCGTAGGTACACGCACACTTCTGTCATTAATATATTAAATCTTGGAAACTGGGATACGATAGAGTACGAACGCAGATAACAGACATGTCTTATCAACCTTTGGTCCAGAGACCATTAATCAACGATATGTTTTATATAAGAGAAAGGAATTTTTTCGCATCCAAATAAAATTTCTTCGGCTTGTGTGGTGATGGTAAATTACGCATACACGTAAATACGCTATGGTTATGGGACCGTCCCTATAACCCCCAAAAGACACATATTATAAATATTATGGTCGTGGCCATAACAGCACTGATGGAACTGAGCCCACGGCCTTCAAATACACACGGTGCCATCAAACCACGAAAAAGTCGGACAAATCAACAAATGCAAAACGCAACTACATAGATGACGTGGAAATCACCGAGCACATCAAACACGTACGAGCACCTGTAATTAAAATACACAAATAAAAATGCCATCATTTTGAGTATAGGCGTACGTGTTACAAACTCCAACACCCCCGGTTCCACGGCTGGTCAGCTTGGTTTCGTCTTCGGTCCAAGCAGTGACTATTATAGTTACGCCTCCCTTTTTTAATTATACAAGCTGCTGTTTGGTTCAGTAACCCAGAATGTCTCTTGCCAACCGACAGGCCAAGGTCAGGCTAAATACCTCGCAATAACCCTTTAAAGAATTCAACACAGGTAGAGTCTCTCCCTCAGCCACCGCACCCAACAAAAGCAACACTTAAAACGCGGTCGGTTGACGTATTTCAAAGTGCACATGTTTTACTTCCTCAGCTGATTCTCGGCCACTGCATTGATTCCATTCTCTATTAATGGCCAGTGAGTCAATGCTTTCTTCGCTCTCTCTGTCAAGGCCAGCATTTACATATTTATCTCACGCGAACTTCACCAGGCGTCATGGCCATAAATTACTTGCCGTAGCTTTATGTCATCTGCACCTCAACATCTACTCTGACACTTCCCGGTTCACCCACAGGTTGCATTACTGAACCATGCAACCCCTTGTCATTCAGGAGAACCCTCATTATTCAATGATGTACGGTTGTAATTGCTCATCTCCAACAGTACCTGCAAATCTCGTGCACTGTAGAAGATATTAAATACACAGGCATGCCCTGAAGTTAAATGGACGCCTTCTGATGATGATGATGATGATGATGATGATGATGATGATGATGACTATGATTGTTGTTTAAAGAAGCCTAACATCTATGTCATCGGCACAGGAAGCCTTCTATTTCCTAGACTCACGGTTCGATTTTTTAACATGGTTACAAGAGATCTTTACCCAAAAATGAATGTAACTGCACATACGCAAATTACTATCTACGGCCAACTAAAACCCGTGATCTCACATAAACAACCCTTATTTAAATTAATACTCCCGTAGGGCAAACCATAAAGAACGAAAAATCACCCTATTTAAAAACATACATTTCCAGCTGCATTCCGGTAATAATAAATAAACTTCGCCGTAATGCGGCGTGAACAATTTATAATTACATATTTATAAAACTGGCTACAAAAAATCTCTTACATATTTATTTGATTAAAAATGTCTATCTCCTTGTCGTGACAGACATTTTCATTTCTGTTTGTGCTTAGTAGTAAAATATGTTATTGTAATTAGGATACGCCTGAACGTAGTTTAAAATTATTGTAGTGTACTGTACAGTAGTATATGAGTAATATCTTATTAGAAACTAGCGTGCTTATTATATTATTGTTAAATATTTGTGTAGAATAGTAGAGGTATCAGTAGAAATTATCTTAATAGAATTCTGTAGTTGTAATTAGGATAGGCTTAACTGCAGTTTAAAATTGGATAATTCCTGTGTATTCCTTTCGATATTCAGTAATTATCGGCAGTTTTTATCCTGTTGTGGTGTTTTAGGATAAAAATAGAATGCGACTAAGTAGTACTGTAGTGTAGTGGTATATAAATTACCTTATTGTCGTGTGATCCTTGTGTATTATCCTAGACAATATTTCTTTCCTTTTTTGCGCATAATACGTAATTTTATTTTTCATTTTATTTTCACTTTTCCGTAAAGAATTGCTAAGGAGTGCAAGTGTAGGGACTGTGGGTGAGGCGAGGCATTGAGGAGTATGAGGGAGGAGTTGGAGAGTTTGAGGGAGATAATTAGGATTCTCTCAGAAGACAGGAAGGAAGGTAGGTCTTCCTCAAACAATATACATGATACAGTAGGTGTAAAAGAGGGATGGGAAGGAAAGGGGGAAATTGTAGAAGACAGGTGGTCTAATGTTTTAAGGGGAAGGAGATTGCAGGCTAAGGACTCCATTCTCAGGATCAGAATTCAGGACAGGTGCCTGTGAGAAATCGGTACGAGTCACTGCAGGTAGAACAACCGAGGGAAGATGAGGAACAGGGAAATGTTGCTGAGAAGTGTGGAAGTAGGAGAAAGGGAAAAGGTAGGAAAGGGAAATCTGGAGTAGTGGATAGGAAAAGACAGGTGGTACAGGGTCACGGGAAGGAGAAAAGGCAGGAGGAAGTAGCTTCTGCAGCTGTCAGCAAAGATGGGAGGGGATCAAATGTGGTGGGTAGGGTTGAGTCTCCGGTCATGGGGATTCCATTGTTAGACAACGAGGAGAAGTGTGGGGAGAAAAGGGAACCGGGGTAGAGTGTTATCAACGAATTACGTTGAGGTAGATGTTGATGAAAGTAGAAGAGAAGGAGGAGGAGAAGGAGAAGGTGGTAATGTTTCATGTTGGTACCAACAATGTAAGGCAGGCTGGTATAAGTACCAACATAGTTTGGGATGTGTGGGATCCGGTAAAGGCAGCACGGGTGAAGTCTAAGGAAGCGGAGATTGTTGTCAGTGGAACACTGTGTAGGAGGGATACTGACTGGAGGGTGATTGGGGATTTAAATGAGATTATGGAATGAGTATGTGGGAAACTGGGAGTGAGATTTCTGGATGGGAATGTGTGGGTATGAGATGGGGATCCGTGCTCAGATGGCCTTCACTTAAACCGCTGTGGTACGTGTAAGTTGGGAAATTTGTATGGAAGGGTAATAGGGAGGTACATTCAGGGCAACGGGGAGATCTCGGGAGCGGGATCTGGAAGTCAAGTAGTGATGACATAAAAATGTTACTGTTAAAGTGCAGAAGTATTGTAAAGAAAGTAATAGAATTCTGTATTTTAATAGTTATATACTTACCAGATATTGTAATAGGAGTTGAATCATGGCTGAGAAATGATATAATGGATGCAGAAATTTTCTCATGGAACTGGAGTGTGTATCGTAGAGATAGGATAGGAATGGTGGGAAGGGGGAGTAGTCATTGTGCTGAAAGAATAATTTGTAAGCTACGAAAAAGGTGTAAGGCTCATTTCTGAAGGTAGGCCGTAATAGGCAATTTGATGTTTTGGAGTGTACAGACCGGGAAATGGTAGCGCTGACGGTGTTTCAAAATTATTTCATAAGATAATCTGCTGTGTGGGAAACGACATGGAAAGGAATGCGATTGTAGCGGGGGATCTGAATTTACCAAATGTCAATTTGGAAGGTAATACGAACGACAGGAAGCATGACCAACAAATAGCAAATAAGCTAACATGGGACGGACTGCTGATTCAGAAAGTGATGGAAGCAACTAGAGGGAAAAACATCCTGTACGTGGTGCTGATAAAACCAGATGAGCTCTATAGAGAAACCGAAGTAATATATGATATTAGTGATCATGAAACTGTTTTTGTCGTAGTTAAAAATAAATGTGATAGAAAGGAAGGTCGTAAAAGTAGGACTGTTAGGCAGTACCATATGGCTGATACAGCAGGCATAAGGGAGTTTTAAAAAGTAACTATGATTGGTGGAAAACAGTAAATAAAATGCAAACAGACTCTGGGATGGGTTTATAGCAATTGCCAAGGAATGTGAAAAAATAGGTTTGTACCTTTAAAGTGGGTAAGGAATGGTAAAGACCCACCTTAATATAATCTATATATATAAAATAACTTGTCCTGACTGACTGACTGACTGACTGACTGACTGACTGACTGACTGACTGACTGACTGACTGACTGATTCATCATCGCCGAGCCAAAACTACTGGACATAAAGAAATGAAATTTTGGGGATACATTCATATTAAGATGTAGGTGCTCGCTAAGAGAGGATTTTTGGATATTCCGTCGCTATGGGGGCGAAAAGGGGGGTGACATTTTAAAATGAGTGTATCTATATCTCAAAACTTTAAAAGTGTACAGATGTAAAAGTTGGTATTTAGATTCTTCTTTAAAAATAAGGAAACACGTAGTTTTTTGTTTTCAGAAAATCCCAATGGGAGGGGTGAAAAAGGGGTTGAATGCCTTTAATCAGGATACCGGTACTTATATCTCAGAAACTGAAAATATTACAGACCTGAAAATTGGTACTTTTGATCTATTTTAAAAATTAAGGAACGCGTATTTTTTGTTTTTGGAAAATCCAATTATTGGGAGGGTGAAAAGAGGGGTGAAATTTTAAAATGAACGTATCTATATCTCAAAACTTTGCAAGTTTACAGATGTAAAAATTAGTATTAAGAATCTCCATTAAAAATAAAGAAACACGTATTTTTTGTTTTCGGAAAATCCCAATAGGAGGGGTGAAAAGGGGTGAAAAAAGGGTTGAATGCCTTTAATCAGAATACTTATATCTTAGAAACTAAAGATATTACAGATCTGAAAATTGGTGTTTGGGAACTCCTTTAAAAATAAAGAAACATGTATTACTTTGTCTTTGGAAAATCCAATTAGTGGGGGTGAAAAAGGGGTGAATTTTTAAAATGAGTGTATCTTTATCTCAAAACTTTTAAAGTTTTTAGATGTAAAAATTAGTATTTAGAATCTCCTTTAAAAATAAAGAATTACGTATTTTTTGTTTTCGGAAAATCCCAGTAGAAAAGTTGGAAAAGGGTGAAGAAAGGGTTGAATGCCTTCAATGAGGCTACTTATATTTCAGAACCTGAAGATATTACAGACCTTAAAATTGGTATTTGGGATCTACTTTAAAAATAAAGAAACAGTTATTTTTTGCTTTTGGAAAATCCAAATAATGGGGAGTGAAAAGGGGTTAATTTTTAAAATGAGTGTATCTATATCTCAAAACTTGTAAAGTTTATAGATGTAAAAATAGGTATTTAGAATCTCCTTTAAAAATAAAGAAACACGTATTTTTTTGTTTTCGGAAAATCCCAGTAGGAAGGGTGGCAAAGGGTGAATTTTTAAAATGAGTGTATCTACATCTTAAAACTTTAAAAGTTTGCAGATGTAAAAACTGGTATTTAGAATCCCCTTCAAAAATAAAGAAACATGTATTTTTTGTTTTGGAAAATCCCAATAGGAGGGGTGAAACAGGGGTTGAATGCCTTTAATGAGGATACTTAAATATCAGAAACTGAAGATATTACAGACGTGAAAATTGGTATTTGCGATCTCCTTTAAAAATAAAGAAACATTTTATTTGCTTTTAGAAAATCCAAATAGTGGTGGAGGGGTGGGGGTGAAAAGGGTTTGGATTTTTAAAATGAGTGTATCTACATCTCAAAACTTTAAAAGTTTGCACATGTAAAAGTTTATATTTAGAATCTGCTTTAAAAATAAAAGAACACTTTTATTTTTCTGTAAATCCAATTAGGAGGGGTTAAAAGGGTGAATAATGGGTTGAATGCCTTCAGTGAGGATACATATATCTCAGAAACAGAAGATATTACAGAACTGAAAATTTGTATATGGGATCTCCTTTAAAAATAAAGAAACACGTACTTTTTTGTTTTCGGAAAATCCAATTAATTGCGGTTAAACAGGAATGACAATTTGGGGTGAATTTTTTGAAAGACTACATCTACAGAATATCTGAGAAACGTAGAATGTTACAGACGTAAAAAGTGGTATTTGGAATCTCCTGTAAATGTAAAGAAACCTAGGTGATTTGTTTTTGGAAACTCCTGTTAAGGGGAACTGAAAAGGGGGTGAAATTTTAAAATGAAAATTTATGCAGTATATCTCAAAAAACTTAACACGTTACAGAAGTGAAAATGGTATTTTTACCTCTGTTAAAAATAAAGGAACGTGTATTTTTAGTGTTCGGAAATACCACTTGGGTAGACCGGGGGGGGGGGGTTGAATTCTTTTAATTAGGCTAGTGTTATCTCAAAAATGAAGATGATAAAGACGTGAAATTTGATATTTGGAATCTGCTTTAAAAGTAAAGAAACACCTATTCTCGGAAAATCCAATGAATGGGGATGGGGGAAGGTGAAAGATTTTAAAATTAATTGACTTATTGTTTGAGTATACTTACATCTAACAAAAACTAAATTTTGTTAGGGCCTACAGACGTGAAAATTGGTATTTGGTTCTCCTTTAAAAACAAAGAAAAACCCGTTTTGGGGGGAATCATCTTGGGGGGGGGCGGGAGTGAAAAAGAATTGAATTCCTTCCATGAGGACACTTAAATAAAAAACTGAAGGAAGTTAGAGTCGTGATAATTGGTATTTAGAAGATCCTTTACTATTAAAGAAACAAGTATTTTTTGCCGGAAACTTCACTTAGGTGGGCGGGAGGAGTGTGAAAGTGGAAAAAGTGAATTATTTTTATCTCAAAACTGAAGGTTATAGACGTGAACATTGGTGTTTAGAAATTCCTTTAAACATAAAGATACACACCTTCTTTTGTTTTTTTGGGGGGGGGGTAAATAAACTTAACGGTGGTGGGGTGTAAAAGGAGGTGAGACCAATTGATTTTACTCTTCATAATGTATTTATAAGGAGCCTCCGTTGCTCAGCCGGCAGCGCGCCGGCCTCTCACAGCTGGGTTCCGTGGTTCAAATCCCGGTCTCTTCATGTGACATTCGTGCTGGACAAAACGGAGGCGGGACAGGTTTTTCTCCGGATACTCCGGTTTTCCCTGTCACCATTCATTCCAGCAACACTGTCAAATATAATTTCATTTCATTTGTTATTCATTAATCATTGCCCTAGAGGAGTGCGACAGGTTTCGGCAGCCGGCACAATTCCTATTGTCGCCGCTAGATGGGGGCTTTATTCATTCCATTCCTGACCCTGTCGAATGACTGGAAACAGGCTGTAGATTTTCGATGTACTTATTCCGATCATAAACCTATGATTTTAATCTTTCCTGGGTTCGTTTTCAAGAGCCATCTTTTCCTTCGGAGAACGTTCTTAGATTACAGTAGATTCTCCTGGCATATACATTGAAATTTAAACACTTTTGAAATAAACTGTAGGAATGAGACTGACCGTCCAATTGTTCACTTCTATAATAAGGTCAATAATGCATGGAAGTATGTCATTCGTATCGCCAGAAATCCCGCACACTTGCCTACGCGCGACAATGGTGCTGGTCACATTCTCAACAATGACAATGGCAGAAGATGTAATTTACGGCCAAGTAGCGGTCTTGCATCTTGCTGTGGGGTCCAGATCGTATAATAATAATAATAATAATAATAATAATAATAATAATAATAATAATAATAATAATAATAATAATAATAATAATGTTCTGGACCGTCGTCAAATGTGCGGACCGCGCTGGAAACGGGTCCTGGACGGGTAATGACTAAGAATGCAGTCCGGCCGCGGGTTCAGTATCGCCAAGATACCCAAGACGACACCACGCTGGATCTCCTGAAGGATTTGATCCATATTAAAAATGCTTAGAGGAAAAGATGGCAAAGATTTAGGGACCCAAGTGACCGCGTGGAATACCTGGACCTAGCCCGGGAAGTACAAAATCGATTGCTGGAAAGAAAGATTGAAAAATGGGAGGAAACTTGCCGTAATCTATTAGAAAACATATCAGATCGCGAATTTTGGCGGATTCTCTCAGAAAACGAGTCAGATCGCGAATTTCGGCGGATAATATATATAAAAAATAAGCATTCAATTCTAAATTTCAGTATAATACCGTAGCGAAGCACGGGTATCTGCTAGTAGAGAAATAAAAAGACTAAGAAGGAGGTGCAGACTGGAAAGAAATACAG